>NW_006159803.1:2117153-2147333 GCF_000334495.1 Tupaia belangeri chinensis | reverse complement strand
GGGCCCCGCCGCCCCGCGCGGCGCGGGTCGTGGGTGTGGCAGTGGCCTGCAGCCGGGCCCGGGTGGGCCGGCGCAGGGCCCCTCCGCCCTCCGCCGCCTTGCTCGGGGCGGGTCCCGGGGGTCTTCTTCCAAACTTTTGAAAATACTATTGTAAGATTAATTTTGTGGTAAACATAGTGATCGAAAAAATATCTAACAGGGACTGATTTTTTTTTTTTTAAGGCTAATTAAGGAAAGTACTTCTGAAAGAAAATTCAGATTTACCAAAATTTTCAGACTCAAAGACACTGAAAATCAGAAGTAACTTCTGTAGTAAAAGGGAAAAAATTCAGATACTACAGTTTTTCTACTATAAATTAAAATATTTGCTGTAATTCTGTAAGAACATTTCATTAGTGGCACCAGAATTTCAATCGTTTTCCCTCAGACTTGCCAAGGCAGGAAAAAAGAAAGTGCTAGATGTACACACACTTTGATACAGGAGTCTTTGTAATGCCGACTGACTTACGAGCTCTTCTTGCAAGACAACAGGTTGTGCATTTTGTAGACTGCATGAAGAGAATAGAAAAACTTGTGTCTGTAATTGTCTTGGTATAAAAGTAATTGTGCCCTTTTGACAAATACATCATAGGTTGAGTCTTGGTATAGATCTTAGTTTTTTATTGCCCCTTTAACAAGTTGCTACACATACAGCAGCTTAAAATCCTACAAATGTATTCTTTTACAGTTCTGGAGATCACAGGTATGAATTGGGCTTTACTGAGGTAAAATCACGGTATCAGCCAACCTATGTTTCTTCTGAAGGCTCTAGGGAAGGATATAGTCCCTTCCTTTCCCAGCTGCTACGAGTTACCTGCCTTCCACAACTTGTGGCCCCATCCTTCATCTTCAAAGCCAAGAGTCTAATGTCTTCCAGTCTTCTCTGACTCTGACTCTCCTGTGTGTCTTACAAGCATTCTTGTGATTCTTGTGTCTAATGTAAAGAACCATTTGGATTGCCAAGGAAAAACTTATTTTCAGATCTTTAATCATATCTACAAAATTCCTTTTGTCATGCAAGATAACATATTTATGGCAAATTTGGGATTAGGGCATTAACATCTTGAGGGGACCATTATTTTGTCTACCACACTATGATACAAAAAAAAGACATGGGTACTGTACTGGCAGTTTTCTTCCTAAAGTTATTTCTCTTTATCAGAATACTGTCCTTTTTAGTTGATGTAGTTCCATAATGTCTTTTTATTTCCTTTTATTCTTCTGACCATTCAGATTTATGCTTCACACCTGGTGATGCAGTTCAGATGGCAAAATACTTTAATGGAGACTTCCGCCCTTTTTTCTTTGATCACCAGGTTTGCACAGGGTGTGCTTGTGTGGAAGGTAGAACTAAAAGTAATAATCTTGCATATGTGGATAATCTTGTGCATGCCAAGAATCGGGCTGGACATTTGATGTACATTGTCCTGTTTGATCTTCACAGCAAACTTCTGAATTCCTCATTTTCTTTTGAGACTTGGGTTTTTAATAACTTGCCCGAGATCACACACTTACAAGAATTAGAGGTGCAGTTAGAACCTTATCTTTTTCTTAATTTATTTTCCTCTCATTGTCAAGCTCATACATGATCATCATATTAAAAATGTGGATATAGAACAAAATATAAAGCCATAGAATAGTAACCTGTTTTTCTGCATTCTTGTGTTATATGCTATTTTGTGAACTGATTCTTTTATGCTTTTTGTGTAACTTGAACAACTCTTCATAAGTTCCAAATTTAATCACCTTATAATATTTTAAGATAGCCAGTTTCCTTCCACCATACCATACTATGCCTTTCCAAGTAAGACCTTTTTGAGAACACAGTAAAAAATTCATATAGTTAAGTAGGAATATGAAATCCAGTGCCCAGATGAGTAAATACTGTCTGAGAGGATTAGAGAGGAGACAGGCTACTATAAATTGACCTACTTGGATAATTTGTAATGACAAGGTCAGGGTTTGTAGGAAAAACTTACAGGGACACCAGATCTACTTAAATGATAGTGAAATCATGAAATTGTGGCCTTTTCTAGTCAAGATACTGTTTTAAATTGTGTGTCATAGGAAGGGAGTTGGGGGAAGGGGGAGGAGAAAGGAAGAAAAGGAAAGATGATAGAGTTAATCTTGGAAATATTTTGAAGTGAGATCAGCAAACTATTGCTATCCCATCTTAATAACTAATAAAAATTATGATTGGCTTTTGTTTATCTTTGACAGACATATAGTACTAAACATCTAGAGATATTGTAAACAAGCTCTAAGTATATAGCTAGAGCTCTCTTTTTCTTTTGTATTGTGAGTGAAATATAAGAAAGTATATTTATGTTCTTTAGTTATATAGTCTAAGGAAAACTATTCTCCACCTAATTTTTTATATATGTATATTTTGTTTGTTTCTGATTTTTTCAAGGACAGGAAAATAATGGGTTTTGATTATAATTGCTAGATTGATGAAGAGCTATCTAACTGAAAGGCTGCCCACATAAAATCTTGTATTTAGAAAATTAGGTCATTGCTTAAGTTGCTCCAGAATTAGAAATTCATTGTATACATTTGTCCTGAAGGATGCTTAATTACTGTCACGTCAAGAGCCAGAAGAAGCATTAAACATAACTTTCTGACTTCTTGCAGTATTTCATGTGTGATTTTTCTGTTTATTTAGGTACCCAGAGGCTTACCTTACTTTTCTGTGGATTTTGGCCTCCAAGGAGGGTTTGCCCATGTCATTGAAGATCAACACAAATTCCCTCATTACTTTGGAAAGGTAAGCTCACAAATTTGATAAAAGACCAGAGTTTAACTTTTTGGTAATGGATTTCTTTTGAAGGGAAATAAAAATTTGGGGCACAATGTATAGTGAGGTTGGTGAGTACTGCTTCACTTAATTTTTTTTTTTTAAAGATAGAAATATTTTCTTTATTAATGACCCCAGCCACATTTCCTTAGATACAGAACTTTTGAGCTAAAAATATGCAAAGAAAATAGGCTAAGATTGCACTGTCCTGCAACTCATTACCAGTAGCATGTTGTAAAGCCAGACAACTTGGAAAAAGGGGCGGGAGGGGAATTTTACTCATTTTTAAAAGAGAGAACCCAGAAACTGTTAATAAAAGTTTCCAAAATGTCTACAGCAGTCACGAATGTCACTTTGGAACCAAATGTTTTTTTTTTTTTTTTTCTTTTTTTTTGGAGAGGTTTTTGCTATAGGGCGCGTGCGCTCGCCAGACAGACAGAGAGAGACAGAGAGATAAAAAGCAGGAAATCACCCCCCAGGGGGGATGGCCACGCCGCAATCCCTTCTCCTCCATTCTCCTCTCGGGATCTTGGGCACGCACGCACACACGCCCGGCGTGAGTTTAAGCCACCGGGTCCGGGACTCGAACCGCGGTCGACTACGTGGGAGTCCAGCGACATAGCCATTACGCTAACTGCTGGTCCCTGAACCAAATGTTTCTTGACAGGGTCAACAGTGACTATAATATTTTCCTTTGGAATCAGCTAACCTTGTGCTGAGAATGAGGAGAACCACTAGTACTTACTAAGGTCTTATAATGTGCCAGCTTTAATACTTTTGTAAGCACTCATTAAATGCTCATAATGACTCCATCGTGTAGATAACAACTTGCATTTTACAGATGAAGAAACTGAGCTACAGAGAGGTTATATGACTTGACCAGAGTCAAGTGCTAATAAGTAACAGAATCAGGGTACATGTGTTCATGGTTGAACTTGAGAACCCATTACCTCACCTCTTCACTTATAGTTAAGCAAGGTATAGTTGAAGAAGTGTACACAACACATTTCACACAAATAGTTCCTGGGCAGATATTAGAGCGCAGATCTTTTGATTGCCATTATGTTTTTGCCGTTACTACAGATTGATTTCTAGGGGTATCGTCCTTAAAGGTCTATTCAGAGAAGAAGGTATGGGAACCAGCAGTTAGCGTAATGGCTATGTCGCTGGACTCCCACGTGGTCGACCGCGGTTCATGTCCCGGACCCGGTGGCTTAAAACTCACGCCGGGCGCGTGTGCGTGTGTGCCCAAGATCCCGAGAGGAGAATGGAGGAGAAGGGATTGCAGCGTGACCATCCCCCCTGGGGGGTGATTTCTCGCTTTCTGTCTCTATGTCTCTCTCTGTCTGTCTGGCGAGCGCACACGCCCTACAGTGAAAATCTCTCAAAAAAAAAAAAAAAAAGAGAGAAGAAGGTATTACTGGGATGATCTCTTTCCATTTATAGCTGCTTCAGTAACAGAATAAGAGTTAATCTTGCATTGTACACATAGGACCACACTCAGTGTTTTAGAATCAATTTCAGGTCAACTTTTATAAGCTAGGCTTTATTAAGGTATTGTTTACTTGGGCTTATGCAGAGAATTTCTTCACTAAATCTAAATTTGCCTCATTTGTCTTAATGTTTTGTATAGATTACTGTTTGTATGGCCCCCTTTTTTTCTTTTTCCTAATTGATAGGAGGTTCCCTTTTTTATGAAATTTTTTTTCATTCATCCAGCAAATAGATTTTTTTTTTTTTTTGAATCTCCAAATGGTCTACTTTGGCACTTACCTTCACTTCTTTATGAGACAGTCCTTTGTATTGCTGGATTATTATTCTTGTAAAAGCACCATATTCTCTCCTAAGCTCTCAGAAGGCAGATAGCGACAGAGAGAGACAGAGACAGTGAGAGAGAAAGTGAGAAATCACCCCCCTGGGGGATGGCTATTGCTGCCATCCTTTTTCCTTCATTCTCCTCCTGGGATCTTGGATATGCATGCACACGTGCCTTGTGTGAGTTTCAAGCCCTTGGGTCTGGGACTTGAACTATAGTTGGCTGTGTGACAAACCATCAACCTAACTGCTACACCATCTGCTGACCCCGAGAATGTGACTTAAATGCAGGTGATTTATAATTTTTAATTTTAGGTTTACTTAGTATTAAAATATACTTCTTGAAAAGAGATCCTCCAGCTAATAATCAAAGAAACTTTTTTTTTTGGAGAGGTTTTTGCTATAGGGCATGTATACTCGCAAGAGAGACAGAAAGCAAGAAATCACCCCCCGGGGGATGGCCATGCTGCAATCCCTTCTCCTCCAATCTCCTCTCGGAATCTTGGGCATGCATGCACATGCGCCCAGTGTGAGTTTAAGCCACTGGGTCCAGGACTCAAACCATGGTCGGCTACATGGTAGTCCAGCGACATAGCTATTATGCCAACTGCTGGTCCCAAGAAACTGTTTTTTAAAGATAGAAGTGGAAGGACCAGCAGATGCGATGGTTACGTCACTGGATTCTCACATAGTCGACTGTGGTTTGAGTACTGGACCCGGTGGTTTAAAACTCATACTGGGTGCATGTGTGTGCATGCCCAAAATCCTGAAAGGAGATTTATTAAGCTGTTGTTTACTTGGGCTTATGCAGAGAATTTCTTCACTAAATCTAAATTTGCCTCATTTGTCTTAATGTTTTGTATAGATTACTGTTTGTATGGCCCCCTTTTTTTCTTTTTCCTAAGTAAAAGGGATTGCAATGTGGTCATCTCTCCCTCCCCCACACCCCCCCCACTGGGGAGGGGCAGTGATTTCTCACTTTCTGTCTGTCTGTTGCTCTGTCTTCGGTGAGTGCGTGCGCCCTAGCAAAAATCACTCTTAAAAAAAAAAAAGAAAAGATAAAAGCGGAAGGGAGTGGATTAACTTGGCATTCGACTGCAGTTGAACAACAGGGCTAATACAAGTTGATCAATTTTTCTCCAAACTGTTTAACCAGAGCAGCTCATAGGGCCAAACTATGTTAATTTTACTTTGTCTTCTCCTTTGCTGTAGTCTGGTAGACTTGCTAACAATCAACAAAATGGATAAATTGTTTTACAGGAGACAGCTGGAACTCTTGAGAATCACATGATTTGATTCTTAACCACCAGGCTCCAGACTGGCCTGTTCACATTACTGTTCTGTATCTACTTGGTCTTCTGAACTGCTTAATCTACAAAAGGCTTTCCTAAGTGGATACCCAGCAAAAGCCCTTGGATCAGAGGGAGTACTTTCCTCTACTTCAAGGTTATTAAGTCTATTTTCTGGCTTTTTTTTGGGGGAGAGACTTTTGCTATAGGGCATGTGCGCTCACCAGAAAGACAGAGACATAGAGACAGAAAGTGAGAAATCACCCCCTGGGGGGATGGCCACGCCGCAGTCTCTTCTCCTCCATTCTCCTCTTGGAATCTTGGGCATGCACGCACATGCCCCCAGAGTGAGTTTAAGCCACCGGGTCCAGGACTCGAACCACGGTCGGCTACATGGGAGTCCAGCGACATAGCCATTATGCTAACTTCTGGTCCATTCTGGCTTTTTTTTTTTTTTTTTTTTTTTTTTTTTTACAGTAAGACTTGGTGTACACAGTAATCATTGAAAACCTTTTCATACACTTTTATGGAAGACTTTTTATTTTTTGCCAGAAGCACATAGTATTACTGTTATTCTTTTAAAAGAAAAAGAATAGTCAGAAATAATTGAAAACATTTTTTAATCCACAACTAATATTTATGCAATATTTGAACATTATCATGAAAACCTACTTAATACTGTAATAGCAGAATAAAGAAAAATAGTTTCATTATCATTTGTACATACACGTGTTTGTATTTTTCTCATTCTTTTAAAGGAAATCATTGGTGGGATGCTGGATGTAGAACCAAGACTTTGGAGGAAAGGGATCCGAGAAAACTTTGAAGATCAGAGGAAGAAAGCACTGCAATTTTCTCAGTGGTGGAAACCATATGACTTCACTAGAAGTAAAAAATGTTGAGCTGTATCTTTCGTTTTAATTTCCTCTTCAAATCCCATTCACTTCTGTTTCCATTGCATCTAACTAAACAAGTGATCTTCAGATGAGAAAGAAAATCATGGCAGGAGATTGCCCTAGATCTCTGATAGCTATGTATCATTTTCCCCACCTGTTCATGTGGACCTCATTGTATTGCCCATGAAGAAGGAGCAGATCTAGTGAATGAGTTGCTGACATTCCCGTTCTTTTTTCTTTTCTGTTTTTATTTGCCAGTGGGCATGTATGCTCCATGGGTGTGTGGATTTGCCAGTAGGCATGTGTGCTTACTGGGAGGGAGGGGGAGATAAAGGAGTGTAGGGGAGAGAAAGTACCTCCCGCCCCATGTGGAATGGGTCATGCTGCAGTCTCTTTTCCACCTTTTTTTTTTCTTTTGGGATTTTGGGCATACTTGAACATGCACCCAGCATGTTTTTCAAGCTGACGGGTCCAGGACTCACACCAGCAGTGGTCATTTGGGATCCAGCTCACTTAACCACCAGGCCACAGGCTGGCTGTTCACATTACTGTTCTGTTCCTACTTGGTCTTCTGAACTGCTTAGAATCTACAGAAGGCTTTTCTAAATGGCTATCTAGCAGAAGCCCTTGGTTCAGAGGGAGATCTTTCCTTTACTTCAAGATTATTAAGTCTATTTTCTGTTTTTCTGTTTTTTTTTTTTCACATTTTTTACAGTGAGACTTGGTATACACAATAATCATTTAAAACCTTTTCATACGATTTTATGTAAGGGTTCTTAATTTTCTACCAGTAGTGTATAGTATTACTACTGGTATTTTTTGTTAAAAGAAAAAGAATGTCTCAAAAGTATTGTTGAATTAAGTAATAATGACAATATACATATTTAGAATTTTTTTAATCTGAATTTTCAAAATAGTGTTTATGAATTTGAATGGTTTCAAAAGTAATTGTTCCAAATAACACAATTTACAGTTGTTTGGAGCTTGTATGACAATGTAAAATATATAGCCAAATTGTTTTGGGCTGTGTGTTGGCTATTACAAAATCTTAAGTAGTAAGAGTATTCTAAGTGAATGGAGGAGAAGGGATTGCGGCGTGACCATCCCTCCTGGCGGGTGATTTCTCGCTTTCTGTCTCTATGTCTCTCTCTGTCTGTCTGGCGAGCGCACAGGCCCTATAGCGAAAAACCTCTCCAAAAAAAAAAAAAAACCCAAAAAAGTATTCCATGTAACAAGTGTATACTTTGTTGTCCCTCAGTTGATTTAGGGTACTTAATTTTTATTTATTCTCAACATGTAATGTTAAGAGAAAAATTGGTGCTTTCAAAATATGGTTATTATGTAAGAATGCTTCTGCTTGTCCTTTCCTTCTTCTGATATATGGCAAATGTTGTTATCTTTTTCAAAGATGCTGTTGTTTTAGAAGCTGAACTTTGACATTTTGTCATGAAATACTGACTACCTAAAATCAGTGTGGTACATACTCCAGAGTAACTCATAAACTACACGTGTATTTTTTAATATGAATATATCATTATTTTTAATATTAAAAAAGAGAAAAGTTTTTGTCCCATCTGTAGTTTTCTTTTCTTTTCTTTTTTTTTTTTTTTTTGACTGGAGGACATGTGTACTCATTAGAGAGAGGCAGAGAGAGAGGGCATGGTCATGCTGTAATCCCTTCTCTTCCATCTCTTTTCTCCTTTAGGATTTTGGGCATGTGTGCACACACACATGTGTGTTTCTTAAGCTGCCAGGTCTGGACCTTGAATCATATAGTTAGCCATGTGAGATCTAGCAGCCTTAATTACCAGGTCATGGAGCCAGCTCTATAGGTTTTGTTTTGTTTTGTTTTTTAATTTAAAGAGTTGTGGCTTTTCAGTTTTTACATTCGATTATATTGTGTTGTATTGTGTGGATGTGCATATATCTTTATAGATGCTTGGTAGTATTATATTTATTATTGTTTTAACATTTTTTTTTGAGAGATTTTCGCTATACGGCGCGTGCACTCTCCAGACAGACAGAGAGACATAGAGACAGAAAGCGAGAAATCACCCCCCAGGGGTGATGGTCACACCGCATTCCCTTCTCCTCCATTCTTCTCTCGGGGTCTTGGGCATGCACGCACACGTGCCCGGCATGAGTTTTAAGCCACCAGGTCCGGGACGCGAACTGTGGTTGACTATGTGGGAGTCCAGCGACATAGCCATTACACTATTTGCTGGTTCCCAACTGTTTTAACTCTTTCAAGATTGCTCCAAATTCTTAAAGGAATGCATAGCATTCATTTATTCATTCAATGAAGTAATAATATTTGTTTGTAGAATGGTATGTGTTAAGTGCTGGTAGTGCCCAAATAAAAAGTACTTAACCCTAAATTATTTTAGAGTTTGGTGGAAAAGCAGGCATTTGCATGAACAATTATAATACAGTTTGATAGTTCTAAAGTGAGATCTGTGCCAAGTATGTTTGAGTACAGTGCTAGCTAAAAAATGACTTTACATCTCTCCTGTCTTTATTCTCTATGTCTTCTTGTAAAAACTTGTAAATCATGTCATCAAAAACATAAAATGTGGAATGTGATGGAGTAGACAAACTGTGTAGTTATTTTATGGGGTCAAAGTTGTTCATACAACTTTTGTGATAGGTATATTTTATATAGGCTCATGGTAATCACAAAACAAAAACCCATAGGAGATGCAAAAAATATAGAAAGTAAGGAATCAAGGCATATCACTAGAGAAAAGTATCAACCACAAAGGAAGACAGCAAGAGAGGAAGAAAGGAACAAAAGATCTACAAAACGACTGGAAAATGACAAACCAGCAGTAGTTAAGCCCATACCTATCAATAATCATCTGGAACGCTAATATATTAAACTTTCCTAAAGACACAGAATGGTTGAGTGGATTAAAAAAGAAAAACGAAATCTTTATGATGCTTACTGGACATATTTGACCTTTAAGGTTACACATAAATTAAAAGTGAGATATGAAAAATGTATTTTCTCCAAATGGAAACCAAAAGAGAGCAAGGGTAGCTATAATTATCTCAGATAAAACCGATCATAAAGTAAAAACTGTAAAAAGAAACAAGAACTGGCCATTTTGTGAAGAGTTGGAGACAGAGCAGTTGTAGCCACATTTCCTACCTCCAGCTGCAGTCGGTTTCTTTGCCTAGATCCTGGGAGTGAGAGATTAAGAAACCAATCTCTTTTTTCTCATTTTCTTGGTTACAAATCTCTTGAAATATATTAAGTTAGTGGAACTTTGCTTGAGTGAGGTTTTTTTGATCTTCAGCTACACTTTTTGACTTCGTGAGGAATCTTACCATCAGTCGCAATGGCCAGCAATGTCACCAACAAGACAGATCCTTGCTCCATGAATTCCTGTATATTCATTGGGAATCTCAACACTCTTGTGGTCAAGTCTGATGTGGAGGCAATCTTCTTGAAGTGTGGAAAAATTGTGGGTTGCTCTGTTCATAAGGGCTTTGCCTTTGTTCAGTATGTTAATGAGAGGAATGCCCAGGCTGCTGTGGCAGGAGAGGATGGCAGGATGATTGCTAGCTAGGTTTCAGATTTTAATCTGGCTGCAGAGCCAAAAGTGAATCGAGGAAAAGCAGGGGTGAAACGATCTGCAGCGGAGATGTACGGGTCAGTACCAGAACACCCTTCTCCGTCCCCTCTACTCAGCTCCTCTTTTGATTTGGACTATGACTTTCAACACGATTATTATGACAAGGTGTACGATTACCCAGCATGTGTTCTACCTCCACCTCCTATTGCTTGTGCTGCTGTGCCCTCGAAACGCCAGCGTGTATCAGGGAACACTTCACGGAGGGGCAAAAGCTTTAATTCTAAGAGTGGACAACGAGAATCATCTTCCAAGTCTGGAAAGTTGGAAGGAGATGGCATTCAGGCCGTTAAGGAGGAGTTGACCCAGATAAAACAAAAGGTGAATTCTCTTCTGGAAAACCTGGAAAAAATCAAAAAAGAAATGGGGCAAACAAACAGATGTGAAGAATGGTAAGTCAGAAGAGGAGCAAAGCAGCAGCTCCCAGAAGAAAGATGAGACTCATGTGAAGACGGAGTCTGAGGCGGGTGCAGATGACGGCTGAGGAGGGGGACCTACTGAATGATGATGATAATGAAGATGGGGGATGACCAGCTAGAGTTGATCAAGGATGATGAAAAAGAGGCTGAGGAATGAGAGGATGACTCTTAAGCACATTGTGGGGTTTAGAAATCTTACCCATTATTTCTTTACCTAGGTGCTTGTCTAAGATCAAAATTTTCACCAGATCATCTCCCCTATTATCTTTAGCACATGCTCACTGTTCTCCCCGTCTTTGTCCTTCCCATATTCATTAATTCATACTGCCCTGTGCATGGTCCCATTTCACTTCTTTTGATGCTCCTAGTTCTGTTAAGTCTTATTATCCTGTAATTTTACTTTTAATTTTGATACCTCTTTATGACTTAACAATAAAAAGGATGTATGATTTTTATCACCTGTCTCCAAAATAATGTCTTGTTACACAGGGACTATAGTTCTTTTCGTTCGTTTATGAATTCAGTAGTTGCTTCCCTAACTTCAAGGGCAGTGTCATCTAGTTGAGTAGCACCTGAGAGCAGCTTTGATTTGGAAGTGTATGTTTTATACCCCACATTAGAGTGGTGTGTGGGACTGTTCAACACAAATGTAACAGTGTATTTTTGTAAATGGGAATTGGCATGTCAAATGCATTCTCTAGAAAATAGTGTAATAGTCTTAAGATTTGTTTTCTAAAGTTGATACTGGGGTTTATTTTTGTGAACAGCCTGATGTTTGGGACCTTTTTCCCCCTCAAAGAAGTCCTTATTAAATGAGGAATTTGGAAAGAAAAAAAAAAAGAAACAAGAACCATTATATAGTGATAAAGGGGTTATTGATCAAGAAATTATAACAGTCTTGCAAATATATATGTACCTAATATCAGAGCATCTAAGTATACAAAGCAAATACCAATAGATATGAAGGGAGAGACCACAAAAAATAATAGTAAAGGACTTTAATACCCACTTCCAACAATGGATAGATCAGACAGAATATCAAGAAGGAAGTGTTAGAATTGAACTATGGACAAATGAATCTAACAGACACATACAGAGCATTTCATCCAACAACAGTAGAACGTTAATTTGTTGACAAGTGGAACATTTTTCAGGATAGAGCATATATTAGGGCACAAAACAAGATTTAACAAATTTAAGGGGCCAGTAGGTGGTGTGGTGGTTGAGGCGCTGGCACTCCCACATGGCTGACAATGGTTTGAGTTCCAGACCTGGTGGCTTGCTTTCTCATTTTCCCGCTCTCTGTGTGTGTGTCTTTCTGGTCAAGTTAAAAGAAAGAAATTTCTGCTGGGGCCTACTTAAGGTGGCACAAGTGGTAGGACACTGTTGGATGAGGCTGGGGCTGCATGTGAGGCCTGGGTTCAATTATTGGCTCAACTTAAATAGGCCGGATGTGTGGTGCTTGCTGTGATCGTAGCTAGCTGGGAGTCTAGTGCTGGAGGAATAGGACATGTAAGGCCCTGTTAAAAAGACCCTTCTCTGTCATTTAAAAGGAAAAAAAAAAAAGGATGTGTTTAGGTTTTAACAACCTTAAATATGTATAATATTTTATAACAGAGGGCCAACTACTGTTTTCAAGCACAGCCTTCTGTTTTTAGTATCTAGAGTCCTTGTTTATTTTGCCCACTTAAATAATGTAAAGATAAACAGAACTCTGCTCCTGAATTCATTTATATTCTCTGCTTTGAACATGAATTAGTACCTATATGATGAGTAGAGATCATGTATGACACCAGTCCATTCTTCTATGTAGTGTAGCTTTAATATTTCATTGTTGGTCATTGGATTACCTATTGTGACAGCTACCTACTGCTTATTAAAGGAATGTGATAAAATAAATGCTGCCATTAAAATGACAGCTGTGAAAACAGTCTTTACATGTTAATGTAGTGTTAAGTTTAAAAAGAGAACACTAAATTTTGTGTGAAGAATTATTTAAAGCTCACTGTGGATAGGGAGAAAATGTTTTTCAAGTAAAATTATGGGTGACTTACAAAAGAACTTTAAAAATATACACATAAGGGGCCGGCAGGTGGCATGGTGTTTAAGGGCACTGGACTCCCACATGGCTGACCACAGTTCGAGGCCCTGGACCTGGCAGTTTGTTTTCCCTTTTTTTTTTTCGCTTACTCTGTCCCTCTCTGGTCAATTTAAAAATAAATAAAGTTAAATAAAATAATTCTTTAAAAAATGCACATATACTGAAAAAGGTAAAATGAAAAGTTAGAATATTACCTCAGCATTAGCCAAAGAGCACTTAAGTCATTAAGACTGCTATGCTAAATGATGCGGTGTTTTGCTGAAACGTGTTTCAGTTTAGAGAGACAGTAAAAGAGGACTCTTAGCCATTTTTCACCTATTGGGAACTTAAATCTTTGTTTTTGTTTTGTAGAGACCTTTTGAGTGAATGGGTAATGGGTGAATTAATTCTTTGTTTATTAAAATACTAAATAACATATAATAATACTAAATAACAAATTCTTTGTTAATATTTTTTCTTTTTTATGTTTAAGGCAAAATATTTCCTAATCGCTGTGTGTATGTTTAAAATCATTATTATTAGCTTTTCTTTGTCAGAAGGCACATATACTCAGCAGAGAGAGGAAGTCAGAAAGGAGAAAGCACTGTTCAGTGGGGCTCGGTCACACCAGTCTCTTCTCCTCCATTGCCTCATCCTCAGGATTTTGGGAACACATGTACCCATGCCTAGCATGTTTGTCAAGTTGCCAGGGCTGGGATTTGAACTATATATATAGTTGGCCATGTGCGATAGCTCCCCTAACCACTAGGCTACAGAGACAGTCTACCCTGTTTGTATTTTTGTTGGTATTTATTGTGGTCTTAAAAGTAATTTTTGAACAATTTAAAATATGTAAAATAGAGCTATGAAATTAGTCATTATCTAAAAAGCATCTCGAGTGAATTTACTTAAATAATTCCTAGAGCACTTTTGTGTGTGCAATAAAAACATTTGATTTACAAAGAAGCCTTTTAATTTTTTTCCTAGATATTTTCAACAAAGTGGATAAGTTTAGTACAGGTAATGTACTTCTGTGAGTCAGCTAATTAATTTCATTCATTGTTTACACGAAATTTTTCTCAGAAGCCTTGCTAGATAAATGGCAGTTCAGAAATAGTTCGGGGATGATGTTTATGAGAGTGATACAGTTTTTGAACCACACTTTTTTTTTTTTTTAATAAATAGCAATTCGGGGATGATGTTTATGAGAGTGATAGAGTTTTTGAACCTCACTTTTTTTTTTTTTAATAAATAGCACCAAAGCAACTAGAATAGCAAAACCCCAAACACACAGATATTATCATCAATAAAAGGATATTTCCATGGCCAGCAGGTGATTAAGGTGCTGGATTCCATATGGTGACCCTGCAGTTTGAGTCCCGGACCGGGCAGTTTGAAAAACATGCTTCTGAATGTGTGTGCTGGCCCAAAATTCCCAGAGAAGAATGGAGAAGATGGGTTTGCAGTGTGCCATCCCATTGGAGGATGAGTTCTCACTTTTTTTTTCCCCTCTGCCTTTCTCTAGCAAGTGAGATGTGGAGATCATGACATGGAGATCCTGTTGTGGGTTCTGTCTCTTATTCTGTGTGTTTATATCCCTTGTGGAAGAGAATAATATATATTTTTAAGTAAAAATTTTACATATAAAAACACTAGTTTTAAGTATCGGAATCACTTTGGCAAAATTGGATAACAACAAGAAAATGGTTAAATTAATTGGAATAGATTTGTAATTTGAAACCTTGTGCAGTCATTAAAAATTATTGTTTTGAAAGTCTTAGTGACTTGGAAAAATTCTCATTATAAAATCTGAGAAACTGGAATATACAGTTATTTACAGTACATAATATAATACAAATTCTCTGTATATGTAATCATAAAGATCAGAGGGGAACTCTCAAATCTTGAAGTGTGTTCTCTAGGTGATAAATTATAGATTATACCCTTTTTTGCATTAATAATTCTGTAATCATCATGTCCTATCATGTAATTATTAAGAAGGAATGTGTATTTTCACAAAGAAAACTCAGAGACTTCGGAATATAGCATAATGTGTATTTGAGGAGTCAGCAAGCCTGGACTTTAAGCCCATGCCATAAGTTTCTTTTCTGAACCTGAGTTTCTCATGCAGCAAGCAAGTAATTGTAATAGTAATTGTAATGTATAATTGTTGTTGTTATTTTTAATTTGACCAGCAAGGGACAGAGAGAGAAAGGGAAAGTGAGAAAGCAAGCTGCCAGTTCTGGGACTTGAACTGTGGTTGGCCCTGTGGGAATCCAGAGCCTTTAACCACCACACCACCTGCTGGCCCCAATGCAGTCCACTTCTCTTTATTTTGAATTTTCACTAATCTGTGAAGTCTTAATTGGAAGCATCTGATACAGTGTAAAGAACATTGATTTTTTAAAAAAATGTACGGATAATTACGTATCCTTATGCACATTATTACTTTTATTTTTGGAGAGGTTTTTTGCTGTAGGGTGCATGTGCTTGCCAGAAAGACAGAAACGGAGAGAGAGAAAGCGAGAAATCACCATCCGGGGGGGATGGCCATGCTGCAATCCCTTCTACTCCATTCTCCTCATGCCCAGTGTGAGTTTAAGCCACGGAGTCCGGGACTCAAACTGCAGTCAATTACGTGGGAGTCCAGCAACATAGCCATTACACCAACTGCTGGTCCCAATGCATGTTATTTAAATACTGTGGTGTGCTTGCTATTAAGGGAGGCATAGTGCAAAACTGCAAAATTGGAAAACAAGATAAAACCTAGCTTGAAGGTGCTTAGAGTCTAATGAGCATGGAGAGTGGAGATGTGGGAACCCAAATATCAGAAAGTTAATGGAACTAAGTGAGCTAACTTGTATCTAGTGCACATATTAATAAGACATGTTGTATCGGTTATGTCTTTTGAGATGTGCCTTATGTGGCTTGTATGGTAGACCTGATTCCATATGGTGATAATTTATGGAATAATTCTGATTGCTTTGGTAAGTGGAGTTTTGCTGACCACAGAGTCTTTGGGTCAAGGTTTGAGTCTGAATTGTTCTCACCATGCATTTTTCTTAACATGCAACTTGGGTTTCACTGTTAGTAGTAGTTTTTCAAATATATAATAGAATTTCTTGCTTACTTAAATTTAACAAATTAATCACCTACTTTTTAATTTTAATGTTACTCAAGGGAATGAGGAACAAGGCATCATTAAGATGTATTATTAGTGGCATAAATTTTGAGAATGTCTGTACAGTTATACAAGGTGTTCAAAATACTCAAAGGGTCTTAGTTTTTCAGTGAGCAGAAAATTACTCATTTTCAAAGACTTTACTTAAATATTTCAAACTATTTTGGGCTATTAAGTTTCATCTGTAAATACCCTAAATGAGAACCACTGGGCCACCAGCACATCAGTGATCAAGGAATTTAAATATCTATGGTTGCATATTATATGCTATTAGAAGCTATTTGTCTCAATGAGTTTACCATGATTTAATGTCATGGACTATTCTTTGGCTCAAAAGATCTGCCCCCAGTAAGACATAATCTTTTAATAGTTCACCTGGCTACTTGCTTATCTTACACATAGATGCACAGTATGCACAGGCCCAAAAGGAGCTAGGCATTTATTACTACAAAATGTAGTAATATTAAAATCGGTTGACCATGTGGGAGTCCAGTGACATAACTCTATGCCATTTGCTGGTCCTGTATTTGTACATTTTTGTTTTAATTTCTTCTCAACAACTTCTATAATAATTTCATTTTAAGTTCTGTCTTTGGTAAATTATAGGCATTCCTTTTTTATTCCTGGGATTTCCAACTTGATGTGTAAAGCACTCATATCAAGGGCTGCCATGGTTTCCTCGAAAATTATCCTGAATGTCAATGTCACCACTCTTAATTTGGTGGTGTCTTCACCTTTTCTGGAAATAATGGAATGAAAATCAAAGTGTCATCTAGGCAATGTGGTTTACATCTTGTGCTTGCTGTTTTACATGTGTGACACGATTTAATCCTAAAATCATTTCTGTGGGCTATTTTTGATTCATTCTGTTTCTCGTATCTAAGAAACTGAGCTGAGATGGACTATAACTGAGTAACCTGACACTTAGTTTACACTCCTGACTTAGCTATCCCACTTTTTTTTTTTTCTTTTTTTTTAAAGAGGCTTTTACCTTAGGGCATATGCGCTTGCCGGAGAACAAGAGAGTCAGAAAGAAAAAGTGAGAAGTCACCCCCAAGGGAGGTGCCATAACTACGCTGCAGCCCCTTCTCCTCCATTCTCCTTGTGGGATTTTGAGCATGCATACATACATGCCTGGCATGAGTTTCAAGCCACTGGGTCTGGGACTCAAACCACAGATAACCATGTGGTAATCCAGTGCCTTAACCACTTTGCCACCTGCTTGCCCCAACCTCCAGTGCTTTTAATGCCATGATATGCTCCCAGCTTTGCCAAACCTGGGTTATGGGCACACACATGCCCAGCATACTCACATAAGTCTCTGGATGCAAATCTGACACCTTCCCATGTGGGTCAGCCTTGCAGACTGACATCACATTTCACTGCTGCACTGTCATCTAGCCCACCAGCTCTCTCTCTCTCTTTTTTCCTTCTTCCTTTCTTTTTTCCTTAATCATATCCTTTTTTCCTTGCTTCCTTACTTTGGCTGGTTTATTGGTCAAAGTTAACCTATTTCATTTATTATGACTGAATGGTATTCCACTGTATGTATACAAAGTCACTGCTAAGAGGTGTTTCCTTGGTGGATGAGGAAAATATTCCTAATTAGATTATGGTGATCATTGCAAATATAAAAGGTACACTTAAATTGCTTTGTTTCAGTTCATTTTTATATGGTATATGACATATCTCAAAACCTTTAGAAAAATAATAAACATGGCTATAATTAAAAGTCAACTTAAGGTAGAAGATAGAGTTTAGCATACAAAATACAAAAAATGTGAAATAAATGGAAGTGCATATGGAAATTTTGTCTACCATATTGACTAAATACTGGTTTCCTTTTAGAACCAGTATTCTATATTTTAAATGTGTGACAACTTTACATAGTTATATAGAATGATTTTAAAGTAACTGACTTGCAACATCTTAAGGCTGAGCTTCTGGAATCTTCCCAACAGCAGGTAAAAAGTAGGTAAGTGTAGGATTGCCTATATTACTGTACTGAGCAGTTTTCTTCTCTAGAAGGGTATCACTAGGATTTATAACTTTTTTTTTTTTTTGGAGAGGTTTTTGCTATAGGGTGCATGCGCTCGCCAGACAGAGTGAGACAGAGAGACAGAAAGTGAGAAATCACCCCCAGGTAGGATGGCCATGCCACAATCCCTTCTCCTCTATTCTCCTCTCCGGATCTTGGGCACGCACGCACATGCGCCCGGTGTGAGTTTTAAGCCACCGGGTCCAGGACGCAAACTGCGGTCGACTTCATGGGAGTCCAGTGACATAGCCATTACGCTAACTGCTGGTCCCTAGGATTTATAATTTTTAAAAATACACAACCAGTGTATTTTCACATGAACCACTAATTTTCCCATGGAAAAATCTGGTAGATATTTCTTTAACCAAATGATCAAACTTAACATGCCTAACATGATGGGATAAAATGTCTTTCTTTACTTTTGAATGCAATAACCTTGAGAAGTTCAGTCAACATCACCTATATAATATTCTGGTCCCCAATTTTTTGACCTGAATCAAACTCTACAGAAAAAAAAGAAGAAAAAATCCAAGTTGCAAGATATATGTGAAAGAAGTGGTCAGCACTCTTCAAAGCAGTTAATGACATGAAAGACACAAAGGGGCTGGTTAGCTGGTTAGATTAGAGGAGACTAAAGAAATAGGAATTTAGGGACCAGCAGGTGGCGTGGTGGTTGAGGCGCTAGACACTCCTACGTGGCCAACCACAGTTCAAATCCTGGACCTGGTGGCTTGCTTTCTCATTCTCTCTCTCTCTGTCTCTGTCTGGTCAAAGTAAATGAATGAATAAAAATAATTTTAAAAAATATGAATTCAGTGTGTGCATCTGGATAGTTCTTAAATAAAAAGACAAGAAGGAAAGTTATGAAAAGGACGTTATTGGGAGCCAGCAGGTGGTGTGGTGTTTAAGGTGCTGGACTCCAACATATTCAACTGTGGTTCGAGGTCTGGACCTGGCAGTTTGAAAATCATGCCGGGTACATGGATGTGTGTACATGTGTATGCCCCAAATCCCAGCAGGACAGTGAAGGAGAAGGGATTGCAATGGGGTCCTCCTCCCCACCGGAGTGATTTCTCACTTTTCCTCTTTTTGCAGCAAGCACACACAATCTATGTATAAAAAAACTTAAAAAAAAAATATTGGAACAAAAAGAAGAAATTGTATATGAACTGTATCTTAGATACTAGATTTTACTTTGTCTTTTTATCTTTGAATTGGCATTAAATTTTCTGAGTGTGATCATTGGGTTGTTATATAGGTATGTAGAAGAATACTTTCTTTGGAGATGCATGCTGAAGTATTTAGGGATGAAATGTCAAAATCTGCGAGTAGCTCTCAAACTTGATCAAGAGAAAAGTATGCATATACAGAAAAAGCAAATGTGGCAAAATATTAAAACTGGTAGTCTAGGGGAACGCAAACAGGTATTCATTGTATTCTTGCAACTCGTATGAACGTGTCTATATTTGTTAAATAAAACATTTGCTTGCCATGGTGGCACAGTGGTAAAACAATCTTTTGCAATGCTGAGGTTATTTTGGAAGGTCCCAGGCTCATCTGAGATCTCTTTGAACATACCAGGTATGCACATGCACTCCTATAATCCTGACTGGCTAAGCTAAGGGTGGGAATCATAGCATGAGTACCCTGTTGGAGGTGCCTTTCTCTCTCATGGAAGAAATGAATACATTTGAAAGATAATTAAAAATTTGAAAAATGCATATACAAATCAAAATTATATTGGGTAAATTGCATAAAGTAGGAATCCAGTTATTACTGGATTCACACTCAGTTTTTATTTTCATAACACATATTTCATTTAAAAAATTGCCAGAGGTTGTGTGCACTTGTTGGAAAGAGAGAAAGAAAGAGAAAGCACCCCTCAAGGGGAATGGTCATGCTGCCATCCCTTTTCTTACACTTCCCTTTGTTAGGTATTTTGGTTATGCACATACATGCCCCTCTTGTGTTTTCCTCTTTCTTTCTTTTGAAGAATTTATCTAATTTTATTTATTTTAATTTGCTCAGAGAGTGAGAGAGAGAAAGAAAGGGAAAATCAGAAAGCAAACCACTAAGTCTGAGACTTGAACTGTGGTCAACCTTGTGTGAATCCATCACCTTAACCACCATGCCACCTGCTGGCCCTGGAGTCTCTTGACTACAGGACTCCCACATCTTCCCCATAAACCCATTGATCCATTCGGGATCCAACTGGCTTAACCACCACACCACCAGTTGGTCCCATAACAGAAATATCTTAATATTGTCTTCACTATTTGGATAAAATCCATAGATGATATAATACTACTTACACGTGTAATTTTTAAAAATCAATATAATGTCCCAACAGTAACATAAAAGAGAAAAAAAGATCGTGTTCTTCAGTAAGTTAATTCTCAGGCCCAAGGACACTGCTAGAATGGTGCTCCCCAGAATTTCCAGAATTTTTCCTAAGGGGTGATACTGTGTGTGTCGTGAACAAATGGATTAATTGTTTGGGAGTATAGCAAGGATATCCTGAGACATCACTGTAATTCAGATGTGACTGTTTGCTGAAAGAGATGGCCAATGAGATATGTGTGTGCATTAATTTGCCTGAAGGTTTAGAATATTTGGTTTTATTGGGAGGAGGATTAGTAGGTGCATGAATTAAAGATGAAGTTTGGAAAGGTCTGTAGGGTGTCTGATTTCCCACTTGACTCCCATAGATATTGGTTAAACTGTATGGAAGGATGAGATCCCAGGTAAAAAGCTAAGAAACTCTCTTCTAGGCTTTCAGAGGGAGATATAGACACCACTATGTTACCTGTGTATTGATAGGATGACAACACAGTTGAATGCAACTTATTTTGTTTCCCTCGGTTTCTTAAAATGAGTGAATGGAGGAAGTTTTCTGCATGCCCCTGGATGAAACTTGGCAGGCTCATAGCTTTCCTGATTACTATAAGGTAACACATGGTATCTAGGGAACTCTAAGGTGCCCTGATTCAGTCATTTAAAATGTTCAGTTCAGTATCTTAGAAAACACTTCATTCCTTCAAGACTTCTGTTTCCTTCTTTCGATAGGGCTTGTAGTAAATGGGCCTTTATCTCCTCTGGAAGACATGTAGTTTACTTTTGTTCTCCTTGACCTTTTTCCCCCTCTCCTTCCCTAGTTACTCTTATTTCGGATGCTCCAAAGGGAGTTATAACTTGAGTGGAAAAGGGCCAGAGCCTTTCGCTGAGCAGGTCTTAAGATGGCACCAGGCTGCCTGGGTCTAGTGGGTGTCAAGTTCACTATTCTATTGCTGCTCTCATGGTCCTCTCTGCAGGCTAGAGGAGGGGTAGAGCTGCATTTTTGCCCTTGTCTTTTAGGGAGTGAGTAGTTCTCACAGCCCCCCGCCCCCAGCATTTCTCTCCAAATATTTTTAAAAATACTTATTTATTAATTATTATTTTAAAAGTATGACCAGAGAG
Organism: Tupaia belangeri chinensis; assembly: GCF_000334495.1. Taxonomy (NCBI): domain Eukaryota; kingdom Metazoa; phylum Chordata; class Mammalia; order Scandentia; family Tupaiidae; genus Tupaia; species Tupaia belangeri. The sequence continues at coordinate 2,125,688 of NW_006159803.1, read as the reverse complement.
AGACAGAGCGAGAAAGCAAGCCATCAGGCCCAGGACTCAAACCACAAACATAGTCAGCCATGTGAGAGACCAGCATCTTAACCACCTGCCACCTGCAGCCTGTCCAAATAAATATTTTAACAAATCCTCTCTGATTCTCTACTGCCTCGATGCTTTTATATACTTTCAAAAGTGTATACCTTATTCTGGCCCCTCATTTTGGAATTTGATCCATTTTGTGGTGAAGCCTCAGTGGAAACTCCCAACGTTTCATTCTCTTCAGTGCAGTGGGGCAAGAAACCACCTGCCAGGGGAAGGCCATGCTGTAATCCCTTCTACTCTACTCTCCTCTTCACATTTTGGGCATGCATGCACACATGCCCAGTGTGAATTTCAAGCTGTTGGGTCTGGGATTCAAATTGCAGTCGACTATGTGGAAGTTCAGCAATGTAACCACATGCCATCTGCTGGTCCCTCCCCTTAAAATTTAATTTTTCACCAGAAAATAGATATGTGATGGAATAAAATTCATGTGTCCACAGACTTTTTTTTGCTTTCCCTTCTACCAGGCCATATAAAAAATTCTATTTTGCTGGCTACATTTTTGTCTGCCCTGGGTTACTGTCAGACTAGCTACTGTATGTTGGTGACATAATTGGAAGAGATACAGAAAAGGATCTGTCCAGAGATACTGAAGAGTGAGGTCATGGGCTGTGAAAAATGAGGCAGGTGAAAGTAAACAGTTGCCCAGGACAGGTGGTTTTGGTGGTTAAGGGATTTTTTTTTTTTCCTCTTTCATGGTTTGAGTTGGTGAGTAAGGAGCTCTGGTGAGTAGGAGATTGGAAAACTGGATAAACAGGGACCAGCAGATGGTGTAATTGTTACATTGTTGGACTCTCACATAGTCTGCCATGGTTTGAGTCCTGCCCGGCACGTGTGCATGCATGCCCAAGATGCTGAGAGGAGAATGGAGGTGAAGAGATTGTGGTGTGGCCATCCTCCCTTGGGGGTGATCTCTCGCTTTCTGTCTCTCTGATGAGTGCACACAACCGATAGCAAAAATCGCTCAAAAAAAAAAAAAGAAAAGAAAAAAAAGAAAGCTGGATAAATGAGGAAAGGAGACTCAAGATGTGCTCATGGGGGTTTTGCATTAGAACTTCTTTACATCCTTGGAAAAGTGAAAGTAGAACATGTAAACTCCTTTTTAGTTTTTTAAGAATTATTTTATTTAACTTTATTTATTTTAACTCGACCAGAGAGAAACAGAATGAGAGAGAGAGAGAGAGAGAGAAGGGGTGAGAACAAAAGCCGCTAGGTCTGGAACTTGAACCATGGTTGGCCGTGTGGGAGTCCATGCCACCTGCTGGCCCCAATGCAATTCCTGTTTTAAGGCTCCATTATATCTGTGTTTTAGAGACAGGGTTGTGCTATATTGCTCAGGTAGGCTCTCACCTTGCAAACCTCTTGCCTCAGCCTTCCAAGTAGCTAGGATTATGGGTGCAAGCCCAAAAGAAGAGCAAATAGCACACTTGCAAATCCTCACTGTGGCACTCCGTTAATCTTCCGCATTCTACACCTTGGTGTTCCGTTCTTTCAGTTCTCACCATGTCTGGCTCTGACGCTCACTTGGTGGAGGTCCCACACGTTTTGGCAGACTCTCAAGTGGAACCTCACATGAATCCCACATGTATTCTGGACCTTGTTTTCTACTAAATCCAGTCTCTGTTTTTAGTCTTGCAATATTGGTCCCAGAATTTGGTCTACTTAGAATTTGTCCAGCATGGCTATGTATGTCCTCAAAATATACATAGATGGGATGTGTGTGTGTGTAGACATGGATGAATATGCATATGTACATTATTTTGGTAAAGGATATAGAGAGTTTGTATTATGTGCCCAGTTCTCTGTTTAGAAACGAGGAGTCCTTTAATTAGGACCTTTCTAAAGTACTGTGGGAAATGAAAAAGGCACTCCTAAGTGGGTGGAAGTGAGGATAAAGCAGGAAATATGTAGGTGTATCATAATAAATAAACTGTGAAGTTACCACTTTCATCAGCAGTCTCACAAAGAAGTGGCTTTGTTCTTAATAAAGTGGCATTTTATACCCATAAGAATCATAAATTATCAAGCTCTTTAACAAAATCTAGCTGTCATAGGACTCTGGGTGTAAGTATATTTTCATTAAAATATTTTTGCTTTTTGGTGGGGAAAGCTGAAGTTAAGCAGAACATTTTTATAAGCCAACTTCAATTCTGTTATGAAATCTCAGCAGAATGAGCCGTGTCAGTGTGGAGTCCAATTTAATCGTTAATCCTCATTTGCCTCATGCTGTCTTTTGCTTCCACCTTTCTTCATTCTTAGAAAAACAATCAGACTCTTATTTTACAGTTTTTAAATGAGTTCCCTTTCAAGCCACTTCAGACTAACATAGGAAATCATGTATGCTATGTAACAGTAATAGTCAAAAGTAAAAACCCAATGACAGTATGAATTAAACTAATATAACCTTAGGCTTCAAAATAAAGTGACTATCTCTAGAAAGACTTTTATTCTTCTCTTTCCATATTTTCTCACCCCAGATAATAAACTCTAAATTTCTGGTTGTTATTGCTATTAAGATTTATTAACATAACTGTGACAGAGGCTTTTTAGAGGTTTTTGCTATAGGGTGCATGCGCTCGCCAGAAAGAGAGGGACAGAGAGACAGAAAGAGAGGAGTCACCCCCTGGGGTAGGGGAGGATGGCCATGCTGCAATCCCTTCTCCTCCGTTCTCCTCTCAGGATCTTGGGCATGTATGTACACGTGCCTGACCTGAGTTTAAGCCATTGGAGCTGGGACTCGAACCGTGATCAACTACATGGGAGTCCAGAGACATAGCCATTATGAGCACTGCTGGTCCCAGACACAGTTGATTTAAATATCTGTGCTCTAGGTGTATAAATACTAAGGTGACTAGCAAAAGTCCAAAAGCTGCAGTAGTTTTTGGTTTAGAAGACTAGTTTTGAGACTCATTTTGCTGCAAAATGGGGCACTGCCACCATCATACTTGTTAACATTTAGTGAGCAATTCCTTTATGCCATGGCCTATGATAAACATTACTTGCGCGTTATCTCTCTTAATTTTCTCAGTCACTTGATGAAGTAGATACTCTGAATGCTCCTGTAATTAACACCCTGATCTACAAATCAAGGAACTGAGGCTTTGGGAGTATAAGCAATTGAAGTCAAACTAAGGGTGGATTATTGCTGAATTCCAGGGGGCCACCACTTCATTGACTGAAAGGTGGCACCCCTTGGCGTTTTGCACAGTTAACAGAGTGGCACTGTTGGTAACACTTGAAAGTTAACATTCAAGTCCAAATCTTTCTGACTCTACAGACTGCTACATATAAATGGAGGTGGTCAGATTGAAACTGACCACTTTTTTTAGTTTTGAATTCTTCCTAGAGACCTGGGAAGAATCATGCCAGTTAATAAAAGCAGACTACTGTGGTCCAGTGATTGTGAGATACTGCCTGCATCCTGACTCTGGCATAGCATCACGTGAATGTAGAGCAAAGCTTTGTTATCTCTGTTAAATCCAGACATTCATTTCTGCTGACTCTTAGTCTTTTAGAGACAAAGACTTGTGCTTTCAACCAGTTACTAACCTTAGAATTTCTAAACCTACCATGACCTGTAAGCCCCTCATATTCATGTTGTCTTTTCTGGTTAGACCAATATGAAAACTCCATGTGTTGATTTCCAGCTTGCTTATGTCTTCTGCTATCAAAACTAAATAAAAGAGACGCTGTATCTGATCTTCCCAGAATACTTTCTCAGGGTGACCAGAGGCCATGTTTCCAGTTCATGTTCATTCATAATTTTGCTATGAACACATCTCTAAAAACATTTTTATAGAATTTGGTTATTTCCATCAACAAGACCCAACAGGAAGAAACAAACAGAATTTCTAATGCTAGAGGACAGAGAAGCAAGTCCTGTTAATAGCCTTCAACCTGAAATCTGAAGGGAACTTGTATTATCTTAGGATCTCATTTGGAAATGAAAATGATCACACTGACTCTTTTTCAGTGACGTACGGTGCTGATAAGTATTCCTCTTCCAACTGCCTTCAAAGCTGCGATTCAGAAGGACTATAATCTAGATGTAATTACTTGAATGAGTTTCTTTAATAAATTCCCTTTGAGTTTATGGCAAATCTGATTTATACTTAATTCTGTTGGGTCATCAGAAAAGTCATGATATATTTTTCTACGCAAAAAATGCATCAAGACGTTTCCAAGGACCCAATATATCATTGCAAAGGGACAAAGTTAGTGAATCTCTCTTTTTTTCTTTTCTTTCTTTTTTTTTTTTTAAGCAACAGAAATTTATTTTCTCACAGTGTGGACACCAGAAGTATGAAACCAACTGTCCCCAGGACTGTGCTCTCTCTAAGGGATCTTCGTCACGGGAGGCACCAGCAATACTTTCCATTCCTTTTATACCTGGTTTCAAAAGCCACCCGACCTCTGCTTGTATTCTTCAGTGGTCATGTCACCAGAGGTGTTCATCTCCATTGTGAAGCCATGTTTCCCTTGGCTGTATTCCACATTGTGCTGTTCAGTTATTTTCATATTTCTCTCCCACACAGATATCCTCCATCTTTCTTCATCCAGATGATATGTCTTCCCATGTTTTGCCTTGCCCTAGTTCCATTGTTCACCTAAGTGGGGATTGAGTGACTAGCCAAGGCTATTCTCATGTGAAGGATGGTGAGGATGTCTAGAGGATTTATTATTCATATTTAAGGGAATCCAGGTGGGCACTGCTGGGCATGCACAGGGCAGGCATCTCTTTATTTTTTCTAACAATGAAAAAAATGCTAGCGTTTTACATTTACACGTGGTATTTTAACATAGTTATTATGAGACCGTTGAACCTTAAGTTCCTTGAGTTGAGGAAAGCATGCTGTGAATGTATTCTTATAATTTATTCCATTACATTTCCTCATTAGCTATCTAAATCTTTGGTCTTTTGACTTTCACATTAAACAAAATAGTCTACACAATGCCATAACAACATTCATTGTCTTTCAAAAGCTAAGAATAGAATATAAAAGTCTGGCATTTTAATGAGATACTTGCCTTTGTATGCATTTCAGCACCAATCTAGCAAAGCTGAATAGTAGATGAGAGTTTGATCTGACTTCCAGTCCCTCTAATTGCATCACAATAGACAACACAGGAATGCAGGATGAGAGCAATTTTGTTTCTTTTTATCCCCCCTAAACTGTACCCAATAGCTGTTCCAATCCACTGAATGTTTTTCTATTCTTTCAGCAGTGCAGTGATGCTTGTCAGCAGGATACCTGTTCCCTTAATACATAGTTATTTTTTAAAGTGTTGCTATTAGAAAATGAGATAATGGTCCTAGTTTTCCAAGTCAGTTTCTCTTTGCCTTTTCCCCACACCTAGGGGTTGGCACTGAGGGTGCTGGGTTTGAGCTCCCCCCCATCCCCCCGGAACATGGGACCCCCTCAGAACATGGAGCTTAGTGGAGGAATTCACAGGCTGCCACACTGGGCTGACCTACATCAAACCTGGGCAGATCATCTCATTGGATTACTGATTCAGGAAAGAGAGAGAGGGAACAGCAGAGTGGGAGACATTAGGATGCAAGCACTAGGGAAACCAGATGAGTGCTAGGGAATTTGAAGCAAATTTGATCCAAGAGTCACTGAAGCCTTGCTGTGATTGCTATTAAAATTATTGGCAAGACATGCTTCCTACCCTCAGGAAAGCTTAAATAACAAGCCAAGTACAATATGGATTGATGTATTAGGTTAAAGGTGTGCACAAGGTATGGTGAAGGAGATTAAACTACCTCAGGTAGATAGGAGCAGGAAAACAGTTAAGGCCTATTTACCAGGGAAGGGGACATGTGAACTGAAGTCTTGAAGGATGAATGCTATTTAAATAAGCAGAAAATAAGAAAGAACACGCCAGACAGGGGCATTCTAGCACAAATTCACCAAGTTGTCATAGCAAATGCTGATAACAGGGATTTCAGAAACGGTATAAATGAAGTGAGCATGGAGGAGATCCAAGAACTGGTAACTGTGAGGTGGAAAGGAGCCAGGACATAAAGGGACATCTATTCTACACTCAGAAGTTAGGTTTTTATCCTTGGGTAATGGGATTCATTAAAGATTTAAAGGTATGGAAGAGAGATGGTCAGATTTGTTGTTTAGAGACACCACCTTGGTGGGCTGGCCCTGTGGCCTAGTGGTTAAGGGAGCCTGAGTTCACATGACCATTGCGTTTGGAAGCCAAGCCCTGGCTGCTTAAAAAAACGTGGGGTGCATGTGTATTGTGTGTGTGCGTGTGTGTGTGTATGTATGTGCGCGTGCATGTGCCCAGATCATCACGGGATGGAGAAATGGTGAAAGGATTGCAGTCTGACCACACCCCATTGGGGGGAGCCTTCTCCCTATCTCTTTCTCTGGTGAGTACATGTACTTTCTGGAAATTAATTTAAAAGATAAAAGAAAGATCACTTTAGTACCCTTGTGGAGGATACTTCAGAAGGACCTTACATAAGAGATGGGAGATTAATTTAGAGGCATATGCAATATAGTCCATTCAGGAGATGAAAAGGATCTGAACAAATTAGTGGCAATAGTAGGTAAAAGATTTATTTGAGAAATATTTTGGAATGTGTGAGTGCCTAAAATCCTGAGAGGAATGTAGAGAAGAGATTGTGGCTTGGCCATTCCCCCCCAGGGGGTGATTTCTCACTTTCCCTTTCACTGTCTCTATGGAGCCCACCAGCCCTATGGCAAAAAAAAAAAAAAAAAAAAAAAGTTCTAGAACAGTGGTTTTTCAACATTGCCAGTGGTTTCTGAGAGTAAGCGAAAGGTGGAAAAGCTTTTGTACTTTTGTGAAATTTGACAGCTGTGGTCTAAAGTAGAGCTTTTTAGTAGAAGGTCAGTTTAGTAAGGGAGTAAATGAGAGGTAAAGAAGTCAAGATGATGACTATTCAATTTTTCTAGAAGTCTGACTATGAAGAGAAAAAGATTTATAAAGTTCAATGAAATAAGCAGGTCATTTATCATCTTCGTGTTAACAGATGACAAAACTGAAGATCTAAGAGGCCATAATTTGCCTAAGGTTGACCACTGGTCAGAAGCAGAGCAAAAATTTAAGTGTCAGGTTCCCAGTTGGGGTTCTTCCTGCTTGTGCACCTGAGTATTTGAAGGGAACATAGTCGTCATCAGAGAGTATACATGCGACTGTGGTATAGTATTAGCGGGCGTCGACTGCAGTCTGAAAACTGGGGAGTGTAGTGCAGTGACATATTTTGTAAGAGAGAGAGAGAGAACACACTCATACAACTTATATTGTGTTGTCAGGAAAGTCATGACCTATTTTTCCTATGCCAAAATGCATCATGACTTTTCTGACAGCCCACTACTATATTATTTTAATTGCTCTATTTTATTGTTAGTTATTATTGATCTCTTACTGTGCCTCATTTATAAATGATACTATATAATAGGTATACATGTATAGGAAAAAACAGTACATCTAAGGCGTGTTTCAGGCATTAACTGGGGTCTGGGAGCATACCCCCATGGTTAAGGGAGGACTACTGTGTGTTTCATACGATGGGTAAAATATTACAGTGGAGGAGGGGAAGGGAAGAAGTATTTTCCCTCTGGGTCTGAACTTGTGAAAAGTGGAAAACTTCATTTTAAGCCTCATTTGGCATGTTTTCTTGGCTGGATCTGAATATGCCTGGCAGTCCACTCCTGTTTTTGTCCTTTGCCCCTAACAGGCTTGCGCTCCTACTGTGTTTCTAATTCATGACCTGACTAAAGATAGTAAGTAAATCACATTCCGATGTATATCCGTATTACAGGCCAATTACTTAGCTGCCTGAACTACTTTGTTACTTGGACAGCATGCATTGATGGAATCTTATTTCCTTGATTAAAGAAATGCAGTTTATTTGGTGCTGTCTGTAAAGATTAGAGCAACTGTTCTTACAGTAGTGTGCAGGCTGTCTGAGTCGGAGCAGCTATCTGCACTAATGAGGATTGTGTAAACAGCCCTTGCTCTCATATAGAGGAGTGAGGAAACTAGATCCAGTCCCTCATTCAGGCGCCGCGAACTTAGGTCAACCGTGCGGCCCTCTCACTGAGGACCTAGAATCCTAGACTTAGAATTAGATGCAGTGCTTTGCAGTGTTTGGAGACCAAGTTCACCTGGAAAGATAGCGTCCGTTTCAGAAAGGAGTAAGACAATAGTGTGCACTTACATAGCTTGTGAGTGAGCCTGGCCTAAAAATGGACATTCGTTATAAATACCAAAGCACAAATGTCTATGACTCAAGGGGCAGATCTGTCTTACCCTGTAAGAGGCAGCAAGTTAAGAAAATGACACTCTTTGGAATAGATGCTAAGCTTCATAAGAGTAGGAATCCTGTCTTACACTTGTTTAGTAATGATTAAGATCATTAAAAAAATAGTCGCTAATAAATTATTACTATATAATTATTAAATTATTATA
>NW_006159803.1:2106667-2116080 GCF_000334495.1 Tupaia belangeri chinensis | reverse complement strand
ATATATATAGTTATATATAATTATTGTCATTCCATTGATTAATTAATGTTGTGAGTTAATAATTATTCAGCATGTTCAGTCTTCTGTCATGCCCAATAAAATAATTGCTGATTAATTTCATCCCATCCGAGATTCCTTAGTAAATTAACTGCAGTTTTTAAGTTGAACTAATGCCCAATTTGATTAAAAACAAAAACAAAAACAAAGAAAGCCCAAAGAAAACAGTATTGACAAGCTCCAAAGAAGGCTCTTTAGCTAAAGAACTATGCTGAATTTTATATGGCTAGGAAAAAAATAACAAAAGGATGAGTATTTTCCTTCAGCATTTTTAGGTTCCTTTTGAGCTGTCTGTTAGATTTACTAGCTAGTGACATCTGATCACAGTGGGAGTTAAAAGTGCAAATAAAATAGATTAATTTTGAGCTTTATTTTATATCCAGTTATTAAATTAGATAAAACTTAGCAGTGCAAAGATGTTCTTCTCTTCTCTGCATCCCAAAGTTTATTGCAAACCTGTGTTAACTCTTTCCTCATTCCTTTAAATTCCTATATATTAGGAGGGACATTAATCTAATATTAAGAATAAAAGGAACCCAAGAAAAGTTGGTAATTTTTTTTATGTGAACATAAATTTCCTTGAGCTAGGAGCTTTCAGTTTTGTGAAAAATATTCCCATCTGCAGTGTCAGCAGCCAACCTTCTGGTGTGATCATGGCTCTGGCTGAACAAAGAGAACTTGAATTCAGGTGATGAATGAAGCAAGATCCCAAGTCAGAGTGGAGGTGGTGCGGTTACTCACCAGGTAAAAGCACCCTGAAGTTGTAAGTCCACAGCTGTATTAAAGCTGTACTCTAAATCTGTTTAGGCTATACAACAAGGAATACTAACTGATTACATATTCACAGATTTTATTGGGCAACATGGCTTGAGTCCTGATTTCCATTAATTGCTAGGAAATATAGGAAAATTAGATCTTTGAAGGAATGATAAAATTTATCATTTGTAGAAGTAAGGGATATTACTATTTTAATGAACAAATCTGAAGGCAATATTAAAATCTTAGATTGGTCAGTGGGACATAAGCCTAATATATTGTACTTGGTATATAATAGGCACTTAATAAATACTTGCCAATTCCATAAAGGAAGGTGTACCTCGCTTACTGAATTTCCTACCCCTACCCTCCTACTACCACCAGATTTTTTTTTTAAAGGGAAGGATAGACTTTTAAAAAATAATTATTTAATTTAATTTTATTTTATTATCATTTTTATCATTGTTATTATTATCTAATTTGACCAGAAAAGAGAGGGAGAGTGAAAAAGCAAGCCATCATGTCCAGGACTTGAACCACAGTTGGCCATTTGGGAATCCAGTGCCTTAACCACTATGCCACCTGCCAGCCTCACCACCAGATTGTTAAATGGGAAAGAGATGAGTGCTCTTGCACATCATCTTTAAAGTCTTCGTTACTCTTTTTTTTTGGAGAGGTTTTTGCTATAGGGCGTATGTGCTTGTCAGAAAGACAGAGAGAGAAAGCGAGAAATCACCCCCCCAGGGGAGATGGCCATGCTGCAATCCCTTCTGGTCCATTCTCCTTTTAGGATCTTGGGCATGCACGCACACGTGCCCAACGTGTGTTTAAGCCACTGGATCCGGGACTTGAACTGCGGTCGACTACATGGGAGTCCAGCAATGTAGCCATTATGCGATCTGCTGGTCCCAAAGTCTTCATTACTCTTTATCCAAATTTATTTTTTGGAGACTCAAACTAGTCAAAAAGTATTAAAAAAAATCAATAGGTCTACCTCTTTCCCAGTTTCTATAATTAGCTTATAAATAAGTTTCAAGTTGATTACTCACACAAGCAAAAGTAGAAATCTTTAAATCAAGTCTTCATTTATGGCTTCTTTTTATTCCCTGTGCTCTAGGGAGAATTATGAAGAACTTCTGGATACCTGGTATCTAAGATCAAATAAAATACAGAGAAAATGATTCTTCACTCTTAGAATGAACTTTCCAGTCTCTTTTCCAAATATAATAGGCTGTTAGATGGGACATCTGCTCTTGCCTCAAATTCCAGTTAAATCCCAAATCTAAGGATGTTATGGGAGATGTATCTATACTTTCTAAATAAAAATGCTAGACTCATCCACACAGGACCTTCAAAAAGTGGGAACCCAATCACCCAGTCCTAGTCCGTAGGAGGAGACTAGGAATGTCAAAAAAAATTTTGGGTATTTGATAAATGTTGAATAAATGAATGACAGGAAAAAGAATGGCATAAAATAGCAGAATATTATTAATATAAAATAAGAGCAGGTAGTTATAGAAACAGGTTTCCAGGGAAAGAAATGAGTACTATACATAATGAGAACTGAGTCACCTGAAGTTTTGTAACCCTCCAAAAATGGTGGTAAATCTTAAAGATGGATCTTACACAAAGAAAATTCAAGAAGTTATTGGAAATCTGTTATGAGAAAACTATGCATGGATTTGAAAATTATTTTATACCAAAATAAACTTGTATATTAATTCCACTTTCCCATGAACTTTTTGAAGTCCTCTGGTGTAATCCCTAGTGTTTCTGACACAGTGTGTGATGTATTTGATATGCAGACTCAAATTTACATATGTAAATGTATGGATGTGTAATTCCTTTTTTTTTTTTTTTTGGCTTTATTTTTTATGCACTATAGTCTCACCAATCACTTCTTTTATCATCAAATTTCTTAGCCAAGAAAAGAAAAAGTATTAGAACATAATATCCTTAACATTTGCAGTATTTCTAGAATTGCTTAAAATCATATATATATGTATTCCATGAAAAATATTGTATCTGATGTGAGAATTTTCCTGTCTGCAGATTTTTTAAAAAGGATTACTTTTTAAAATTTTAACTTTATTTATTTATTTTAATTTGACCAGAGAGGTAGAGAGAGAGAAAGTAAGAAAGCAAGTTGCCAGGTTCGGGACTTGAACTGCTGTTGGCCATGTAAGAGTCCAGCACCCTTAGCCACAACACCATGTGCTGGCCCTGTGTCTGCAGATATTGAAGTTAGGAATAAAATGGTCCACATACATCAATATTCTAAATCCAAAATTGGCAGCCGCTATTATCCATCTAGATTACTGGGAAAAAAAATCTAGTTCAGAGAACTGGCCTTCTGCTGCTTGTCTGTTTCTCCAACTGCCTTTGCTCTTCTACTCCTTATGCTTAATATAAGTACCGATCTGGGAGAGGGGAGGCTGCCCTTGGGAAAGGTGATGTGCGTGTCTGTGGAGACTGCCTTTCCCCCCGCCCTCCTACATCTTCCTGAGTAGAGAGTCAGTGGGGCGTGTGGTCACTTCTAGCAGTGAAGAGAGAAGGGTCCCAAAAGAACCATCTGTGAAGTGTGGGAGAGATTGGCTTGTAATTCCCAGTTGTGCCTAAATAACAGATCTATAAATCTGCCTCTAAGTGGCTGCAGTAGGGGGAAAAGACTCCAGAAAAGTGTCGCCATAGTGAGGGAACTGCCAAAGTGGGGCCAGAACGCCTCTACCTGGAGGTGCAGAGGATGAATCCCACCTGGGCTGATGGGCCCCCAAATGTCAAATCCTACAAATGGCTGCCATGGTCTAGGGTTGCTGTGGGAAGCAGGCCTCTCCTTAGCAGGGCAGGTCGGAAAAGGGGCTCTGCACCCAGCAAGGGAGCTGAGATGGCTCTTGGTTGGGAAAGGAGCTGTTTTCTCTCTTCCACTTTCCTACCTTGACTGGGAAGAGAGCATGTGAGGAGTTGTGTGAGAGACAGAATGTCCCATCTCCCAACACAAGCTGCTAGAACCACAGCAAGCCCGAGTTGGGACTGGTAAAAGAAAGGGTTAGAGGAAGAGCTTTAAATCGTGAAATCAAAGTTTAAAAATGGTCCAATTCTTAGACACTTCGTCTAAGACAGTGTTGAAAATCAGAAATGACTAAAGTGTTGTGGAATCTCATCAATAGGAAAGATGAGTTTGAGATAGTATCACTGGATGGCAGTTACTAGGGAAAAGAAAGAGATTTATTTCTTTTCATCCCAACAATTGAGTCTTCTCAAAAAACTGCTTGTACCATTCGACATCCATCTTCATGAGATGCCGCCCCTGATTGTCACAGAAAACCAGCCTTTTCCCTAGCTGATCTTAAAAACAATTGCTAATGGTGACAAGCTCTTCTTTTCAGGGGACAGTCTTAAAAAGGTACTCATCAGCAGTTGATAATTAATGTGAGCGCTTCCTAACGTAACTTCATTTAAAGCTATTTTTATTTAATGAGTCCTGGAAAGCTGCAATGAAGCAATACACACCCCTGTTGTTTTCATAGTTCCTGTAGCAGAGAAATAGCACAGAACTGTGACAGCAGGCTCCACAAAGGCATGAAGAAAACATGGGCGACACTGGGATATAGCTGTAGAAGCTGTCCATTCAACATGAGCAAAGAAAAAAATTAGAAATTTCAAAAATGATGAATTCATGGGGCCAGCAGGTGGCATGGTGGTTAAGGGTGCTGGACTCCCACATAGCCGACCATGGTTTGAGTCCCAGACCTGGTGGCTTGCTTTCTCACTTTCTCTGTCTCTCTCTCTGGTCAAATGTAAATAAGTAAGTAAGTAGGTAAGTAAGTAAGTAAGTAAATAAAGTAAAATAGTTCTTTTAAAAAATGATGAATTTATGAGAACTAAAATTAGGCAAATGGAAGCCATTGTGATTGTACATATACATTGGATTGGGAGGATGGTCTCATGATCAAGGAAGAGTGATTTGATCTCTTCCCTTCTCCCTCTGTATCTCTTTCTGAGCTTATCTATTAGCAGATCCCATTTATTTTCTTATTTAGCCTATCTTACTTACTCAGTCTTTCATTTTCCAACTAAAAATGGTGTACTTTTTGCTTTTGACTGAATAAATCACAAGGATAACAGGTAGCCTAATTCTGACAGGTGCAATGATCAGGGTCACTCCAGTCCCACCACAGTAGATAGCACTACTGCATCGGTCTTGTTCACGGGATGTGACTTTGAGGATAACTTCCGAACCCAAGCAGGATCCTCATTGTAGCTACACAGAGTCCAAACCTGGAATCATGCATGGAGTGGGAGAGGAAAGCCTGTGGAGTTGTACAGGCTCTTCTTTCAGCTCAGCTGAGAAGGGTACAAGCAGGAAGTAGCTTTACTCTTTCGTGTTAGTACATTTAATCAAGATCTGTTCACACTATCTTTATCTTTATGTTTGGATGAAGTCATGGGTAGATCCGAAGCCTTTATCAAGTCATTTTCAAGTCTTAATGAAGAATTCCATTTTTCAGGTATTAAAAGTACAGACTAGACTACTATATAAACTTCAGACTCATCCAATTAAAAATATCTTCCATTCCCTAGGACAATCCTTTTCGGACTGGGAAAAGTGCAGTGGAAAGGACAGTATAGTCAAGCTTTAATTATGTCCTTCTTCTTCAATTCACCAAGTTGCCTGTGTCCACCAGAGTTGGACCAGGAGAGAAAGAAGAGGTAAAAACACAAACAAATGGACAAAATGACCTGAAAAAAACCTTACTTGTAATATGGTATTTCTGCTATCTCTTGGGGATTCAGGTCTCCAAAGCCGATCATTTTCTCATAGGTACCAGGACCACACGGCTGAATTTGTTTCCTGAGTTGGAGTGGCTGTAGATTAGAAATAAACACACACAGACTCAAGCAGAGAATAGCAAGGATTGGGTAATCCAGACTTCTATGATGGAAGCAGTAGGGGATCTGAGCTGTTCTCAGGTTTATTCTTTTAAGGGGCAAAAAAGCGGGTAAGGGGAAGTGAAACACAAAGCCAGCTGTTTTCAGATGTTAATTGACCGAAGATGTGAAAACTCTGGTGCCTTGCAGTCCAACATGAGCTTTCTCTTACTTCTCAGGCCTTCTCTGGCACATAGTTTTCTTTAACTGAGGATGCCTTGCGATGTCGACACAGAGGCAGAAGTGCGTTCTTGTTTAAAGCTTTCTCTAGCCTTGCAAGCAGTCAGCACAAGAACCATGTTTTCTGCATGAGTTTAAAGGTCACTGTCCCGTTGCTCAGATCCAGTTCCTCCCTACAATTAGGTTGTTCTGGGAGGTGTTCCAACAACCCAGTTACAAAACGTCTTTTTTTCCAACCTTGTTCTTGGGTACAGGCACTTCCTGTCTGACTCTCCGATGCATATCCTACATAGAATCTTTTTTTGTGGTCACTTATCCTTTCCAGATGATCCTTTGGGCTGGGATTTCTTTTAAAATGACCAAAATCCACCCACCTTCTAGAGGACCTACATCTTGGGAGGCACTGCTACGTTCACAAAGTACAAGTCATTCTTGAAGCAGTGAAGTTCTTTGCTTTATCTCCAAAGGCTGCTCTAGCCAGGCGCTCACCGTTAGAATAGCGTCTGTCCTTATTTCTTCCAAACTTCAGGAGAAACATGTCACTTTCTCTGTGGCTCACTAAGGGCCTCTGCCCCATTTTGAAGAAGGAATGTCACCTAGTACTCAGACAATTTCCCTTTTAACAGAATCCTCATTTACAATCTCTGGCTCCATTACAGTTCCCCCTCAAGTGACAGGCTAAGGTTTGCTGGGCTTGATCTTACAAGTCACCGAACAAGTTTTGCCAACATTGATATTTCTCTCTGGACTGAGAAGGTACTTAGTATCTATTGTTCTCAGCTCTGTAACATCAGTCAAAACTGAAAACAGGAGTAATTTGGTTTAACATCATTGGGCACCTAAAATGCATTCTAGAAAGCTATAGCTTAAAATGAATGGACCCAATTTGAGTTTCCTCTGCTCTCTGTATTAGAAGAGACTTGACCCTTGTTTTGAGTGGAGTAAATCTTGGGTTTTGGAGCATTTTGTCCTGGGGGGAATCCTCAGAAAGGAGGGACTGACTTCCTGTCAATGTGTTAGGTGGGGCTTGAATTAGTAATTTGAAAGATGAAAGTGAAGTTGTTCCTATGGGTTATATGGTACCAAGAGCCACCCTCATCTGGAGATGAAAGTCAGGCCACAGGAACAGTTCATTCTTACATCCCACCTGTTTCTCGGACACTTCAGACCAAAGTTTTTAAAAGAACTGTGCAGCCCATGATTTCTGGGAGTTACCAGCAAATGCTTTATGAGAACCATATCACTTTTATTTAATCTGTTATTTACTCTTTTGCTTCAATATATTTGAGGAATTTTCTTTCTTTTTTTTTTTTTTTTTTGAGAGGTTTTGCTATAGGGTGCATCTACTCACCAGAAAGACAGAGAGAGACAGAGAGACAGAAAGAGAGAAATCACCCCCCAGGGGGGATGGCCACACTGCAATCCCTTCTCCTTCATTGTCTTCTTGGGATCTTGGGCATGTACGCACATGTGTCTGGCATGAGTTTAAGCCATCGAGTCCAGGTCTTGAACCGCGGTCAGCTATGTAGAAGTCCAGTGACATAGCCATTGTGCCAACTGCTAGTTCTTGAGGAATTTTCTAGTTCTGTGCTACTAAGCTATGGTATAGAGACTGCAAGTGGGCTGCAAATTGTGGGACGTGGTGTGGAGGTGTAAGGACTTTGTAACGTTGACCATGGCACATGATGACAAGCGTTTATGGTGGCGGTCAGCAGAGTCACATTTGTAATAGGTTAAAATTTTATGGTGGAAGTCACAGTCCTAGATTGGGAAAACAGTGAGAAAGCTATTGTTTACTTCATTTATTATTATTTTTAAAAAAATATCTAAGCTAGTCACTGGGGATATAGCAGTGAAAAAACACACACACAGGCACTTACAGCCCAGTTGGAAGCTAGACATCCTTACAAATAATTACAGAATAAATATGCAGTAGTTATAAATCTTAGCCTACAAGGTCAGTGTTTAAAAAAATGTATTTAAGTCAATGTAGATCTAAATTGGAGTTGTCATCTTGACTCAGACCGAGAAGTTCACCTCAGCAAATCTTACCCACTTTCCTCACACTTCCCTCTGTCCCTTACCAAGAGATACACAGTGGCTGGATGACAATCTGATGGTAAAACATGCTCTGGGAGGCCGACCCACCCAGTAGGTTCTGGATTCACATTCGCTGACCTCCCTGAGAACATGAGGCATGCGTGTTTCTGTGGTCTGAGGCTAGCTGAAGCTGGTGGTGGATTATGATGCGAAAACCATGTCAATGCTATTTCTTTCTCTCCTCTTCTCCATCTCTCACTCATAGAAGAAATAAATCAACTAAAGAAAAAAAAATGAATAGCGGCCTTTTTTTTTTTTTTTTTTTTCACCAAATACATTAGGAAAATGTACCTAATGCCACTTGATTACACTAGATCTTGCTGATGGACCACTGTGGCATGGAGTCCTTTGAGGTCGGACACCCTGTGCTCAAGATAAGGGATCTTTGTGAGGATGAAAGCTTAGGTCTAGGTTTTCCCTTGAAAATCTCCTCCATGGTTGAGCTCTGTTGTTCTGTATCTCCCCTAAGATCTCCTCAACAGTTCAGGTTTTAAGAAAAACAAAAAACACAGTAAGGCCCATTTCTTTTTGAGAAAGGTGACGGGAATATGTAGGCAGAAATAAACATAATACCTCAATAAATTGCTCTGTCTTAAACAGGTAAATATTATAGATACTAGGACATGGGGGAACTGGCTTATAGCCAGTAGGCAGGGAAAGGGACCTAATTTAGCTTGGGGATAGGGCTGGGACATCAGAGTATGTTTTAATACCTTAATGCTTAGACAAATTTCCATAAAGTGTTGGCTTAAAATGATAGTTCTGTCCGTATGTGGTAGTAAACAGATAACACTACTGCTTGGGAGACTGGAGCCACATGGTTGGCCTGGGCTCGGTTCCCTGATAATCTGAACATGCTGGACGAGATAGCACATGCTGATAACCCTCACTGACAGGGAGGCTGGGCAGGAGGATCATGATGATGAATCAAGGATCTCTCCTCCCTCCTAGCTCACTTTTATAAATATATGTATACACACACACATTTATATATATTTACATATATTTATCAGTTGGAATGACAAAACTTTATTCTCATAAATTTAGAGGCCAGAAATCTGCAGTCAAGTGCTGGCAAGGCCCGTCTCTTCAGGGACTCTAAGCGATCATCTTTCCCTTTTGTCTTCTAGCCTCTGATGGCTGCTGGCATTCCTTGGCATATGGCTGCACAACTCTGATCTCTGCTCCTGACTTCACTTCTTTGTCTCTTACTAGGATGCTTGTCATTGGATTTAGGGCCTTTCAGGTAATCCAAGATTATCTCATCTCAAGATCCTTAACTTAATTGCAGCTACAAAGACCTTTTTCCCAAATAAGGTCACATTCTCAGTTTCTGGGAGTTAGGGCATGGACATACTTTTTTTGGAGCCATTATTCAGCCTGCTGTAGGG
>NW_006159803.1:2103099-2106636 GCF_000334495.1 Tupaia belangeri chinensis | reverse complement strand
AATAACAGTGCAAGATCCCTGAGGCTTTCTTGTATAACTCTCAGAGCAGTACTTTAACCCACCATATAGTATTTGTATAATTATCTTTTGTTCTGAGAATATTTTCTATCTTCAGAATATATATATTTATTGAAAAGGAAAGGACTTGATTTTTGCTATTTTTTTCCTAAA
The DNA here is from genome assembly GCF_000334495.1 of Tupaia belangeri chinensis. Classification (NCBI taxonomy): domain Eukaryota; kingdom Metazoa; phylum Chordata; class Mammalia; order Scandentia; family Tupaiidae; genus Tupaia; species Tupaia belangeri. The sequence goes on along the minus strand of NW_006159803.1, from coordinate 2,106,465 downwards.
AATAAATAAACAAACAAACAAACTGGTTTCTTCCATGAGAGAGAGAGAAATAGAGATAGGATAGAGATAGAAAGACAGGTACTCCCAACAGGGTCTTCATCACACAATCCACTCCCAGCTTTGACCACTCCAAATCTGGGATCTAGCTTTCCTGATGAATTTAGGGAGATCTCAGGACATGACCTGGGACCTTCCCATGCAGGCCTGGTATTGCGGAGTGTCACATTACTGTTGCTGCACTGTGTGGCTTTCTACTGTTTTTGTATCCCACCCCACACCTCATATCTAGCAAAAGACATGCACTTGAGATGCTTAAAATCAGCTGTATGTTCAGGATTCTGTCCTTCCAACTGTTTGGGGACAAAGTAAGGAAATGATAAGTTTTGAAACTAAAATGAATAGAAGCATCATAAATGCTTGAGATTGCCCATCTGTGAAAAACTTTTCAGGAAGAAATGGTTTGGGTATGTGTTCCTGATAAGATTAGGAAGCTTCTCAGCTCCCAGCCAGGGACCCACAATGCTTCCTTCAAAAAGGAAGGCATCAATTTAGAATGTAGCTAATGGAAGACAGGCTGTCATTTTGAAAATAGTGATTATGTCTATCTTGAGGGGATGTTGTAATGACAGAAGTCTTTGGTGACTTTAAGGAACATCGAAAAAGTGAGTGTTTGGTAAGAATTTGTGATTGCTAATCTGTCACTGTCAGAGGCACAGAGACACTGTCCAGAGGATGTGAGTTTTCTAGTCATGGTAAAGCAGAACTTCCTAGAGGAGCAGAGATGAGACCTGTAGCATTATCCGGGTGCCTTTGTTTGGATTGCATGCTTACCACAAATCTTGTGACAAGTCTGTTCCCAAGGTAATTTGGCAGGTGTCAGTGAGATGACAGGAGTGGAAGAAGGGCCGTTTCCTGCACAGTGGACATGAGTATGCCAGTCAGCAGTATGGTCTGCTTCCTATCTAAATTTAGAAAGATAGAAAGCAGAAGAAATTGGTTCCGAGAATGTGACTGATCCTTAGGAGAACAAGTGAAATGATCAGAATTTGCTGCAGTTGGAACTCAGGCCTGATCACTTGGTCATCCCCTGGTGAAAAGGTCCAACCTCGGACATCCACCTCTTTCTTTTCTACCCCTGAAGTTGGCTGTTTAGAGGGTGATTGGAGAGTAAGGCAGGGGAAGAACTAGCAGACCATATTTAAAGCTTAGCCTTGACAGTTTACTTGGCTGTTGAGGGAAATGAGTCAAATGGGAAGGAGAGAAAAAAAAAAAGGGTCTTGGGGAGGGATGCTTGGAGCTGCTGCTTGGAGCTAAGGTTTCTGCTGTTGCTGGAATGATAGTACATTTCCCCCATAAATGCATAGAGATTATCTTTGAATAAATCAAACATAGAGACAGTAATGCACACAGATGCCAGATTCACAAATAAGCATTTATGGCAGCACAATCCCAGGGATCTCTTAAATCTTCTTTAAGAAGCTTAGATGCCTTGGTTCCATTGGGTCCTAGTAGCAGTAAGGAAAATGCTTTTGGATTTATAGTTACATTTCATTTACTTAAAATGCCTGGAGAGGGATGTTTAAAAAGAGAAAAGGGGGAAAAAAAAAAAAAAAAGGAAAGAAAGTACTGTGATCTTTATCACAGGCTTTCTGTTTTTAAGCAGATGCGCATTCAATTGCAGACTTTGTTTTCTGCCCCAATTAGTCTCCAAATGAGTAACTCATAATTTCCATTTGCATGGTTCATTTTGTTTCCCAATGAAGTAAATCATTATTTCTTGGTTCAAAGAAAGTCTTTTCAAGGACGCTAGAGACTGATAGCAGTCTGATGCTTTAAAAATGAAAAACATTTGCTTATAGTAGTAAAATCAACTTTTTAGACTCAGATTTCAAGGTATTTGTCTTCACCAGTAGTTCCAGTGCCTCCTATGCCTCAAGCATTCTAAGGAAACCTGAGGTAACAACGTCTTTGGCCAGATGTGACCCAAGGGCAGTCGGCCCACAGCCTGTGAGGTATCTGGTATGATGAGCTGCTGTGGTTTGGATGTGTTTCCTCCAGTTCAGTTGCTGAGACTTTTTAATACTAAGAGGAGTGACCTTGAGCTGGCTCTGTAGTGCAGTGGCAATGCAATGCACTGTTCCAGAGAAGCAGGATCCTACATGGTTACCCTGATTCAACTCCCTGGCTCAGTCACCCTGGAATGGACCAGATATTTGTGTGAGCACTCAAGATCTGGCAGGCTGGAGGACTGGAGAAAGGGGATCACAGCATGACTGGACTCTGGAGTGTGCACTTCTTCCTCTCTTTCTCAATCTTATGTGTGTGCATATGTTCTATCATGAATAGAGAAGGAAAAAGAGGTGAGGCCTTAGAGATGATTAGGCCATAAGGGTTTCTTCTTTGTGCACAAAATTAAGCCCCCCCCCCAAAAGACTTCACATAGGACCAGCAGATGTCATAATGGTTACATCACTGGACTCCCACGTAGTCAACAGCATTTTCAGTCCTGGACCCAGTGGCTTAAAACTCATTTTGGCTGTGTGTGTGTGTGTGTGTGTGTGCCCAAATCCTGAGAGGAGACTGGAGGACAAGGGATTGTGGCATGGCTATCCCCCCAGGGGGGTGATTTCTTGCTTTCTGTCTCTCTCTGTCTCTCTGGCGAGAGCTTATATCCTATAGAAAAAAATCTCTTAGGAAAAAAGGAAGAAAAAGGCTTCACATAGCTTTCAATTCTCCTGCCCTTTGGTTCCTTTCACTGGTGAAACATTCTTTCCCTCCAGAGGACATAGTAACGAGATCCCATGGCAGAAGGAGAGACCCTGCTCCTCACCTAATCTACCAGCACCTTGATTTTGGGATTCCCAGCCTTCAGAACTGTTACGAGTGAACTGCGTTCTTTGTAATTTACCCAATCTGTAGTATTTTATTGTAGCAACACAAATGGACTAAGAGATGTAAGCTCTGATCAATCAAGAAGTTCAGTTGGTTAGATTCCTATTCTTGGGGCCAGCAGATAGCATGGTGCTTAAGGTGTTGAACTCCCACATGGCCAACCCACAATTGGAGTCCTGGACCTGGAGGCTTGAAAATCATGCTGGACATGTGTATGTGCATGCCCAAAATCCCAGCAGAAGAATATAGAAGAAGGGCTTGCAGTGTGGCCATCTCCCTGGGAGGGTGATTTCTCACTTGCCCTCCCTCTCTCTCTGCTCTCTGCAGTGAACACATATGGTCTATGGCAAAAACCTAAAAAAAAATTTTTTTTTTTTGAGAGATTTTCACTGTAGGGCGCGTGCGCTCGCCAGACAGACAGAGAGAGACATAGAGACAGAAAGCGAGAAATCACCCCCCAGGGGGGATGGTCAC
>NW_006159803.1:2082736-2103011 GCF_000334495.1 Tupaia belangeri chinensis | reverse complement strand
AAAAAAAAAAAAAAAAATTAATTAAAAAAAAAAAGAAAAATAGATTCCTTCTCTCTGGAACTCAGATGAGAAGATATGAAGCTAACCAACAGTCAGTAGTGGAATCTGAAGCTAGTAAGTATTAAATAATATGATAGAAAGAGGTCAGTCTGAGGGTCAGGTTGGCCCAGAGTAAGTAAGCCAAAATTGCAAGTAAGTAAAATTACTATATAGCAAAAAACTTATATAGGTTTAAGAACAAGAAAGACAGTTGGAGGTGGGAAAAACAAGTTGGAAGTGGGAAAAAAGCAAGTGAAGAGTTTAATTATAATAGGAGTGGGGCATTAGCATGAAGATCCACGAAGATTGCAGGAACCTATGTGGCCTTTGATTCCTCATGATCCCCTTTTCAGGCTCTATGAGGCCTGTGGCTCCACAATGGAGCCTCCTTAGCCCATGGCCTACTCACTCTTCTTGCTCATCTGACTAGATTCCACTTTTCCTGGTTCCACTTTAAAGAACTTTGCATTTAAGATTACCATTTTGGCCTGCATATTCTTCTATTGGTTTATTTTTTATTTCAAGTAGAATATATTGATTTGGGTACCTGCTGAATCTGTACCTAGGGCAAGCTTCATGGAGGTTTAGAATAGTACTGCTAATCCTGCATTTTCTCTGCTTTCCCCTAACCTGGGTCTTCCTCTAACTATCTCTGCTTTCCCCTAACCTGGGTCTTCCTCTCTAGGTTGTTTTCATCCTTACACAGGCTTCCCTTCTGATGGCAAAATGGCTACCAGCAAGTTCCTGGGATTGCATACTTCCTTGGGCAAGAAAGTGGACTTTTCTTTCTTCTAATTGCTGAAATGAATTCCTGAGGTTCGTTCTGATCTGACAGCCCCAAGTCAGGTGCCAGCTGGGATCATGAACCCATAATTATGGTTGGAGTTAAGCCATTTTCACCTTATTTCAGGGGAAATGGAAAAAACTGCTAAGGAGAAAACTGCAGTGTTTGCTCCAGTCTCATTCGCTATAAATGTTGACAAGCTTAAAACTACCAATAGCTCTCCATGGAGATGAGAATAAAATAAAAAGTGGTTCATCCTGGCATAGGAGATCTTGCATGAGCCGAGCCATCCCTATTTCCTTGAACATGTCCTGACTCCCTTCTCCTTTATTTCTGCTCCCTCCACACTGTTCTTAATTTTCAGAGGATCCAGAATCTTTCCCATCCCAAGGGCATTACACGTACTGCTGAAACGTGCTCTGCTTGGAACTTTCTTCATCTACTTTTCATCCAGCTCTAATTGAAATTAATTTATAATTTAAGATGAGGACACAGCTCTTGAAGCAAACATATTTAGAGCTCTAAGAAAAAAATAAGGGTACAGGAGGAGGCTTAATTTAGATTGGGGAGGACAGGGAGTAGAGTTCAGGAAAGACCTTCCTAAAAATATAAGTGGAAGGTAATAGTTTAATTTAATACCTGATTCTCTGACCAGACTAAGAGCTCTGTGAGCACAAGGGCCATCCCTTGTGACAGTCCCTTCATTAGCTGTAGTGCACAGAACAGTGCTGTTCTATAGTATTGCTCCCTGAAGATTTTTGATCAACTAAATAAATATTCAAAAACATCTATGAAGTCAGTGTTACTGTGTCCATATATCAATACCACAACTGAGCGTGGTGTATTTATCTGCCCATTGAGTCAGGACATGTCCTCTAGGAAGTGACTAGGCCAGGATTAGCACCTACTAAAACTTGAAGGATCTCGTGTACTCCCTGGAGGGCTTCCTAAAAAGAAGGCTTTGGGTCCTGGCACGTTCAGAATTTACCACTGCTGCATCTGCTCTTTTTATTCCACCTGGAAAGGCTTTCCCTCTTTCTATGACTGTCTAAATCCTACCATTTACAGGCCACCTCAAATGTACCTTCCTTACCATGTGTGCTTTGGTTATGATGCCACCATCCGCCTTGTGTTAGGATGATTTCTGTTTATCTCTTTCCTTTTGTCAGTCTAATTCTCTCCTTGAGAGATGGGATATCTTATTTGTATTTGTAACTGGTAAAGCACTAAGCACAATGTTTTGCTCATTAAAATGATGAATTTTGATGCTGAAGTCTCATGCTAGTCACCATTGGCGTGTTTCTCACACTCAAAAAACAGTATATTTGATGGTATTTTCCTTACTCACTGATAAATGTGATCTAGAAAAAATCTTGCTAAATTTCTTTTTCTTTATTTTTTCTTTTCTTTCTTTCTTTCTTTTTTTTTTTTTAGAGGTTTTTGCTATAGGGTGCGTGCACTCGCCAGACAGAGAGAGAGAGAGAGATAGAAAGTGAGAAATCACCCCCCCCAGGGTGGATGGCCATGCCACAATCCTTTCTCCTCCATTCTCCTCTTGGGATCTTGGGCACACATGCACACGCACCTGGCGTGAGTTTAAGCCACCAGGTCCAGGACGCGAACCGTGGTCGACTATGTGGGAGTCCAGCGACATAGCCATTACGCTAACTGCTGGTCCCTCTTGCTTAATTTCTAGGCTTGTCTCTGTTACTAATCAGGCTAGACATTTTTTCTGTTTCTTCTTCTTCTTCTTCTTTTTTTTTTTTGAAAGGTTGTTTTGTTTTGTTTTGTTATAGGCTATGTGTGCTTGGCAGAGAGACAAAAAGTGAAAAATAGCCTCCTGGGGAGGTGGCCGTGGTGCAATCCCTTCTCCTTCAGTCTCCTTTTGGGATTTAGGGCATGTATGAACACATGCCTGACTTGAGTTTCAAGCTGCTGGGTATGGAACTTGAACTGCAGGAGACCATGTGGCAGTCTGGCACCTTAACCACTATGTCCCTGTTATTTTCTTTTATAAATTTAAAAAGCAAGATGTTACATGTAAATATAAATTTATGTGTATAAATATATGAATATAAGTTATTATAGATTTTGATGATTGCCTCTTGAGAGGTTTGGAGGTGTTGGCTAGTCAGATATGTTGACCAACTTCACCTTCTTACTGGCTTCCTCAGTGTCCGTTCTTCAATGTTTAAATGAATAATGCTTTGTCACATAAATAAGTACCAGGGAAAGAAACAGAGAAAACTGTATTCTCTTTCAACACATCCAGTAATTTATACCAAACTCTTTCATGATCCAGCTATTCCACTCTTGGTCATTAGGCTGTAAACCACGAAGTCAGACTAGATGGCGTTGAGCACCCATCCTCAAGCTAGTTCCTTAGCAGAAAGTCTAGTATATACTCATAGCATCATAAGGAATAGCCTGGCCCTGTGTGAACTCCTGGGGACCTAATGCTCAGATCACAGGCTTGGGGCTCTGCCAGGGTGACTGTGATTTCTGTTGCTTACTTTGCTGTAAGTTTGCCTTAGGGATGGCAACACTAGTTCAGAAAGAGCCTCTTTCTTCTTTTCCAGAAAGCAGTCTTCTTGGAGTTGCCTATGTGATGTCTATCTAGAAAATGTTTTGATTCTGTGCACATCGTGACACCAGATGCAAATAAAAAGCATCATAACCCTTGAAAAGCAATGTGCCCGACACATATACCTCAAGTCTGGTGAGAGACAGTTTGACCAATTCTACTAGTCTAAGAAATAAAACTTTGCAGACACTGTCATTTATTTCACAGGCTTCTGTTGTCTTTCAGAGAAGAAACAAGTCCCTCTTGAGACTTCCATTATACTGAACTGGAATGACTCAGATTCCTGCCTAACTGTAATATTATAAAGCTTTTTGGTAGATTTCTATCTGCCCCTAGTTGAACTTTATAGAAGCTCTGCTTTCAAATGCACTACATTTGCCATCACCAGGGAAACAGTTTGCACCTGAAGACACTGCCTAATGTTATTGGATCATCGGGACAGTCATGACGCTTTTTTATATAGAAAAATACATCATATCTTTCACGATGGCCTAATATAATATGGGGTGTTATTCTGGTGAAGAGGCTGTGAATGGGGATCATACTAATGTCAGCTCAAGCAAGCACACTGCTCTGTGGTGCAGTGAGGGTGGGATCTTAGAGGGTGAGGAGGAGGAAGTGGAAGCCTATCTCATAGGACTTCATGATCCCTCACCTATGAGCTCCTAAATTCACCTTTCCAATCTGCAATTTCTCTTGTTCTTCCCCAAACTTTATCACAAGTGGGGTTAAATATGTAAATAGACAGTTAAGGGGAGTCTGTAAAATTATACCTTTAAAAGCTAATAAATGCTAAGTTGAAAGCTTATTTTGAAAATAACATGTTCATTGTAGGACATTTAGTTGATATAGCTAATCAAAAGAGAAAAATAACAAAGTTGTCAAATTATTCCACCATTCATAGAAAACATTGAAAATATATCCCTAGGTCTTTTTTCTGTGCTCATGTAAACATGCAATTTTCATAGGGTAATACTTTCCATACAATTCGAAAACCTGTTATTTCACATGATGTATCATGAGCACATTTCCATGCCATTAAACATAATATTTTGAAGCATACAAATTTTTTTTTTTGGAGAGGTTTTTGCTATAGGGTGCATGTGCTTGCCAGACAGAGAGAGACAGAGAGATAGAAAGCAAGAAGTCATCCCCGGGGGGGGTGGCCATGCCACAATCCCTTCTCTTCCATTCTCCTCTCGGGATCTTGGGCACACATGCACATGTACTGGGCATGAGTTTTAAGCCACCGGGTCGGGGACTCGAACCACGTTCGACTACATGGGAGTTCAGCAACATAGCCATTATGCTAACTGCTGATCCCGAAGCATAGAAAATTTTAATGAATGCAAGAGATTTTCATTTTTAAGAATGTATGGAAGTTTATCTTGACAACTTTGTATTATTGTTCATTTAGGTTGTTTTAAAATTCCATATAAGTAAACAGTTATTTTTTAAAAAAAGTTTTTCCAATTTGATAAATAAATAGCAACATATTTTTATCTGAATTTACTTAAAATCATTGAAATTGTATAGGTTATCACCTGTTTTTAGTCCTTTGAAGTATTCCTTTTGTGAGTCCCCATTTAACATATTTATATCGATGGGATTTTTCCTAATTTCTAAGATTTATGCTCTGATATTACATGTATTAATATATACACACATATTTACACATATACTTGTTTGTCACATATGTTACAAATACTTATGTTTTCACTTTGATTTTTAATTTTATTTAAGGGATACTTTAAAAAAGAAAATACATTGAACTTTAAAAAATAGTTAAAAGATTCTTTTTTGTGAAATACTTAAAAGCCTTTCTTAATCAAGATTACTTAAGTATTCAGTTATACCTTTTTCTTAACATTGTTGAAATTTTCATTCATTTTAGGATTTAATTCCATCTGGAGTTTATTTTGGTGTCAAATGAGGTAGCTTGCTTACTGAATTGTTTCATAGATGTTCCAAAACTCTTAATTTAGTAATTGAGAATCTTCAAATTAATTTAATCTTTATTATGTGCTACATTCTTTTTTTAAAGTAAAGAATGATTTTATTTAACTTTATTTAATTATTTTAATTTGACTAGAGAGAGACAGTGTGTGTATGGGGGGGGGGGAGAGAAAAAGTGAGAAAGCAAGCCACTAGATGTGGGACTTGAACCACGGTCAGCCATGTGGGAGTCTAGTGCCCTTAACCACCATGCCATCTTCCAGTTTCTATGTGCTATATTCTTATATTTCTGTTTCCATTTTACTGAACTGTCTGTGGAATTGGTTGGTTGTTGCCAAGTGCCATTTTCTCTCATAGGGAGAAGGCAGTAAGTTCAGGTCATTTAATTACCAACTTAAAGCACAATATAAAAGTCAGATGCTTCCTGAATAGCTTTTAGAGATTTCCTTCATTTCCTGTAGCTGAAGCTAGTGCTGCAAAGGACCAGGCTCAAGACCAGATTGTCAAATTGGCAGAACTTCACAGTAGACTGAATTTGCAGGCTCACAAAATCTATTCTGAAATCAGGGCTCTAGTAGAAAGGAGTTCCTGAGGTTAAGGGTTGGGATCTTCTAGGTAGATGGACATGAGAACTGGAATTCCAATCTGTGTGAAACTTCTGAGCCTACAGAAACGGTCTACTGTCAGGGTGGGATCTTCTAGGTAGATGGACATGAGAACTGGAATTCCAATCTGTGTGAAACTTCTGAGCCTACAGAAACGGTCTACTGTCAGGGTGGGATCTTCTAGGTAGATGGACATGAGAACTGGAATTCCAATCTGTGTGAAACTTCTGAGCCTACAGAAACGGTCTACTGTCAGGGTGGGATCTTCTAGGTAGATGGACATGAGAACTGGAATTCCAATCTGTGTGAAACTTCTGAGCCTACAGAAACGGTCTACTGTCAGGGTGGGATCTTCTAGGTAGATGGACATGAGAACTGGAATTCCAATCTGTGTGAAACTTCTGAGCCTACAGAAACGGTCTACTGTCCTTTATAGACATTTGAAGCACTAGGGGGAAAAATGACACATGAAGAGCTGGACCAAGAGGAAGTCCAGAAATCAAGTCAGAACCCCAAGTAAACAGTGTCTAAAACATATCTTGTTTTTGCATTTTTGTTAGGTGACTTGATAAAATTTCTTACTGTTTGAGTTATTTGCAACAGAAAACTTTATAGGGCATACATGTGGAATCCAGGGTCGGCCTTCAGCCCTGTTAACTTAATTCTGATTTTGAACACAGCAAATTAGATTTGATAATGTAGCTTAATAATAAAAGCACAGACTGAAATCTGAAGTACATGGATTTCGAAAGCGATATCTAAACTCTCTTGGGTTCCAATAGAGATGACAATGGCAATGACAAGTTCTTGATTGAGCCTGAAGGCAATGATGTAAACATACTTTTAATTAGAAGCAGTTCCCTAGCCACCTCTGGAGAAAACGATCTTTCTCTGTAGATTATATATTCAATGGGAGGGCCACACAGGCCAATGGGCCCATTCATCCTGACCCGGGCCAGTCATTAGTGTTGTTCATAGGATTCACAGGGTAAGGATATTGTGATTTTACAATTTAAGGAGATCTCATAGAACGACTCTGTGGCAGCCATGAGAATGAGCCTACAGACTTTAAACTCTGGGCATAACTGCCCAGGGATCCCATTGGTGGGCTGCCCTCTATTGCTGCTTGTTCCACAGCACCTCCCACAGGCCGCTTCTAGCCAGTGACTGGGTGTACTGGGGTAGTAACATGCTTCAGTTTCTGGGAGAGACAGGCATCCTCTGATGGCAGACTTTAACTTGAGGACTCCTTAGGACTTTGCTGAACGGTCCTTAGACAGTACCCAAGTATAAAAATATACATCAGAGAACTGTATACTATTGCAGAGTTAATATATATCATCATACATATGTGTTGTTTATACACACACAGATAGGGAGAAAGAGAGAGGGATTGGTGTTTTTGACAGAGTCTTGCTACGTCCTAACCCCCCTGCCCCAGTCTCCCAGTTAGCTAGGTCTATAGGCACATACCACCGTACCTGGCCTGTCCAGGTTGGGCCACAAACTGTACCCAGGACTAACACATGACCCCAGCCACAGCACAGTAATGCCCTCCACTTGCATCACTGCTCCTGTGCTAAGAATCAATATTTTATAATACATGGGGGTGGGGGGCATTGTCTATAAAATTAGTAATTTAAAAACATTTCTGGTAAGTATTGAAAAAAATATTCAAAAATGCCACTATGCTGAGCAACTTAGCCCAGGGATCCGCTTTCTGGCTTAAGCAATAACCACAAGGTAGAGAATCAGAGCCCTTTGTCTGGCTCTGTGAGGGATTACTTCACAACCTTGACTAAATCACTCTACTTCTCCACGCCATGAGGAGTTCAACCTCCACTCGGGGAAGGAGTTAGCCTCCTACCTAATCATAGAGGCCGTGACTCCAGCAGTCTCACACCTGTAGAGGTCTGGAGAGTTTTCCAGAGTCCTTTATGTACACCAGGCTAAAGAACAGAATCCCTTTCATACAGTTAGAAACCATTCATAGGTGTCTAAGGAAAATGTAGGCAGGGGCTTTTTGCACTGATTTTCAGGCAGTAAGATGCAGTCAACTTTTTTCAGCTTGTTAATATGTTAGCAAAAGCCAAGAGAAATCTGTTTAATCCTGTTGAAAAAACCCGATCCAAGAGGAGTACATTCTAACCCTGCATTGTCTACCTCTGAATGGGAAGCCGTGGTGATTTCAAAAGCAAATTTATTTTGAAGTTATTGTTAACTTTTAAGCATGAAAACCAGCAAGTACAGATGTATATGGAGAGGCACTCTGGAAGTGAATTATGCTTACATGAAAGAGGTAGAGAAGAGACTTATCTGCCAAAGGGATCATGATTCCAGTGAATGAATGGGAATCTTTTCCAGAGCCAAGACCTACCTAATCTCCTGAGCATACTGAACTGAGGACAGACCAGCCCGAATAGCCTGAGTAGCTGTACACCAAAACATTTTCTAGATCAGATAGTCCCTTGCCTGCATGGGCCTCTCTTGCACAGCCTTCCTTCAATGATCTCACCATATGAAAAAAAAATTATTTTGAGAAGTATTTATTTATTACTTATTATTATTATTCAATTTGATGAAAGAGAGAGAGAGCAAGGGAGGGTGAGAAAGCAAGCTGCCAGGTCTGGGACTTGAGCTGCGGTCAGCCATGTGGGAGTCCAGCACCTTAACCACCATGCCACCTGCTGGCCCCACAAACAAAAATTTAACAGCTCAGATGTACCACACATACACACATTCTGTTAACTTTTGTTCTTTCTCTATGCCATTCTTATTACTCTGCCATGAAATATTTTTCTTTTCCATCTTGTCTTGCCAAATGTTACCTTCAAGCCTCACCTTTACTGGGACAGTCACAGAGGAGCTGTCTCCTACCCTTCAGGAAAGGTTTTGTTCTCCATTTTATATTCGCAGAGTGCTCTGCACTTCTTGTTTGGTAGTATAATCATACATAGGATTATCCTCTTTAGTTAGGAAACTTAAAAAAAAAGTGTTTCTAGCGAGGATCTAAATTAAAAGCCTCCTGTGAATAAATATGATTAGTTAAGTTCATTCAGGTTAACTCAAGACAACTGATAACAGCCCTGAGACCTTGACAAAAGACCACTGAAAAAAAGAAAACCAGGAAGAAAATTGCCCGGATAAAATTCTCTTGTTCCGCAGAGCACATGAGCTTCACATTGCTTTCTAGGGATGGCCCTTCTTGGGTTTTTGCCTGTGTGTTTATCTTTTAATCTATTTTATTAAAAACAGGGACACAAAACTCATCTTGGTAGACATCTTCAGGATTTTCCCAAATTTGAATAAGATTTAGTATCAAGTTCCTTTCCTTTCTTTCTTTTTTAAACTTGGAATGTTTGACTTTACTTTGTTCTTTATATTTTGAAAGAGAAAAGAAATAGTATTGAGTCACTTCGTTTTTGTCTTTTAAAAAAATTTTGTTCTATGTATGTACAAGCCTTAAAGTTGCTCTAAAGATTTCAAAAGTAGTTAGAGTACTTTTCCCAGGGTAGCAGTTTTGTTTTGTTTTTTAAAACAATTCTTGGAATTCTCTGGTTCACAGCATTTCCTTCTGTTCCAAGGTTATATATGTTTTGATTACTATTGTGCTAACTTTACTCTCTTTCATCAGCAAAAGGAAGTAAGTGCTGAGGGTTGAGGCTAAGAAGACAGGAGTGCTGCTTGGGGCCAGAAAAATTGCATTTCCCTCTGCTCTATCCTCCTATTACCTTTGGCCTGTCATTTAGTCTTGTGCTTTCCGAGATGGAATATGTGTACCTAGAAGACATGCGATGCTATGCGAGGGCTATGGGACATCTTCCTCAAGGACCAGTTTTACCTGAAAACAAATTTTTTAATGATTTAAAAATTAAAGCAGTATATTATGGATTTGATTTGAAACTATGCATATACTAGAAAAACTCTGTCCTGTACTTCCAAGAAATTTCATATCCCCAGATCCTCCAGTGTTACAAGTTCATTTTGTTTTTATTTATTAGGAACACTTTGAAGGGAAAGTTCGAACAGCACTAGAAATATTTTTCACACATTTTTAGTTACCTATTTTGGAATCTTTGGTCACTTTAAAGGAATTTTTTCTTCCTATAGAGGTACCTTGTCTAATGGTAGTCATTTAGTATATGTGGTTATTAAATTTTAAGTTAATTAGATACCAGTCAAATAAAAACTTCAGTTCTTCTTTGTCACTAGCCACATTACAAGTATGATTGCCTCTGTGGCTTATGACTATACTGGACAGTGCAGATATTAAACAGATCCATCACTGCAGGAAGTTCTGTTGGATAGAACTGATACAAAAGTGTTATGTAAAGTGCATTTGAACACTTGGGACACAAACACCTTGGTAGAAAGCTTCATGAGTTTGGGTTATTTACTCTAAGGAGATGTTTTATTTTAATTTTTAATTTTTTTTTGCTTTTGTTTCCTTTGTCAGAGGGCATATGTGCTCATTGGAGAGAGAGAGAGAGAGAAAGGGAGAGGAAAAAGCAACCCCCATGGGGCATGATCATGCTGCAGTCCCTTCTCCTCCATCTCTCCCTCCTGTTGTGATTTTAGGTATGTGCGTACCTGCTTCCAGTGTGTTTCTCAAGCCACCAGTCCAGGATTTGAACTGCACAGTTGATTATGTGAGATCCAGTCACTGAGCTACTAGGCCATGGGCTGGCCCTAAGGAGGTTTCATAGAGTTTTCATGGGATGGATTTGTGTCTTCTACAGGTAGCAGACATACAGTGATATATGACAGACTCAAAAACAGTGAGTCTGATATGCAGCAACAGAGATTTCCTTTGAGGGGGAGGATTATGGGTCCATCTTGGGGCCTTTGACCTTTTTGTTTGCACCAGGCACAGCTCTGCATCCATCAAGATAGGGGTCCAGGAAAATCGAGGCTGTGAGGAAAAATGGAAAGTTATTTCACTAAGAATAAAGAGATAAGAATTCTCTTTGCCATAGAAACTTATGCAGCATTTGGATTCCCTGTGAAAAAAAACCATGGACAAAATTATAATAGCCCGTTTTACTGAATAGTACAATACTGAAAGTCTGAACTTTCCATTTACTCCTACCTCACTTTTTAAAAAAATAATTATTTAATTTTATTTATGATTAATCTTCAATTTGATGAGAGACAGAAGGAAAGTGAGAAAACAAGCCACCAGGTCTGGGACTTGAACCACAGTTGGCCAAGTGGGAATCCAGCACTTTAGCCATCATATCACCTGCTGTCCCCAATTCCTGCCTTACTTTTTGAGCAACACATGAGGACAAACACATGGAACCACTTTTGCATCACTACTTAGAAGGTTATAAGCATTTCACTCAGCTAAAAAGCATTTTCCACATTTCTAATTGAGCATAAACATCATTTGGTCATGGCCCGGAGGAGCTGGGCTCTCCAGCTGTGAGGCAAGGACAGGATTAGGTTTTCCTCAATTTAAGAAGGTCTGTGGCCTTGGCCACCTTATTCAAGTTCTTCAGGGAGGTTTGATAGAATGGCTCCTCTAAGCTGGGATACTCATTCTCTCCCACACTACTTGGAAGACCCCTTAGGAACCCTGACCTCTCTGATTGGCTAGTGACTGATCCAAAGGGTGTTCTGGAGGGATTTGTGAAAGTAACTCTATTTTTTTCTAAACATTGAAGAACACCTGCTGGGACTCACAGGAATAATTGGAAGGAGGGCAGTGGGGTGTGAGGGTAGTGGCTTAACAGAGCTCCCTGCTGGGTGTTTAAGAAGGAGGCAGCAGGCATCCGCAGGGCCTACCAGTTGTTCTCCTGGGCACTGGCAGGAAAATGGTAATGAATAAAAGGAAAAGGAGGTAGAAGCTGCTTCTTCTAGGTTCTTCGATTTCTTTATTTTTCTGGAGAAAGGTTTGTTTTCAATTACGCTTAATTTGAATCAGGAAGTATATGTAGGCGCCTACTAGTGACAAGGCACATCCAACCTTGCTACAGTAGGGGATTCCTGTGGGAGTTCTCTTCCTACTGCCTGCCCATCTTAGCCAGGACTCTGGTCTGGCTTTGACCAAGTTCCCATCCCTGTGTCCAGGAAGGGAAGTACAGTCTGAAGTTCCTAGAGTCATGTGGAGAAGGGAAGGAGAAATCCACAAAGAAGGTGCGTGCTGTTCTGAGTAGGCAAAACAGTAAACGTTCACCGTACTGCCTTATATATTCAAGTATTTTATAAAATTGTTAATATTTATTAAAACTAGTGCTCTTAATTATATAACAGCAATGTAATTTCATTTCTTGTTTCCTTCTGGTTTGATCATATTTACAGGCTTTAAAACATTATCACCAATTTATACTTTTTTTTCCTTTATCTTGATTTTTTTTTTCCCATGTTGGTTTTAGTTACTGTTATCCAGAATTACTTTTCAATGATTAGGGCTGAGGGAAGATGTAGATTTATTAATAATACACATTCCTAACCCCAAAATAAGGCATGGTTCTTGCCTTGAAGGAGGTTACTGTCTCATGAGGCAGAGAGACTTTTATTCTCTTTCTTATGAGAGGATGACATTGTACTGAACTCCCCCCTGTTCAATCACTTACTTGGGCCTCATGAAGAAAAGGAGCTAACATAGTTGTGCAGAGATTTGAGACATTTATGGGATTCCTTTTTCACTGAGGAGACGGGAGAGGCACTGAAAAAATCACTCTGGGTTCATCTCTCTCCTTTCCTTCTTCTCCTTATTTGACTATCCATTAGGTTAGTGCAGCTGGATCAGAAATGGAGTTCGATTTGTAGCCGAGTTCTCTTCAGAAGTGTCTCCTAGGTATGGAGTCAGGATTTACAAAGTAGAAGTCCTCCAGTTAATTCTCATATCCAAGTTTCAGTTGCCAGTCCTGTCCTTGGAGGTACTCAGGCACTTGCCTGACCAATTAATGCAATCAGTGCTATGAATTTCACTTCACTACCAGTTTTTTGTATGTGTTCTCTAAAAGGTAGAACCCTGATGGGGAAATAGGATTTGACAACTCTGTTCTACCACAAGGAAATCCCTTGCAACCTTAGAAACATCTCTAACCCTTGCATATTTTAGAAATTTATAACTCGCTGACATCATACACTGTTTACTTGATTTTTGAAGGCCCTTTGGTTGCTCTGTCTTCTCAATGCAAGTGCTGTTTCAAATGTAGAAGGACCTGCTATTTGCAGCACTGAATTAAACATTTATTAGTTTGAAAATTTAAATAGGTTGTTTATCTAGTTACCAAAAGCTAGAGGGAAAAAAATTCATTCTGGATTTTACAAAAATAAAAATACCCCAAACAACCTAACATTTACAGTTAAAATGGAACATAACTAGTAACAATCAAATTGTTTTTGGTAAGTATTCATATCATAAGCATTTTTATGTTCCAAGCATTCTTATGCAGCTTGCATACTCAGAAGCTTTCTTTGATCAGAAGTTGTGCCAGTGAGGTGCTTAGCCTTACCTTAGCATTCCTTAAGCAGCTAATTAAGAGTCACAGCCAAGTGTGGCATTGAGAGCATTTGTGAGTTAGTGCTCAGCACTGTAATGTTGGTTTTAATGATAGGTTAATACAGACACAAGTATATATTGTAATTTAAGATTCTAACATTCCAACTTTTTAAAAATTCTATTTTATTTTATTTTTTACGGAGTACTGAAGGATCATTACTTATCTTGAATCCACCTCCTTCTTTAAATCTTCATGATACATTTCGTTGAAGGCCACCATATTTTACTCTTACTTCCCTGATTAGCTTTTCTCCAAATGGAGCAACCTTTTAAAAAATGCAAAACACATGTAATTTCTCTGATCAGAACTCACCAATAACTTTCGATTTTACTTATAAAAGTTTTTGAACTGTTTACCATGGCCTCTTGGATCCCCACAATTTGGTTTAACCTCTTTTTTCTAATTTCTCCCTTGGTTCATGGTAGTCTACTTTCATTGGCCTCGCTCTGTTCCTTAAATATGGTAAGCTCTTTCCTAGGGCTAGGCCTTTGCATTTGCTGGTTTCACTTTCTAGAAAGATCTTTTGGCTGTCCACATGTCTGTCTTCCTTTATCCTTCAGGTTTCAGCTCAAATTTCAACTACATGGAGAGAGAAAACTTTCTTGACCTTTCTTCTCCAATTCTTCTTTATCCTATGACCCTATTTATTTACTTCATACAACTTACAATAATTGGAAGTTCTTTATTCATTCCTTTTTGTGTTCATTATTCATCTGACCAAACAAGAATGTGAACTCTGATTTGTATTAGAATGTAGGAAACCCCCTAATCTGGAAGAGTTCATGCCTTAAAAAACTTTATTGATAGAATTAATAGAAAACTTCAGTGTAAAGTTATTAGAAATAACAGAAACATAAACTTATGTTTCTACCCTTATTTCCACAGCTACTAATGGTAGTTGTTTTATATCCTCTACTTGAGAGGTAAGGGACAGATGGTAGCCAAGATAAAAATAAGTCAATTAAACTGCTGATTTGATGTCTTTAAAATTCTGAGTAGTGAAAAGAGTTATAGGCAAAGGGGTGGAAAACTAAAATGATTTTAAATTCCCAAAA
Organism: Tupaia belangeri chinensis; assembly: GCF_000334495.1. Lineage (NCBI taxonomy): Eukaryota > Metazoa > Chordata > Mammalia > Scandentia > Tupaiidae > Tupaia > Tupaia belangeri. Next base: position 2,088,474 of record NW_006159803.1, on the reverse strand, counting down.
CTTAGCTTTGTATATCAAGAGCCAAAGCCTTAAGGGAAACAAAGTATAGCTTAGCTTATGCTAAAAAGAAAAAAGGAAGGAAAGAAAGAAAGGATCGAAAAGAATGCATGATGAGGTAAAATCTAGTCTTTTACTTCTTGACCAGCTGGGAGAGAAAGCTGACCAGGTGAGAGTGAGGGGAGGAAAGAGGCTAGAAAGAGGGAAGCCTGAGTTCGAGTGATGGACATGGGTACCTTAGAAGGCCCTGATAGGCTTGGAGATTAGAAATCATTAGAGGACTGAGGTCCTGTTTCCCACCTGAAACTCTGAGAAGAGACAGACTCATAGCAGGCCTTACCCAATGGGTGTGTGTTTGTATGTCCCGTGTGGGGTCAGAAGTAGACTTACAAAGAAATGGTGAGCAGTCAGGTCTAGCTAGCAGCGAGAAGACCTATCCACCTCCCCTTGGACTTCATCAGTATTTCATGGTGGTGTAAGTGAAGAGGGAGGCTGAGAGAACTATGGCAAACCAAAGTGTTTGTGTGTGTAGTGCTAGTTATCTCACAGAGATATAGGGAGGGCATAGAGACACCTGTGGGGTCTTCGTAGGCAGGACTGCAGGCAGCAGGTGCAGCAGGGACAGCTGCTCACAACCAGTGCCATCTGAACAGTGGCACAGACCAAGTTTGCCATGCCTCAAGCACTTGTTCTATGATGCCAGGACGGTACAAAGCCCCTTGCTTCCGCCCATCATTTAATTAAATCCCTGGAAAGGAGAAGGTAATATTAAGGAGGAGTTTAAGAATCTTAAATTAACTGAATATGTAAGCCAGAAAAAACCATTTTGACTTTTAATGCAGAACTTATTGAATTTGCTTTGAATGGCAGGGTTTGGTTTTCTGCCATCTCCATGAAACTGGGAGCTTTGAAACTAACAAAGTCCAATAGTAAAAAAGAGTAAGTTTCATCCTTGCCAATCGTAGTCCATGATTATACTAATACTCATGCTTCATAAGATGTTGACTTTAAAATCTGGATGTTTACACATGTCTGATACTGAGTGTCCAGAAAACAGGTTTTGGGTTTGTCTTTTTTTCTGCAGGTGCTCTGAGGACTTTGTGACACTAAGTGAGAGAAGTAGGTCAGGCTGCTTGTTCAGAGAGAATGCCAAGCTTAAAACAGAATGTGGCTTTTCTTTATCCGGAGGATTTGGGAAGAGAGAGAGAACACTTTTATGGGATTTAAAAACATGATGTAGGGAGAAAATTTTTCCAGATATCTTTGCTGTATTCCCCTCTTCTTAAGAAACCTATTATACTAAACAGATCAGGATGTAATAGGAGTAAAAGAAGGAAGCGGTTCATCATTTGAATTAGAAAACAATTCTTGGCAATACAGAAGCAGCTCCCCTCTATTCTTTCTCGTTTTTTTTTGGAGAGGGTTTTTTTCTATAAGGCACGTGCACTCACCAGCAAGACAGAGACAAACAGAAAGCGAGAAATCACCTCCCAGGAGGGATGGCCACACTGCAATGCCTTCTCCATTCTCCTCAGGATCTTGGGCATGCATGCACACGTGCCTGGTATGAGTTTAAGCCACCAGGTCTGGGACTTGAACCGTGGTCAAATGCATGGGAGTCCAGCTGCTTGTCCCTCCCCTCTATTCCTAAGTGCTTGTTGATGGATCATTAGCCGCGTGACCACGGGGACCAGGAGAAGACAAACTAAAGCTAAAGTGCAAAGGACAACTAGCCAATTGCAGATCAGTCATAAAGGAAAGCAAGCCTTTTGGTCATCACTACCACTGACAACATAGAATTCAATTTGCAAATTTATTGATTTAAATGTGTACATTGGAGGACCATCAGATGGTGTAATGGTTATATCCCTGGACTCCCATATGGTTGACCACAGTTCGAGTTCTGGCTCCGTGGCCCAGGGACTTGAAACTCAGGCCGAGAGTGTATGCATTTGTGCCCCAAATCCTGAGAGAGAATGGAGAAGGAATTGTGGCTTGACATTGCCCGCCCCCTCCCCAGAGTAGTGGTAGTTTCTCGCTTTCTGTCTCTGTCTCTATCCCAAACTCTGCAGCAAAAAATCTCAAAAAAAAAAAAAAAAAAAAAAAGTATCTATTGGAAGGTGACAGGGAAATGACCGTTTCAGTAATACCATACATTTTGTGCTTTGAGACTTCATTTAGCAGTGTAGGAAAATCTCTCCCCTATGATAACCCAGGAATCTTGCACCATCTCTCCCACTTGCCACACAATGATCCTTTCGCATGTGTGTTTGCACTGGCATCGACCTGGACCATATGCAGCTATACAGGGACATATATGTTATAACCAAGTTTTTTAAATGTAATGAATTAATTAGTTAATTTTTTATTTAAATGGGTTTTAGTAATAGTTCTGTTGCCTGGAGCTTGCCAGTGTCTTAGGTTTTTCCTGTGCCTTTTTTATATGCCGTTCTTACCAGTGTGGTTCTCATCCCATGTCTTCCATCATCCCTGCCAGCACTGTCCTGATCAGGATGCTGAGTCCCTGCTCTGAAGACTCGGTCAACAGGGCTGTACTTAACACAAAACCAGCAGCTACTTCTGTTCCCTCACTGTCTTTGTCTCTCTCCTTCCTTCCTTTCCCCACAACTCCTGTTCCCTAAACCTACCTCGAACCTGAAATGTTGGTATGAAGTTGGATGCAGTTGTCTCTGCACAGGAAAGTACAGCTTTTTCCTCAAAGGGAGATCAGATGAAGACCTATGCATATTTTTTAGACATGAGAGAAAAGTGCCCAAGTAAGGGACAGGCCAGAAGGGAGGAAATGATAGTGAAAAGACTGGAAGGAAGTGAGAGGGTGGGGAGGGGAATGGCAGAGGGAGAGAAGGCGTGGTATCTAGAGCGTATAAATTAATGTACTTATTGCCTTTAAGTAAAGGCATATTTCTCCTTCAAGACAAGAGTTACGGTTAAATGGGGAAATTTCCATTTTAATTTGACCATTTTGACTTGGTTAATTAGACAGCAATTTTTTCTTTTTTTAACACAGTTGGGAGATATTTTGAAAAAAAAAAAAATCCCCCAAACGGAAACTCATTCTTTGACAGGGGTTGAATATTACCACCTATTATTGAGTGAGCATCTTCCTTGTGGTAGACCCAGAACCATTGCATCTGCTAATTTCACTACATGACTATTGCTGCCATTTTATAGATAAAGGGAGCAAATTAATTTAAATATTTTGCTATGACATAACTGTTGTACAGATGAACATTAAGACTTCCACACAAAGCAAATAAAATTACTTTAGCTTTTCATTCCAGAGCAAAATATTGACATTACCATGATGTTATCTTGTGTAAAAAGTTAAGAGTTGTTAGGACATTTTCTTTTCCATTTCTGTTTGTTTGTTTGTTATAGGGTACGTGCACTTGCCAGAGAGAGATAGAGAGAAGGAAAGTGAGAAATCATCCTGCCTGAGGAGGATAGCCATGCCACAGTCCCCTCTCCTCCATTCTCCCCTTGGGGTTTTGGGCATATATTCTTGGTGTAATTTTAAAGCTGCCAGGTCCAGGACTTGAACTGAGTAGTCAGCCTTGTAGAATCCTGCTGCCTTAAACTCTCTGCCACTTGCTAGCACAAGAATTGTAAGGAAGTTTTAAGAAAGCTTAACATCTCATTTGGCAGGGCCAGGAGGTGGCAGAGTGGTAAAGCAAGTAGATCCCATGGGAAAGGTTCTAGGTTCATGTCTCAGGACCTCCTTGAGTATGCTGGGTCACTGGGGTGGATTGCCATGTGAAGACTCTGCTGGGGGTACCTGTCTCTCTTTCTCTTTTACTTTCTATCCTTTTTCTTTCTCATGGAAAAAACAAAACAAACAAACAAAAAACAAACCAAAAAAACCAAAAAACAAGTAAAAACCCAAAAAGCTCATTTGGCAAAATGTAGCCACTGAAATGCTGCTCTTTTCAGCCCTAATTCTTCTCATTCAGTGAAACATCTCTGCAGGAATTGAAGAAGCAAATACCGATGCTTCATTGCACAGCTTATCAGGCATGCAATGCTTAGAGCCACTTGGATTTGCACCAGGGATGCACTCGTTACCCACTGTTTTCAGTCAGGAAATGAAAGCAGGTAGCTCTAGATTTGCAAATCCACCACCTAGTGGGTGTTGTGATTTCATCTGAGGCATGACAGAGTGATGAAAAAAATGTATTTTTTTTCCCCTGGGGGAAAAACTAAAGCTACTGAAAGGAAAAACATGCACAGGGCAGACAGATCTAGGCTCTTGAACCACAGTCTGCTGATTGAGGGCAAAACTATGATAATGATGAATTTTACTTTTGGGAGTCTAGTTTCAATATTTTTGTAATTTTTCTTTTTGAAAAGTGTTTTTTATTTCTTCAGAGAGAGAGAGAGAGAGAGAGAGAGAGAGAGAGACCCTAACAAGATCCTCATGCAACGACCCACCATCTCCAGCCTCAGCCACCAGGATCATGGGCGTGCATGCATGTGGCCTGTCTGTACAGGGAGACCTCGGGATGTGAGCCCAGGAACTTCCCACACGGCTTCAGCATTGCAGAGCATTGCAGCAGCGCTGGGCCACTGTGGCTGTTTTCTTTACCCTTCTTGCTGGCCAGTCTAGAGTGAGTGTTCGTCTGTGAACTAGTCACTTTGACCAGGATGCAGAGTCATAAAAGATGAAAACACCACACTACCGTTACTCCAATACTGCTGTCTATATACTGACAATTACTTCTCCCTCATGTAATTTTTGCCTTCTTAGGGACCATGACGGCAGTAAGTATATTTCCAGACAAAGCTTATGTCATATAAGAGATTCGTAAATGTGTTTATATGAAACAGTCACAAATTATAATTAATTACAAATATCATTGTAAACTCGTGCAAATCCCGATCAAAATTAAGTCCTCTTCCTTATCGCCTTTTCTCCATCCTTACCAGTAACATTCTTTTTCCTCAGTTCATCAGTATCACACAGAAAGTTAATCTGATAAAATACTATTTTGTAAAGTGTTGTAGATTGATAATACCTGTTGTTGATACTAATAATTTCTTTTTGTGTTGTCAGGGACCCCTTTCTTCTTTTGGGGAATCTCACTCTATTTTAGTGAATTGCTTTTCTATTTCCTCCTGTGGTCTGCTTAGATAGGATTTTTTATTTCCTTATGATTCCACTCCCTGGCCACAGTGATTGGTTCACAGATAAACACCTATCCTAGACTGGCCAGTTATGGTCCTCTCCTAAGATATTTTTGAAATCAGGGATACAATCACCTTTCTCCTCTCTGATTTTTCCTATATAAGAGAATACAAATCCATAGTTGTTAGTTTCCAGGTCTGCAATTATACCAGACTTCAGTTTAGATAAAACGGGTGACACATTTGAGTTACAGAGAGACCTACAAATCCTAAGCTGCTTCTTTTTTTTTTAAATAAATAATTATTTTAATAAAGGTGAAACATTTCTATTTTGACATAAATAAGGCGATTGCCAACTATTACTCATTAGTAACATTTTTCTTTAAATTTATTTATTTACATTAATTCACTATACATCATTACAGCATACAAAATGAATTTTCCATCCAGAATACACTGTATATTGACTCAATCAAGCACACATCAACATACGTGTTGTCAACAAATAATTTTCCATTTCTTATGTCCTATATATTTTGCTTTTTTTTTTTTTTTTTTTTTTTTTTTTTTTTTTTTTAATCCTTGATTCCCTATCCCTC
>NW_006159803.1:2064597-2081378 GCF_000334495.1 Tupaia belangeri chinensis | reverse complement strand
GTTGAAATTGCTTTTCCCTTAACACTTTGAATATATTTTCCCATTCTTTCTTTGCTCGCATTGTTTCCAATGAGAGGTCCGCTGTTAGTTTGATGGGATACCCTTCATAGGTAACTTGCCAATCTTAGTATCTTGTCTTCGTCTGTGGTTTTGCTCAATCTGGCTCTAATGTGTCTTGGAGAAGATCTTCTTGGGTTGATTCTATTTGGGGTCCTTAGTATTTCTTGGGACTGGATCTTTGAGTGCCTCTCTAGGTTTGGAAAGTTTTCTTGCAGGATTTCATGGAATAGATTACCAATGCCCTTATGAGTCTCTTCACCTTCTGGGATGCCTATTATCTGGATGTTTGGACATTTGATGGTATCTAGTTTTTCTCATATATTATTCTCAAATTTTTGGGCCATTTTCTCAGTCTTTGTGGTGGATTTTTCTAGGCCAGCAATTTTCTCTTCTACGTCTGAGATTCTATTTTCTGTATGATCTAGTCTGCTTTTAATACTTTCAAGGGAGATTTTGACTTCCTATTTTATAGCCTTCATCTCTAACAGTTCCATCTGATTCTTCTGTAAAGTGTGAAATACCTCTTTTAGATCTTGCATGAATTTCCTCACCTCCTGGAACTTGTCAACTCCTTTCTCCATTCTCTTCCACAATTCATTGTCTCTCTTCTTTTCCATCTCTGTTAGCTTTGCCATTATGAATGTTCTAAATTCTTTATCAGACACTTCCATTAACTGTGTGTGGATGAAGAGGAGTTATCCTTTTCCCTTGGAGGAGAGGTATTTTCCTGCTTTCCCATATTTCTTGTGGTCCTGCAGCAATTTCTAGTCATCTAGTGGCTGGTCGGTTTCTTCCCAAACTTTGAAGTTCAATCTGAGCATCGAGGAGCGTGTAGAAAAGGAAACAGAGAGAGAGAATCAACAGCAACAAGAACAACAAAAAAACAAATAAGAAACAGAGAAAAAGAGAAGAAAAAAGGGAGAGAAAAACTTTTAAATAAAACTAAAAAAATTAATATTTAAAAAAATTTCAAAAAAACCCCCAAATTAGAAAATTACGCAGTGTGCAAGTGCACCACGCAAAATGGCTAGTTCTCAGAAGCCATGAGGGTGTCTTCAAGAAGGCCTGTTCCCTTGGGACCAGCAGTTAGTGTAATGACTGTGTTGCTGAACTCCCATGTAGTCAACTGCGGTTTGAGTCCCATATTGGTGACTTAAACTCATGCCGGGAGCATGTGCGTACGTGCCCAAGATCCCAAGAGGAGAATGGAGGAGGAGGGATTGTGGCAAGGTCATCCCCCCTGGGGGGTGATTTCTCGCTTTCTATCTCTCTCTCTGTCTTTCTGGCAAATGCATGAGCCCTATAGCAAAAACCTCTCCAAAATAAAACAAACAAACCTGGGAACATCCCTTGCCTCTCCTAGGTGGGTTGGGAGGGGGAGAGGGAATTATTAACAAGATAAAGGGATAGGAGGGGCCAGAAAGCCCAGAAAATGCCTTGCCTTAAAAAGTTCTGAAAAAGAAAAAAAAAGAGAGACAGAGGTAGAGAGAGACAAAGACAGATACAGAGACAGGCTGAAAAGGGTCTTCCTACCATGTGAGTTTTTGTGCTGGAGGCCGAATTATCAGTGGAAAATCTTCATTTCTCTGTTTCCCCCGAAATGGCTAGTTCTCAGAAGCCATGAAGGTGTCCCAAATCCTAAGTTTCTGTTTCCAGTGTTCTCTGATTCTAGTTCTACCCTTGCCTTTCCTGTATATAGTTTGCTCAGATTACTCAACTAAAATCTATTTTTCTTTGCTCTCTCTTCCATTTTTTCCTTTGCTCCCTCTTCCATTTTTATCTTAAACGTTAGCCAGAGTTCTAATTAATATATACCCACTAGGAATTAACTCAGCCTAGGAAATCTTTATATTTCAATAGGGCGTCACCACCAAAATGAACAAAGCTTGTTGGATGGCATTTCAGTCAGTATGGCAAGTGAAAGGGAAAGAATTTGGAGAAGAGGGTCCACCCTAATGCCCCTTGGCATTTACCACAGCAGTACTAGGTGTGAAAAGGCTAGTCTTGCCGAAGAGCTTTTGAGTATTCAGAGGTAGATGAACTGGTGACTCTTGAGACTAGATAGCAGTGCCCAGCTGCTTTCTGAGAATTCTGAAGAAACCTAGAAGGAAAATAGGTAAACTTGCATTAAACGGTGCTTCCATATTTGCCCTGTGGGTCTGACTTCCCTAACAGCTCTGGTCAGGCTTCCATGCTTCAGCTCCCTGTGGCAGAAGCCTGGGAAACATCATTGCATTTTCATGGAGGATGTGGCTGTGGGTCACATACCAAGGATTTCCTAAGAACCACGCAGGCTTTCATTTAAGCAAAGCTTGGGGTAATTTTTCTTTTTTCAAAAGAAACTTCAGTAGGCTGAGCTGTTGTACAGGAAATTCTCAAGGTTGGGGCCAAGGGTCTTGGGAATCACAGAATCCCTTCTTATCTCCAAATTTTTGAGGTTGACCCCTAGGAGATCAGAAGTTCTGAGTAGATGGGAAATGGTTTATTGATAAACCAGTCCACTTGGAACCATGTTTAAAATTTCGAAGCAGGTTGGTGGGCACATTCTTTGATCTTGTCTAAGATTCTCTTGAGTGTGGCTGACTTTGAGACATCCTTATCAAGTCTGTGTTGACAACACTTCTGTGTTTGTTCATGGTGGGACGGAGTCTCACAGAGCATAACAAAGAGTCCCCATGAAGCCCTTTTGAAGCTCTCTGTCCAAAAATACTCATGGCTCTGGTAATGATCTCTCTCGAGGCAGTACAGTGTATAATTAAAGCATTCAGTGGGTATAAAGTGATAGCACCCCAATATTTTATTTAGTGTCCTCTAAGAGAATAGTGCTAGATGATAATTTCCATTGAGCACTTGTTATGTGCCAGGTGTTCTTCTAACCATGTTACGTTTACTACCTTGTTTAATTCTTGCAACCATCCTATTAAATGGGCACCTTAGTCACCTCCATTTTATAGATGGAAACAGTGACATATACTTTAAATGAATTGCCCATGGTTACTGTGGTAGTTTATCTCCAAAGTTGGATCTTTGAGTGAATTAACCTCTTGGTTCCTTGAATCTCTGCTAGCCTTGTGGTTCAAAAATTATTATTATTATTATTATTACCAGAAGGCATATGTGGCATGCAAGAGAGAGAGAGAGAGAGAAGGGGAGAGATAACACCTCTTGATGGGGCTTGGTCATGCTGCAATCCAATTTTCCTCCATTTCTCCATTCTATCAAGATCTTGGGCATGTGCCAGAATGATTTTCAAGCCACTGGGCTGGAATTCAAACTGCAGTCAGCCATGTGATCTGGCTCTCTTTGCACTGGACTCAATTGCTTTGCTACAGAGTCAGCCCCTGTGACTTACTTTTAACCAATAAAATATAGCACAAGTGGTGTTACGTGACTTTCAGGGATAGTTCTTAAGTAGCTAGAATTCTACCTGTTTCTCTTGAAATACTTGCTTTTGGAATCTCTCTGTCTCTCAGAACCCAGAATCTGTAAGTAGCCCAGAGAGTCAGTGGGAGGCCCACGTGAATATGTTCTGTTTGCCACCCACAATTGGTCAGCCAGCCAGAGGTGCTCTTGTGGACTTCTGGCTCGGTTGACTATATAGCCTCAGCTAATACTTGACAGAAACGCGTAAGAGACTCTCAGAACAACTCAGCTAAACCCAGTCAATTCACAGAACCATGAAAGTTAATAATAAATATTGTTTCAAATCACAGATTTTTAGATTGTTTAATTATATAACAGTAGAGAATCAGAATACTCACAGGCTAGTGGTGGAGCTGGGGTTGAAGCCCAGGGAGGTTGAGTCCAGGGCCCTTGATCACAACCATTTTTTTTTCTTTTTTCCTTTTTTTGAGAGGTTTTTGCTATAGTGCGTGTGTGCTCGCCAGAGAGAGACAGAGAGACAGAGAGACAGAAAATGAGAAATTACCCCCCAGGGGAGATGGCCATGCCGCAATGCCTTCTCCTCCATTCTCCTCTCAGGATCTTGAGCATGCACGCACATGCACCTGGCGTGAGTTTAAGCCACCGGGTCCGGGACTTGAACCATGGTCGACTGCATGGGAGTCCAGTGACATAGCCACTACGCCAACTGCCAGTCCCTCACAACCATTATTGTGACTCTCCATTGCTCTTTGTTGTCATGACTCTGATGATGACGAAGATAAATTTTCCCTGAGCAGGAAGGCATACAAATCTGTAAGGTAAACATATGTAGAGAAAAAGTTATATATATAATTATAATAATTTATATATTAATTTTATAATCATTATATTTGGTCATCAGAAAAGTTATGATGCATTTTTGCAAAGATAAGCATAGGAAAGTACATCATGACTTTTCTGATGACCCAACAGTTGGAAAATTACATATACATTTCCTTTATTTATGATAGAGCATGTGCACACACCTGAAAAGGAGAGAGAGAAGGACCCCTTCAGAGTCTGATCATGCTGTGGTCCCCTTCTTCCAGGCCTCTAGTCCATTAGATCTTGAGCTCTCCCACATGTGCCCTGCAGGTTTCAGGGATTGAATTATGATCTCTGTGTGAGACCCAGCTTCTCTTGAACAGGTTGTTACTGCTACTCTGTGCAGTTGGCTCGTACTTTTTTTTTTTTTTAATTAAGGAAACCTTTCTGTAAAGGTAGAGAAAAGATAAGCTGTGAGTCAGACAGATATTCTGCTACATGTCACCTGTGTTATCCTCATAAATCCTTAAAACTCTCAGCGAGAAGTAAAGCACGCAGTTGGAAGTCAGCCAAATGTCACGGAAGTCTCAAAGAAGATGCCAGAAATTAGGCTGTGCATGAGCTGTTAGCAGTTGCCCTCCCAAAGTTAATGGCGTTGCCATGAGAACATCCTATGTAAATGAAGCAAAGTGCTACCCGAGAATGGACAGCAGGAGGTGCAGGGACCCCCATCTGAAGGGAGAAGTGGGGGTGAGTTTGGGAAGGATCTGAATGAATAGTCAGCACCCTCTTGGGGTGCCAGCATGGATAATAAATAAGAAAAAGGTGTTCAGACTGTGCTAGAAAACTTACTAGGCACTGTGTGTGCAGGCTGGGGCAGAGCCAGTATAAATAGATTTGGTGTCTCACTGACCCACGTAGACTTGTCTGCTTTAGCTGTTGGCATCACTACTTAAAAAGAGACATCTCAGGGGCCAGCAGATGACATAGTGGTTATGTTGCTGGACTCCTGCATGACCAGCTGTGGTCCCAAGCCTGGACATGGAGGCTTGAATATCACACTGGGCATGTTTGCATGCATGCTCAAGATCCTGGGGGGAGAAGGGACTGCATGATGGTGCTCCCCCATTGGGGGTGATTTCTCACTTTTCCTTTCACTATCTTTCTGTCTATCTCTGAATCTCTTTCCAGTAAGTGCCTGTGCCCTAAGGCAAAAACCTCTTGAAAGAAAGAAAGGGAAGAGAGGAAGGGAAGAGAGGAAGGAAAGAGACTAGTGAGCTCTGTATCAGTTGGCTGGGGCTTTAAACATTTTTTAGCCCTCTTGCCTCTGCCAGGGAGAGCTTTTCCTCTAGGTGGTGGATCATTGGCAAGGTAGCTATTCTCTACGGCGATGATGTAAGCTGATTTGAACTTTACTTCATAATTTCTGAGTGTGAGGGATGTCACTTTATTGCCCTAAGTCAAATTGATTCTGGCAAGCTATTTTTTTCATGCATTTATGGTGCTAAGAAAAATTACCCAAAAGTTAGAAATGAGGAAGAACAACAAAAAAGCATCCCCTGATATTTATGAACTGGCCTGGGATTAACAGCCAGGCCATATTATCCTCCTATTAGGTATAAACAGTCAGTCTCACACATTATTAATCTCAGCCAAGGCCACGTAGAGATAAATGAGATCAGGGTTACTCTGATAAAATGAGACAGAACAATTTTAAGCACAGAACATAACAAGGTCACTGTGCCATTCATAAAATACAAAATTATTCCCTGTTTTGTACCAAAACAAGTGTCTGTTGTATATAATCATAACCTTACCCTTGTCCTGGTGCTGCTCTCTGTATTTAAAACTTAGTGAACTACCCAGTCATAGACTTGCCCCTGCTTTCTTTTTTTGAAAATAATTATTTTAATTTTATTCATAATAATGATTTTAAAAATTTGACCAGACAGGGATCAGCAGTTGGCCCTGTAATGGCTATGTCGCTGGACTGCCATGTAGTCGTCGACTGAGGTTCAAGTCCAGACCCGGTAGCTTAAACTCACGCCAGGTGCATGTGCGTGTGTGCCTAAGATCCTGAGAGGAGAATGGAGGAGAAGGGACTGTGGTGTGTTCATCCCTCCTGGGGGGTGATTTCTTGCTTTCTGTCTGTCTGTTGTTCTGTATCTGTCTCTCTCTCTGTCTTTCTGGTGAGCGTGTGTGCCCTATAGGAAAAACCTCTGCTCCCCCCAAAAATAAACAAATCACCAGGTCTGGGACTCTAACCATAGTTGCCCATTTTGGAGTCCAGCACCTTAATAACCACACCACCTGTTGAACCCACCCCTGCTTTTTAAAAATTTATTTTTAATTATTATTTTAAAAATTATATATTTAAGTTTATTTATCATTATTATTATTTTAAAATTTGTACAGGTCATGTGTGCTCAGCAGAGAAAGATAGAGAGAGAGAGAAGAGAAGAGAAGAGAGAGAAGGAAAGTGAGAAAGCAAAGTGCTAAGTCTAGGACTCAAACCACATTTGCCATGTGGAAGTCCAGTGCCTTAACCACTATGCCACCTGATGGGTCCTATTTCTGCTTTCTAATAGCATCAAAAGTGACTTTCTTAGCTGTCCACCCACCCAAATCACTCAACCCAAACCCAAACCCTGTAATCAATTTATTTTCCTATTCTCTTACAGAGATTTCTCCCTATTCCCTATGGCCTGTGGGTTCTCCGTTGCTGAAAAGAGGAATAAACCCAATTTGTTCACCTATTGGTGTATTCCTAATGAACTCAGATGAAGGTCATTGACAGAAATGAGACAAAAAGATGATTAAGTGACATTTTAAATTCACACAAAGAACATTGTCTGATGTGTTTTCTTAAAGATTCTTTGACTATATAGAACAAACTTGATACATTTAATTAAACAGTTCTATAAACTTGGTGAGGTAAGATAATTTTAGATGTTTGTTTCTTTTCTGTCTTTTGGCATCTTCTTTAGTGCTCTTCATTTGCAGACAAATTATGTTTCTAACAGTTTGAGACCTAATACTTTGATAGTTTGAACAAGAACATTAAAGGCTGAAATATGAGACCTCTTGGGAAAAGAATCCCAACATATTAGCAAGTGTTGTACCTTATCTGTTAACATGGGCTCATGAGTGATCAGTGGAGTGATGTGGAGTGGGGCAAGGATGGTGGAAATGGGACAAGGGTAGTGAAGCAGAGAAGTTGATTTCAGCTGGTCTGAGTTCTCTCTGATCCAGTTTAAATACTGTATTCCCATCATGCCCAGTCCTTCGGTCGTATCTCTAGCACGATGATCGGATGTCTCAGAGGCTGATTTTAAATCTAAATGACATGGGAACTCATCAGATATGTGTTCACATTTATACATCTGGGATAATGTGCTGAGGGTTTTAAAAATGATCATATAAATGATAGGACTCTCATGGTGATCTTTGACCTAAAGCAATAAAACCTCATCTGGGTTGAGAATGAGACAACCTGATGCTTATCCCCAAAAGAGGGTACATTCCTTCTTTCTTAATTAATCAAACATTAATAAATAAAAAGCTCAGTGATTTTGCAGCAGAAAGAATGCGACTACAGCATATAGAAGGCAGAACTGGGAAATATGTAATTGTATTCTGACAAGGTGTATTTAAGAAATGGTTTCTATTTTGACATTGTGGTGAAGCTAGCAATTCTAAATCCATATTAGTATCAAATATGGATCAAAGACATGTAGGAGAGTAGAGTAGTGATGCCTAATTGTCCCTATCACTTTCCTGTGAATGACTGCTTAAAATGGGCCTTCTTACTCAGGGGCTTATCAGAACTGTACTTCTTATCAAGAAGCCTATATGACACCTTGGACAAGAACCCAGAAGACTTAGGGCCTAGTCCTACCAAAGAGAAATGGGTGTTCTTTGTTTTGTGTGAGAGATTTTTTCCTTCTGTAATTAACTGAGCAACCAGAACTCTATTAAATTGGCTGGTTTATTTGAATAGTTTTGGTGTCAGGAGTGGGATCTGAGGTAGAGCTTCCAGTAACCCCCAGGAAGTACCCTTTGTCATTCGTTGTTCTCCTGCAGCAACTGGGGATCATGGGTAAGTTCTCTCTCAGATTTAAGCTCCATGGACTTGTGTTTAGAGCTCTCTGAGTTTTATATGAACAAATTTTGGTCCAAAGTGGGTTTGTGGTTGCAACAGAAACTGGACTGGGTCCAAGATTGAGTTGTATTAGGTAATTAACTGGATTGGATCCAGTTGTCTGGGTCAGACAGCAACTAGCAGTAAGTAGCTATTACTGTGGCAGTTGCAACAATGTTTTAGGTTAAAAAATTTTTTTTCTCATGAGATTTTTATGTTCAACATCTTTCTTTTTTGCATGCTTAGAGAAAGATCATTCGTTAAATTGGTAAAGAACAGCTCAGAGCAAATGCTAGGATAAATTATTTTCCACTTAGATTTTTCTTGGCTTGAAGAGACTCAAAATTTATGTAGAAAATGAGATTCGTAATTCTAAAGCTCAAAGTACTTCCTGGAAGCACCAATATTAACAAAAGTGGTGAGATCTTAGTAATATGATTTGAAATACTATGGCCATTATGAAGAACAGTCTATATAAACAAAATCGCTCTTTAGAAATAAAGCATAATTAAAATTGAGGGTTCTCAATTTAGGTTCATCCAGGGATGCCCACTGATATGCAGAAGCTTCTAAAAATTTAATTCTATTTTATATCTTTTAAGACTCTATAAAAGATAAATGATAGACTTAAGTGACATAAAAAAGTTCTACCAAAGTTTTTGCTTTGTTACCAGCCTGCCCAAAGCAAAAGAAAGCTAGATAAAAGATTTACTAGAACAGTTTAAAATACATCTATGAGATCAAACTGGGTTGTTGCTTGTTAAGTAGTATCCGAGCAATACCCATATTGAATTGCAAACGTTGAAAATGGTTTCTTTGCCTTAATTAATGGGCTCCACTTTGAAATCAGTAATTAATAGGGACCAGTGGATGGCATAGTGGTTGCATCGCTGGACTTCCACATGATCGATTGCAGTTCAAACCCTGGGCCCCGTGGCTTAGAGCTCATGCTGGGTGCATTTGCATGTGTACTAGGGGTCTTGGGAGGTGAGTAGAGGAGGGGGGATTGCTGCATCTTCAAAAATACAACTTTCTGGCAAATTAGTTTCTATTTAAAAATCTTGGGGGAAATTGCATGTATTTATAAGTACATCCTTGTTAGTTTCTTACAGTTGAAGATGCGTAAGTTTAAGTGTATAATATAAGCTAGCTGTACACAGTGCAGTAGCTCAGGGCATTGCTTAAAGAAACCCAGCTGTGGCTCAACCCAGCCCCCGCATGCTGCTTGAAAAAGGCATATGTATATATGCCCCTAAACCTCCACTATTTAGGAAAAAAAAAAAAATGGAGACACAGGAATTGCTATGTGAGCCCTCCCTGTTGGGAGTGCTTTTCCCGCCTCTTCAGTCTAACTGGGACACCTGCCCTCTGGCAATTAATCCACATAAGAATTCTTTTTTTTTTCTTTTCTTTTTTTTTTTTTAATTTAAATTTATTTGTTTACGTTCATTCACTGTACATCATTACAGCATACAAAATGAGATTTTCCATCCAGTGTACACTGTATATTGTCTCAATCAAGCACATCAACATACATACATGTTATTGTCAACAAATAATTTTCCATTTCTTGTTTTCTGTATGTTTTGCTTCCCCCCACCCCATCCTTGATTCCCTATCTCTTACCCACAACCATCTCCCACTATCTTCCCACACTGTTTCTGGTATCTAGGTTTACTTTCTATACTGTTTTCTCCCCATTTTTTATTGAATTATTAAAGATCTTAATTAATCTAAATGTTTTCATAGCAAACACAGTTGATATATACATTTCCATGAACACAAGTCTAACTTTAGGCATCCTATAAAGTATCACCTAGCTAGGGCTATATATCTTAACTGCGGTCATCGAATGGATTTTTTTTTTTCCGAAACTTTTCTTTTTTTTGTAACTTAATTTACATTCTTTCCCATAAGAATTCTTACCTTTTGTTATCCTGTATCTGTCATGTGCCTTTAGAATATAAACTGTCTACCTCATTTAACCTACAGATTGTACCTATTAAATTAGTATTTAGGGTTAAAACAATGGCAAAACTAACAAGAAGTAATGCTGAGATATTTGTTATTAAGGGTATATATAAAAGTAAAGCAAGTTATTTATTGTTTTGACAGTCTCAGAAAAAATCTGATTATATCAGTCACAGCATTAAAGAGGTTCTCCTCTGGGCAAGTGGGCGGGGACTGATCAGTTTCAGTTCTTTGCAAGGAATGTGAAGATAAGCAATGATTGACAAGGCTGCAGAAACCAGGGTGGAGCTAATCAAGGCAATTCTTAGATCCTCAGTTTGATACAGGTGTCCATAAAGACTGGGCAGGGTTAAAATATGAAGTATTCTCATTTTTTAGGGGAAGTAAGCATAAAGAACTTTAAAAAAAAAAAAAAACAACAATGTAATTTCTTGATTGCCTGTGTGTGTATGCATACATGTTATATGGTATGTTGTATGTCTATGTGATAAAGGCCTTAAGGAATTCCATTCAGCTTATAAAGAGAGCACTCATGCAAATTAACTTAAATGCCTTTCACACTCATGTGACTTAAGTAAATAAGCTGGCTTCAAATATGATAAAGAAAACAGTTTAATAAGTGAAATCTTCACAGTTTCTAACATATAGTTTGTTCAGGGCTTATTGACCAGACAATATCATAATTGTCTTAATATTGTTGGTTTAATAAAACAGCGGGTATTCGTATGTTATATGTTACATGGTGGATATCTGACCAACAGAAAATTGGATTAATGACTAGCCTTCTCTAATATTTTGTTTCTCACAGACAATCGGGGTAAAATGGTTAAAAAAAAGTTTTAAGTGCTATTAAATAAGACTGATTTTCGTAAAGTTTGATTTTTGGTTCTTTTATGGTTCAGTTATCAGATTAATAACTAAAAGTGGTAAAAACTGAATATTCTAAAGGACACTTTATATGTGATACATATGTTGGTCTTCGGATTGTTTCATTGTTATCTCTGGATGTCAAATCTGGATGCTATCGTGTGCCATGTTTTCTGTTTTTAGTTTTGGTGTCAGCAGACACTGAGGTAACCCTATTTTTATCCCTAAGGTGCTTAAAGAACATTTAATGTTCATTTTCTGCTGACAATTAAGTCATGTATTTAAGCTTTTTACTATACTTGACAAAGTTTCTCTAAAATCAAATTCTAAATTATTTTATCTTAAAAAAAGTTTTGGACATTTATAGAGGACCCCTGAAACATCCAAAATAGAGATGTTAGAACCAATCAGACTTATTTTAAGATGTTAAATTATAGGGGAAACATTGTCAGATTGAGAAATTTAAGTTTTCTTTACATTATATTTGAATTATATGTATGGGCATGTTCTATGTATATGTGTTTATGTGTGCATTTATGCATGTACTGTGTGCCAAAATAAATTGGGATTATCAGTCATGTTTTAGGTTATTATGTTAAATTTGTCTATGTCACAGATATAGCCAAATTTATTTTTCAGTTGTAAGCTCTTGTCAGATCTTTCACTATGGTTGTTCAAGCCTTATTGTCCATGGGTAATTGCTTTATTTGATGCCTTTCTAAAAGCTTTTTGCAAATGGATGTAATCCTAATGTGTTATGTCTTTATGGAAATTCACAGAGGATTGAAAAAGGATGTATTCTTACAAGTACAGGTTTCTGATAATTGAATAATTTAACTGGGTAAAAAAATTCCATCTTCTATGAAGATACTAGTTGGTTTTCTGATCTGCTAAGCCAACCATTAAGCAGAACCAGAATTAACCAAAAGCAAGGAAATGGTTGACAGAATTATATGCTAAGTAGCCAATATCAAAATTGTTAAGCTATGTAGTACTTCCTGCCCTGCTGTTGAAGATCAAAAGTAAATTGTTAAGGTCTGTAATTTAAATGAATGCCAAAAAACTGATCTAAGTCAAATTGCCTGTGATAATTGATTTAATAAACAATGCTGTACATCTAAATTAAAGAGGTAAAATTTATATAAAAGGATATAAATCCTACCTTAAGCATGGACTCACAGAGAGCCTATGGATAGCCACCTAGTTTTCCTTATAGCTCATTATTTAAAACCCAGTCTGTGCTCTATGACTCACAAATAGAGAAAATGATCCAGATTAAAAAAAATTGATAATATGGTAGGATAGTGTAATAACTTCTCAAAAATTGCTAAAATACCTTATAGTCAGTGTTTAGTTTGCTAACTGGATATTGAAAAGACAGTAAAAACTGCAGATACATTTCTATGATCTGATATGCCATTTAAATATTGCATTATGCCAAAGTGTATTCTTATCAGGTAAAGAATGCTGTTTGCGATTTACTGACTGAAGACAATCAAACCCTTCATGGTCCACAGTAGGGATCTTCTGGAAATGACAGCAGGAGAAGACCGCCTGAGAGCCCTGCTGGAAGACATTGTACCAAATTCCTCTCACCACTCACACTGCAGTAGAGCTTCAAGAACTTGACTCTAGGTTCACAACTCAGAAGAGCTACTTTAGATTTTTTAAACTGTACACCTGTTGGGGACGTTAAGGTAAAACTGACCAAGAAAATTTCTCCTTCAAAACTGACATCTTGGACACGGACAGCTATGCCCCAGTATCATGTGCATGGTGAAAGTGAGCATGAATAGGAGATTGAAAGAGAGGAGCACTTTCCACAGTATCTGGTCACATGACCACCCTCTTTGTTCAGTCATGCATCCCAACCCATTGGATCTTGGGCACTTACATGTGCCTGGTGTGTTTCAAGCTGACCTGTTGGATATTAGAAACAAGGTTGCCATGTGGGATCTGGTTTCTCTTGAGCAGCGTGGTCCTGTTGTGCCATGGAGCTGGCCTAAATGTTAACCAATTTAACACAGTCTAATAACTACAAATTATGATTAAAAAATAGTAAGAGAGGCCAGCAGATGGTGTCGAATAAGGCTCTCGCCTCCTACATAACTGACTGCAGTTTAAGCCCCAGTCCTGGTGGCTTGAAAATTACACCAGGCATGTGTACATACTTGCCCAAAATCCCAGGAGAAGAATGGAGAAGGAATTGTGGCATGGTCATCTTCCCCGGGGTGTGATTTCTTACTTTCCTTCTCATTCTCTTTCTCTGTCTCTCTCCAGTGAGCACATGCACCCTATGGCAAAAACCTTAATACAAAATAGAAGAGGATATATGAGAGCTAACGTTCTTTTACTGTAAGAATAATTCAGTAGGTAATGTTTAAAATTCAAGAGATAGTAGTAGGTATCAATTATTTAAGAATGTGGAGATAATTTATATACACAGCTGAGTGCAAGTGTCTGCCCCTGAGGAGTGGATGGCGTAGACTATGGAAATGGTGTTACTGCTTTTTTCTTTCCTAGCCTTTGGGGCTGTATGATTTTATAGGCATTATCATTAAGATAGAGTAAGAATGAGGATGTATTCAGGAAGTGGAGTTTTTGCCAGCAAGGCATGAGGCCTTGCTGAGAGTCCATCCTGACAGAGGGGAACATTGGAAAAGTCTAGGAAAAGGTAAAGAATAGGATTAGGCAGTTGGGGTGAAGGCAACAATATTCGTCAACCTGGGGCTTTTGAAAATGAATAAGATGATAACATATTTGAACTGATGAACAGTATTCACATTCATTGCCTCTGTAATTCCATCATTTCTCTCGGTCGTATAATAAGGATGTTACGGTAAAATCGATTCAACGCAGTGGCAAGTCAAGGTATCTGCGGTCTGCTCTTACACAATCCTTTTCAGGGAGTTTCGTTCCCAGAAGTGCCAGCAGCAACACAATGAAGTGGCACCTCCCCCGCGATGGGCTCTGTAATGAGGCTTGACACAATTTGAGCTGATTGAGCATCTCTCAAAGCCTCTCAAACAAGGCAGGGCAGCTGAGCCTTGGTTTAGAATAAGCCTTTCATGCCACATTTATCTTCAAGATTGGAAGCCATATATTCCTGGGCATACCCTCTTTTCACATCTTCAGAAGAGTCGATGAGGGGACAGACGTAAGAACCGCAAATGAGCAAGTGACTTTTCACTTCCCATCCTTGTGTCATTCATCCATTCTCACTTGGTTGTTTGATCACATGCTATGTTGCCCTTCTCCTTTAAAAACCAAGAGGATCTTTTTTGTTAAAAAAAAAAACCCTGTAAACTAGTGTGCACTATATAAACATTATGAAGAGACAGGCAGACATATAAAGGCAAGCAGTTTCCAGTATGTCAAGACCTTGAATCCATAACTAATAGTCTAATATATAGCATGACACTAGGTTACGGTCTATATATAGCATGACACTATGGTCAATAATCTTCTATTGTTTACTTGAAATCTGCTGAAGGAGCAGATCTAAGCATCTTCACCACACAAAATGGTAACCGTAAGTGATGTTGGATATGCTAACTAATTAGATTCCAGTTATAATTTCACAGTATGTACATTTCAAATCATGCTGTACACTTTGAATATATATAATTTTGATTTGTCAACTGTATCTCATTAAAGCTGGAAAAAAGTAGAAAACTCATATTTTCTTGCCATATTAACTTTTTTTTTTAAACAGATGGAGGCAAAAACTTAAAATCGATTTATCTTTTGTTGTAGAGAATCTGTTGGCAGAAGGAGCTGTCCCAGATCTTAGCACCTGGCACATAGTAAGTAGTCACAACATTTTTTTTTTTCTTACTATTTTGTTGGATTTTACTCCTGGTTGTGTCCCTGGGCTAGAGGAGTTATCACAGAATGCCTCTGAAGCGTGCGCGTGTGTATGTGTGGGTATGTATGTATGCGTCTCTCTCTCTCTCTCTATATATATATATACACACACACACATACATATATACACACACACACACACACACACATATATATATATATATATATGTATATATATATGTAACTTCAGACTGCTCATTTGGAAGTGATGATGTTAGATTAAAAATGAATCTTTAAGATTCTTTCAACTCTAATGTTTTTTGATTAATGAAGTTAAGATTCAGGACTATGATATCTGCAGCACCTGTTTTCCATGGATTATATTCTAATGGTATTAACTTCAGCTTCTTGGTGTGATGAATATAATGCAATGCTGTTTCATCATCTGTAAGCAGGGAAACAGAGTCAGGTGTGAGCTGGGGTCACCTGGCCTTAGTGGGGAAACGTCCAGTTCTGCGTGGCTTTATAATTCCTTTTTTCTTGGCTCCAGCTCCCTTTTCTAGTCCTGTATGAGAAATAGTGCCCATGAGCCCATGGACTGAAAAGAGGGGCCTCCTCTCCCTACAGAGCAATTTATTTTGACATCAGCAATGATGAGAAGTTCTTCCACAAAATTTTTGGTTTTAGGTCTCAAAATATAAATGCATTTCAGTTTACCCAGGAAGTTGAGTTTTCTTTTTTAAAAAAATAGGAATTATTTATTTAATTTAATTTATTTATGGTTATTATTCAATTTTACTCAATATAGAAAGAGAGGAGAGTGAAAAAGTGCACCAACAGGTCCACGACTTGAGCCATTGTTGGCCATGTGGGAGTCCAGCGTCTTAACCACCACATCACCTGCTAGCCCTGCAGGAAGTTGAAGTTTAATGCCACTTTTAATTAATTTATTAACTGAGTAAACAGTCATTAAACATCTATATTCTGGGAATTGCTATGCATTTCTTGAAGA
Source organism: Tupaia belangeri chinensis (assembly GCF_000334495.1). Lineage (NCBI taxonomy): Eukaryota > Metazoa > Chordata > Mammalia > Scandentia > Tupaiidae > Tupaia > Tupaia belangeri. Next base: position 2,065,332 of record NW_006159803.1, on the reverse strand, counting down.
GAGTGAGTCATTCGCCATTGTCTTCATAGTATCTAGATACAGAGAGTGCTTGATTGGTAAGATACAGGGAAATAAAACATTATTTAAACAATATTTTAAAATAGTTTATTCATGCGCAGGTAGTCTTGCCAATATAGAGAGTGCCTCATTTGATAGGGAAGAGAGTCCATTTAAAAAATAACATATTCATTGAGGTCTTGAAATATGACAGTTTGGGGCCAGCGGGTGGTATGGTGGTTAAGGCCATGACTGACTCCATAGTCTGAGTCCCAGACCCAGTGGTTTGAAAACATGCCGTGTGTTCAGATGTGCATGCCCCAAATCCCAAGAGGATAGTGAAGTAGGAGGGTTTGCGGCATGACCATCTCCCTGGGGAGTGACTTCTCACTTTCCTTTTCTTTTTGTCTCTGACTCTCTCTGGTGAGTACATATGCCCTATGGCAAAAAAAAAAAAAGTTTAAAAAAAATGACAATCTACATTATAATGACAACTAGCATCTGATGAACACTTTCTCTGTACTACTCCAGCACTCTCTTTTTAAATCTTTAGCACAAGTATTGTTATTGTTTTTGCTTTACAAACTAGAAAATCAAAATTTGTAAAGGTTAGTTTGTCTAAGGCCATAGAACTAGTTAGTGGTGAGTCTGGGACTTGAGGCTGGATCTGTTTTATTACCCACTAACCTGGGTCCTAGTCCCGCACCCAGATTTCTACTGGTCACAGTGCCAGGCACT
>NW_006159803.1:2040152-2064340 GCF_000334495.1 Tupaia belangeri chinensis | reverse complement strand
AGCTGGTACTGTTGAGGTCTTTGGGTCTTTGGTTCTACACCCACATTTGAACATCCTCTCACAGCAGAATGGTCAAAAAGAATGACAGCTCTTACAAGAGCCCACTGTCACCTGAAATAAAGGGCAGCCTCCGGCACTGAAATACCCGTGTGTACAAGGCTCCATGTCATCGTCAGCCATGTCATCAATGAACAAATGTTGGATACGTGCTCTCATGCTGCCTCACTGCTTCTTATTGCACCATTAGAATTTTTGTCTTCTGCAGACCCAGTTCCACCACACAAAAACAGCAGTAGTTTGGTCACCCATCTTTGGCTCAAAGATACTCTCAGCTTTATTGAGGCTCTGTGATCTTCAGCTCTGTAGGCACTTTCTACAAAGATAAGGTAAAAGAATGTACTTTGCAGCCCAGTCAAAGTGACACAGTGGTAGCACAGCACTTTGAATTGCCATATAGAAGGTTGGGGTTCACTTCCCAGGTCATCTTGTCTACTCTGGGCATGTGCATATGTACCTGTGATCCTGGTTGGCCAGAAAAAGCTGAGGGAAGTATTGTGGCATGAGATTTTGTTAGGGTACTTGTCTGTCTGTCTCTCTCTCTTTTCTTTTCTTTTTTTTTTTTTTTTTTGAGATGTTTTTGCTATAGGACACATGCACTTGCCAGAAAGACAGAGAGACAGAAAGCGAGAAATCATCCTCTAGGGTGAATAGTCATGCTACAATCCCTTCTCCTCCATTCTCCTTTTGGGATCTTGGGCATGCATGCACACATGCCTGGTGTGAGTTTAAGCCACCGGGTCCAGGACTCGAATCGCAGTTGACTACATGGGAGTCCAGCAATATAGCCATTATGCCAACTGCTGGTCCCTGTGTCTCATTAAATAAATACACTTAAAACAACTATAATACTTTGCCATTAGGGCTAATGTTCAACTTACATATTTCTTTTGCAATTCACTGTCTATATGATGCTGTGAAGACATTCCTATTAGGGAACCAGCAGTTAGCATAATGGCTATGTCGCTGGACTCCCATGTAATCGACCGCGGTTCGCGTCCCAGACCCGGTGGCTTAAAACTCACGCCGGGCGCGTGTGTGTGCATGCCCAAGATCCCGAGAGGAGAATGGAGGAGAAGGGATTGCGACGTGACCATCCCCCCTGGGGGTGATTTCTCGCTTTCTGTCTCTATGTCTCTTTCTGTCTGTCTAGCGAGCACACGTGCCCTATAGCAAAAACCTCTCCAAAAAAAAAAAAAAAAAAAAAAAGACATTCCTATTAAAAGCAACTTGCCCACACCAAAAAAATAAGTTCAAACACTGTTCTTTTATCGTATCCAGATGGTGTCTGGTTTGCAAAAGCAGAAAGCCAATAATATCAGTGCTAAAATTTGTATAGTTCTTTATGACTTATAAAGTGCACTGCAGAATCATTACATGCCTCCTGTGAGGGTGGGTCATCTCAGTTTTTAGAGTTGGGGAAACAAGGGCCCAGAGAAGTTACATCATTAATTATTCACTCACTTAGCAACATGCAGACTAACACAAAGTCAAGATCATAGGAATGATGGAATCGTATGGACCAAACTTTTACTTCTGTTTTTGGTATTGTTATTAACTCTTCGATACTAGCCAAGTTTCCTAGGATCAATAACTTCCAGTTTTTTTTTTTTTGTTCCCCTCCCATCTGTGTATTGGGACTACTCAAAGAATCTACTTATAGGGCTGAATAGAGAATTAAATGAGATAATTTATGTAAAACATTAAGCAGGATATTTGTAACATAGATGCTGCTTGATAAGAATAGGGGTTGATGTAGTTTTATCAGTATTAGTGCTTTTTGGTGTGTGCTCTTGGTTTTGTGATAGGTGCTGGTAATTCAGCAATAAAAGATACAGTCCAGTGCACGAGCATATTCTCAGCTGGTAGGCAGAAGAGACAGCACACATTTTCTATTTCCTAATCCTTAAACCCGTTTAATTTTAAATGTACTAATCTCTGCAGTGAAGAAAAGTGAGAAACTGAAAGAAATGCAAATGAAAACTAGTTAAGAATATGCTAGTATTTCTTTAGTTGTTCAAAGTGAAAATGCTATTCCAAGGTTCTGGGCAGAATCCCTTTTCTTTAAGGTAGAGGCCATCCTACTTCCCAGCGTATGAATCGGAGTTCAGTGGAGCTTGTTTGCACTGTAGCTGGCTGATCCTCCTGCAGAGTCATCACAGATGTAGGCTTTTTTTTTGGGCAGATGTTAAAATCCAGATAGAAAATTTATCAATGATATATTGCAAGGACTATTCATCTTGAATAAGATGCCATATTGCAAACTGTCTTGTTTAACAGGCTTACAGAGTCGTTATGGTTTCCATAGAAACAAGACTAAACCCTTCCTTTAATACAATCCTGGAGGTCTCAGTAGACCTGCAAAATATGCCATGAACTGTCAAAACACTGCTTCTGCTGACATACGGAGAGCAGCATTTGTTGCTCTGTCAAGCTGTCCTTGTGTGGCATGGTGCACTGGAAATTTCAGTTAAGATTTTGATTTTTAGAAAGAAAATGCAACTTCTTTGAATGTTCTAGTTCACTCTCTGACTGCGATATTCAATAGGCCAGTAACCCAGAGAGCTGAATGCAGCCCTCTTTAATACACTGTGCGTGCAACGTTTAATAGAAGAGTTTTTCAAATGCAGATCCACCTGCTACAGTTTCTTCATCGTTGACTTGTCATTTCATAGTAATTACACTTTCCCCCCAACCTACAATCTGGGTCAGGCAGTTCAATTTTCATTTGCTGCAAAAAGGCAGCAAACTGTTGGGAATTTTTACCGTGGCACAGCCAGAAAGCCCTGGGACCCAGTTAATTTATAATCCTTTCAGTGTAAATAAGGATAAAGTATTGATTAGCTCATGTTACAGAGAAGCTCTCTGACATTCACAGAGAAATAAATGCAAGTGATAAAAAATTCAAACTTAGTTTTCTGTTTTTAAAGCTAAGATGGAATGGATATTCAGTTAGAAATGGTCAAGTACTATGGACTAGTAATGATAAATTCTTAGTGGTGAGATTGTAGTGGTAAGACCAGTTCTTATGGTTACCAAAGTGAATACAGAAGGCACGCAGAAAGGTAATTAGATACTGAAAACACAAAAATGTTAACAATTATATAATTGTGGTATCATTTTCAAAAGTTTATTTGTGTAATAGCCAGTACTGGACTAGGTCAGTGACTTGTCCATGAATGAATAATTTTTACCCTTTATTACTCTTTTTTCTTCTTTATTTTTGGTCATTTAGCTGCCTCATTAGTATCCCATTCAGTAAGTGTTACTTCCTTTTGTTCTGTTCTTGAAAGTAGCACATATTTATTATAAAAAGACACAGTGAAATTCAGTAAATTACAAAGAATAAGGGAAAGGCCAACCATAATCCCATTTTTACAAAAAGAATTATTTTGCTTTATTTATTTTTTCAGTTTGACCAGAGATGGACAGGGTAAGAGAGAAAGAGGCAAAGTAAGAAAACAGGCTGCCAGTTCTGGAACTTGAACCGCAGTTGGCCATGTGGGAGTCCAGAGCCTCCAACCTCCGTGCCACCTGCCGGCCCCCATAACCCCATTTTTAAGAAACAAACAGTATTACCATTTCAGTGTTCATTTTCTTAGAACTGTGCGTGTATATTCATATAAATAGGTGCACTGGTAAAATACATACTTATTGACAATTTCTCAATATTTAATGATGTTTATCTCAACAAATAAGAGTATGTCCTTATTTGTTATATATGCTATCTATATTGTTATATACTATATATATATATATAATAAAAACCATATCTGTGATTTTATTATAATAGATATTTTACATATAGCTGAAAAATACTCTGTTGGTCCAGTCATTCATATAATAAGTAATTGCTGAGTCCCTTGTCCTGAGGCATAGTGGTGAAAAAGAAAAAAATGTCTCTCATTTAATTTAGCTATTCTCTTACTAACAGGTAATAAGATTGTTTTATAATCTTTAAATGGATTTTTGGTCCTGTTCCTTGGGCAAAAGGTTTGGGGAAATGGTAATACTATTCTGGAAAATTAAATATGTAAGATAATGACCAAACTTCCAGAAAAGTCTTTGCTGTTCTTTAGTATATTCAAATAAAACCTTTTCTTTCTGTATTTCTTATAACAACAACAGTAGGCACTTAATGAATGCAGTTTGATTATGTTCCATATACATTTTAATTTCCCAAATAACCTATAAAGTAGATAAAATCATTGGTAGTATTATTACTCCCACTTTTCAACTGAGGAAAATGAGACGCATGAAGGTTGAGTAACTTGCCTAAATAAATGAATAGAAGAAGTGGGATTTGAATCTGGCAGCCTGACTTCAAAACCTTTATCCTAAGCTACCTCTTGTTAATACTGAATTTAGTACATGACTACATTATTGAAGCATTTTATGTACTGTCATTATTTTTATGTCTGACTCCTCAATATGACTATGAGTGTCCCAAGGACAGGAGCCATATCATTAATTTTTTTTTTTTTAGGTATTTGCCACAGGGCTCATGCACTCACCAAAGAGAGAGACAGAGACAGAGAGAGGGAATGTGAGAAATCACCCCCCCCCCCAAGAAGGAATGGCCATGCCCCACCACAATCCTTTCTCCACTCTTCTTTTGGGATTTTGGACATGCATGCACATGTGTCCAAAGTGATTTTCAAGCCTCCGTGTCCAGGACTCGAACCACTATCAGCCACGTGGGAGTCCAGCACCTTAACCACTATGCCACCTACTGCCCTCATATCGTTAGTCTTCATGTAATTTGAGGAATGACTACTTTTAAAAGGTGTTTGGTAAAGTTTTAAAGAATGAATGTATACATGAATGAATGCTTTATTAGAAAAGTAACATATCTCAAAAAAGTTAAGATTGTGTTGGGAAACAGATATTCAGAAAATATTATGAAAATGCAAATTTCTTCCCATGAAAACAATTCTTTCCCATGCATACGAGGGCTCTGTATTGCAGGACTGAATGCTGACCAGCATCAGGTGTACACATCTACACTGTCCAATCTAACTTGAAAAAAATCGGGGCCAGCATGTCGTATGGTGGTGGTTAAGGTGCCAGACTCCTACAAGCCAGAAGGAATGGCCATGCCACACCACAATCCTTTCTCCACTCTTGTTTTGGGATTTTGGACATGCATGCACATGTGTCCAAAGTGATTTTCAAGCCTCCGTGTCCAGGACTCGAACCACTATCAGCCACGTGGGAGTCCAGCACCTTAACCACTATGCCACCTACTGCCCTCATATCGTTAGTCTTCATGTAATTTGAGGAATGACTACTTTTAAAAGGTGTTTGGTAAAGTTTTAAAGAATGAATGTATACATGAATGAATGCTTTATTAGAAAAGTAACATATCTCAAAAAAGTTAAGATTGTGTTGGGAAACAGATATTCAGAAAATATTATGAAAATGCAAATTTCTTCCCATGAAAACAATTCTTTCCCATGCATACGAGGGCTCTGTATTGCAGGACTGAATGCTGACCAGCATCAGGTGTACACATCTACACTGTCCAATCTAACTTGAAAAAAATCGGGGCCAGCATGTCGTATGGTGGTGGTTAAGGTGCCAGACTCCTACAAGGACAACTGCAGTTCGAGTTCCAGACTCAATTGCTTGAAGATCACTCCAGACATGTGTGTGTCTGTGCCCAAAATCCCAGGAGGAAAATGGAAGAAAATGGAGGAAAAGGTATTGTGGCATGGCCATCCTTACTTAGGAGGGATGTGATTTCTCATTTTTCTGTCTCACTTTCTCTCTCTCTCTCTCTCTAGTGAGTACTTGTGCCCTATGGCAAGAGAGAGAGAGAGAAAGGAGGAAGGAAAGAAGGAAAGTAAAGTCTAAGTGAAAAATTATCCAGTTGTCTGCATATTATGCAAATGTCTATTACCTAGATATTTGGTGAAAAATCTACATGTAGACATATTCAGATGTTTGGTATCTTATCAGTTCAACAATTTTTACTGAGTGAAGTTCTTTTCATTCTGAGATTTTTATTTACTATTGATACTGTTTTAAAAAAATTATTTGGAGCAGGACCAGTAGTTGGCATAACAGCTATGTTGGTGGAGTCCCATGTAGTTGACCACAGTTCGAGTCTCAGACCTGGTGGCTTAAACTCAAGCCGGATGTGTGTGCATGTGTGCCCAAGATCCTGAGAGGAGAAGGGAGGAGAAGGGATTGCAGGGTGGCCATCCTTCCTGCGGGGTGGTGGTGCTTTTTTGCTTTCTGTTTCTCTGTCTCTCTGTCTGTCTGGTGAGCGCATGTGCCCTATAGCAAAAACCTCTCCAAAAAGAAAAAAAAGAATTACTTGGCTCCAAACTAAAGGATAACTTAGTTTAGAAGTTAGAGCAAAAAATTTTGTTAAATGATGCTAAGTACTTTTCCCTGCAGAATGAGACTTCTGTCCAAGGATAGCACAGATCAAGTTTGTGCTGTTGTTCTGTGCAAGCAAGCTACCTCAGCGATTCTCTCCAGGGTTGATGGGAGCCTTTTGAAATTGTAGGGGGGAAGATTTGGTTGTTACAGTGATCAAGGAGGCCTGCTCTCAGAACTGTAGAGATTTTAGCCCGCCATGCAACAATCTGCGCTGCATAGAAGAGTTTGCACGACAAAGATTTGTGCCACACCTCAAGTGATTTTTAAGTGTTGAAAGTGTACTATTTTATTACAAATTTCTTATTTTTATTTACTATGAATTATATACGAAGGTAGATTATTTTTAAAGTTTTATGCCTGAAGAGTTAAGGAGGCCTTAGAGAATATTTTAAAATGGGAATGTTGGATGTCAAAAGTTTAAGACCTCCTGAACCAGATCATGCACCTTAACGAGTGCTGCTGCATGATAGCAGGATTTCATTTTTCTTTAAAAACTAAACTTCTGATGAAGTTTAGTAAGGTGAAGTGTTTGGTAAATAGCCAGTGTCTGTTCCTGAACTAATGCTTGGGACATTTAAAGTCTAAAAAATGTTGCCTTTATCATCTCAATTCCATTGATTTCTTCTCAAGTCTTTCCTCAGTGATTATAAAATATGACAGAGCTTGAGGAGGATGGACTTCACTTTCTTTTCTCTTTTTTTGTGAGAGGTTTTTGCTATAGGGCATGTGTACTCCTCATAAAGACAGAGACAGACAGAGACAGAAAGTGAGAAATCACCCCCCAAGGGGGATGACTGCGCCGCAATCCCTTCTCCTCCCTTCTCCTCTTGGGATCTTGGACACGCACGTACACATGCCCAGCGTGAGTTTAAGCCACCCGTTCTGGGACTCGAACTGCGGTCGACTACATGGGAGTCCAGTGATATAGCCATTATGCTAACTGCTGGTCCCGAGGATGGACTTTTCTAAATGGAATTAGAAGGATGTGGTTTGTATAACCTGGAAGCTTCCTTGCTTTATGCCTGACATGACCAAACTTTTCTTAAGAAAGATAAATCTAGCAGTGAGATATTGGATAACTTCAGATTGGAAAAAATGATATCTTCTAGATTGTGTCACTCATTGTAGAGGTGAATAAAAATAAAATAATACTTCTCATATTTCTGTATACTTACAGATCTTTTTTCTCTCCCTTTTGGTCATGCTTCCTTATTCTGAGGACTTTTCATTTTCTCTTCTGCAATCTCATAAGATAAGGCATAGAATAAGAGCATTAAGCAAATGATTGGTCTGGGATGCTTCCAGTCTTATCCTCATCCTCTTGCTTTCTTGACTTCCTCTGGAAGACAAAGACAAGCTTACTTCTTGTTGCTTTTTAGCTTAAATCCTCTTTGGCGTCTGAATCCTTAAGGGTTGTATAAATGTAAAATTTTATAGCTAATGGTTTCAGGATCTTAACAAAGTCTGTCTAAGTGACAAATATGTAGTACGTCTCCTCCTTTCCATCTCCCAAAAGGCACCTCTTACCTGTTGCATGGAGGAAAATCTGGGTAGATATCTAGCTACATTTTAATTTCCTCATTATGTAAATTTCAATCCGTGTGGTAGTCTAGAGTGTTAGAGTGATAAGGCTAGGCATACCCTGCTAGTCTCTGTGATTAAAATTCTAAACTACACTTCAGCCTGCACAAGGACAGATTCCCAACTGATCTCTTTGCAATGTTTGCTTGACTCTTTTGACCTTTCATGTTGGCAAGAAGGCTTTGTAAAACAAACATGTTCCTGTGAGTTTTTGTGGTGGTGTTTGTTTTGTTTTTGAAATACAAAAGCAAAAGCAAAACAAAAACAGAATCACCACCTTGGAGATTAGAGCAGCAAGAAAAATGAGCCACAGCCTGGAGAGGGAAGGAGAACAGAGGTTCATGATACTGAAACGCAAAGCCTCCCCATACGTGTGCCACGGTTTTAAATTTAGACTCATTTGAGCAGCCTCATTCTCCTAGCACCTAAGTTATCAATTGACCAAAAATTCCCTCAGATATAAAAAGCTCTTGGCAAGTCAAGATGTTATCAAGGTATAACCTGGAAGGGTAACTGAACAGTATCATTACAATCGATGAACTTCTTTCTAAGGTTAGTTGTCAGCTAGAAAGGCCTTGAGGAGAAGGGCACTAGGAGAGGAAAAGAGGAGATCAGTAAAGGTCCGTAAGTGGATGGTGTTAGGAAGGGCAGGTGGAACCCACTTGCTAAACAGCCCTGGTTATTGGTCGGTGGGTGGGAGGAGTTTGAAAGGCAGTAGAAGGATGGACAGCAAAGGGTTATGAGTGACTCGGTCAACTTCTCTAGTGTGTGATCGGCTCAGTGCAGTAAGTAAATAGTAAGCCAACACCACAGATTTTCTCTTTCTGTACAGCTTCCAAATAGTATGAACTTGATCTACAGCCTCCAGAGTAGTGTTCTAGGACTGCATTGGCTGGACTCAGATGTGCTTTATACTCCTAACCCTTGTCCATGGGCAGCTCTAGGACCCAGAGTAGCTAACAGAGTAGTTCTTAAAAGTTTTCACTGTACTCACACACACACACACACACACACACACACACACACACACAGGTAACTATGTAAAGTGATGGATATATTAACTAGCTGTGTGATTATTTCTCCTTGTATAGGTATATTAGAATATCACACTGTATACAATAAATCCATTTAATTTATACTTGTCAATTTCACTTTCAGTAATGCTAGAAAAATAATAAAAGTTTAAAAGAACATCTGTGTGGACGGGCTTATACTTCTTTTCTCAAGATAGATAAGATTGCACATTTTATTTGTTTGCAGGTATCTTAGTGGGACTAGATGACACTATTAGTGAAGCAATTCCATAAGGCCCAGTGGAACCTGCTTTTAGGTAAAGTTAATGCTTCTCTTCTATGATCAGTTATTAATAATCTTGCATTGGACAGACTTCAGTTTTTTTAGTGCCTGTTTTTTTATACATTGAAGCAATGACAGGACAGACTTCAATTTCTTGAGTGCCTGTTTTTTTATACATTGAAGCAATGACAATCTGTTCTTTTTAAAATATATATATGTTTCAAAAATATATATATTTTAAAAATATATATTTTTATAGGATGTGTGCACTCACTGGAGAGAGAGAGAGAGAGGGAGGGAGGGAGGGGGACGTTCCTCTTCAGTTTACTCCTCTTGCCCCGTTTGTCTGCAGCTCCATACCTTGGTTTATGTTCTGCTTTTCTCGAATGCTGACTGGTCTCCTTTCAGTCTTTTCAGACTTGCTGCCAGCTCCAGTCACATGTCCATTCCTTCAATGCATTTCTCAGTGCTGACTGAGAGATTTATTTTTATTTTGCTATAAGGTGAATTGAACATAGGGTGCTCAAGCACTCATTTGTGGCTGTTAGTATATTGTGGTATTTATGACCAGACATCTCCACCCACAAAGTAAAGTGTGTAGAATGAGCCTTAGAGAGAAAGGAGTTAGTCACTAGTGAGCACCTACTGAGTTCTAGGCAGTGTTAGAGGTTTGCCTGCGCATTATATCTCATGGTACAGTGATTAAGTTTGTGGACTCTGGACAAAGGCTCCTTGAGTTGAAAGCCTAGGTCTTGTGCATAGCAGCCGAGTGGCCCTAGATAAGCTTATCTGTGTTTGCTGTTAATTCATATGTAAACCAGCACTAATAATCACCTCATCTGGTTAATATGACGATGAACTTAGGTGGTACATGTAAAGGACTTGGAGAACCTGAAACATTTTAAGCCCCTATACAGATTTATTATTATTATTGATTTAAAGAGCTACACTATGAGGCAGACATTCTATCTTGCAGTTGAAAACCCTGAGCCCAGCAAGGTAAAGAAGTTTCTCAGATTTATATTTATCAGTGCTAGTGATGGCAAATGTACATGTGTTATTTCAGAGCTTGAGCTCTTTTTACTCTGTTGTTTTGCTTTAAATTTGTATAGAATTAGTCATGCCATACTACTTCCTTACATTCTTTCACACTTCCTATAATAGTGTGTGTTGGCAAATTGATAGAGGTCGGTGGATAGGTGTCAATTAAATGAAGTCATGAGTGGGAAAACACCTGGCAAAGTACTTAAAACTTATTCCGGGGCCAGTAGGTGGCGTAGTGGTTAAGGTGCTGGACTCCCGCAGTTGGAGTCCTGGACCTGATGGCTTGAAAATCATGTTGGGCATGTGTACGTGCATGCCCAAAATCTCAGGAGGAGAATGGAGGAGTGGAGACTGCAGTATGGCCATCCCCCCTACAGGGTGATTTCTTACACTTCTTCTCACTGTCTTTCTCTGGTGAGTGTATAGGCCCTATGGAAAAAAACCTTAAAAAAACAAACGAACACCAAAGCCTTATTCTATCAGATACTGTTAAATATACTAAGTGGGAAGGGGCACACCAGCATAGTGATTTTACAATGGTAGCCACGCCTCTTACAGTTACGAATAACACAATGAGAAAATTTAGCTATTTAAAAATAGCTTTTAGAGCCCAGAGGCAAGGAATGTTGAACTATGAAGAGATAGTAGGTCCATGGTTTTCAAATATTTTTTAGGCATGGAATACTTGTTTGGTCAATGAAATTTTACCCCTAAGTCCAATGAATAACAAAATGGGCCAGGATGAAGTTCTGGTTGGAGCTGGATGCAGTGACCACATCGCTAGCTTTAGTCACCTTCATTCTTTGTGGCACCTCCTCAGAACCGTAGGTAACTTTAAGATGTACTCCTTCCCTTTGTTTTATACTTGGAAGAATATGAGGCTGAGAAGTGAAGTGATTTGCCCGAGATCACAGTCCAGACTCAGGAATTTGATTCTTTCCAGCCTGTTCTTTTGCCTCAAGGACACTCGGTCATCTAGTCTGCTTTCCCTCATCTAGATTTTTTTCTGATTGTTTTTGATAATTGGCATAATGGAGAGCAAGAGGTCACTTCTCTCATATCCCAAGCAAGAGAATATAAATGCAACCACCCATGTGTGTCAGAAGCCCAGTGCTTCGACTTGTTTGGAGGCTGTGAATTACCATTGCAAAAGTTTTCAAAGGAGACTGAGTTTTAGAGGATTTTCATTTGAATGATTATATAAAAAGAAAAAGAATAAAATGAATATTTGAATTTCTTTCAAGTAACCTAATGCATTCCAAGGATTTTAAGCTTAAGATGATAGATATTAATAAAGAGAATGACTGAAGATTTCCAGTGGTCTAATTCTGAGACCTGTATTTCCTATCATTTGGGTCTCTCTCCTGTCACTATTGTTGGGTATTTGAAGATAGACAATATCATTAAGGGAAAATACATTATATTAAGAATAAAGTCTCAGGCTGTTAAGACCTGCTAGTATCAGGGAAATAATCTGATATATTGGAATTAATTGAATTCTATCAAGAAGTGATTGATTTCACAACCTACATAATTAGAATGATAGGTCAAATGTAGAAAATTGAAATGTTTCTATATTCAACAGACTCATTAAAACTTCCTACCTGGATCCTACCAGTGGAAATTCAAAGATGAACAGAATCATGGCTGGGTCTCTGCACTCAAAGAGCTCAATCTCAGAAAATACCTGCACTAAACTCCAGATTTTCCATATTGGAGATTTGTTGTCGGTGTGTGGTTTGAATTGATTTTGGGGAAGCAGGTTCAAGCTTTGAGGAGAGTTTGTGGACTTGCATAGTGTCAGTGCAGGAGAGTGTGGAAATGTATGTGAGAAGAGTATGGGATCTTCCTTTAGAGGACTAGGCTTGTCCCTTATTGATTGCTTGACTTGAACAACATGCCTAATCTGAATCTTAGTTAACTAGCCTATAAAATGGAATGAATGACAATACCCATTTTTTTTTTTTGAGAGGTTTTTGCTATAGGGCGCGTGCTCTCACCAGAAAGACAGAGACAGAGAGTGAGAAATCACCCCCCTCCCCCAGGGGGGATGGCCACACCACAATCCCTTCTCCTCCATTCTTCTCTTGGGATCTTGGGCACAGACGCACACGCGCCTGGTGTGAGTTCAAGCCACCAGGTCTGGGACTCAAACCGCGGTCGACTACATGGGAGTCCAGCGACACAGCCATTATACCAACTGCTGGTCCCTACTACTGTGGAGACTAATTAGATTGTGATTAGGAAAATGTCTTGTAAACCATTTTAATCTAAACATCTTTTGGGACCTTTTCAATTTAGCTTCTCAGTGACTCCCTAAGTACTCCCCTGAGCTTCAGTGTTGACCCAGATGTGTAATGAAATGTCTTTGTGACTTTCTCCCAAAAGAATTTACCAACACCAAGTGTTTTATGTCATCATGGGAAAGGATCAAATCATGCCCAAATCAATCCTTGACCATGTTACTATTTGTCATTTTTCTGTTTTGGATTTCTTCCAGGAACTTCAAATCTTTTGCAATCTATCACACAAAATAGCCTTCCTCATTTTGAAATCTCAGCCAAGCCAACACTAAGGTCCCAGGGGTTTACTTTTCCTTCCAAGTGCTATTCAGAAAGTTTTTCCAACAAAACATCTTTCTTCCTCAGATGAATTCAGCCTGCACCACTATACAGCATTACAACACATTTTCACACTATTATTTATTTTTATGATATTATCCTGATGCTATTTATAAATGCTATTGTTATTTATGTGGTATAAAACACATTTTATTTTTTATGCTATTTATTTTAATGCTGTATTTAATTTTTATTATGATGTTTAAATACTGCTTTATGTTATTACAGTTTTTTATTGTGGTAAAAAAATACATAATAAACTTTACCATCTTAGCCGTTGTTAAAGTAGACTGCTCAGTAGCATTATTGAGTATATACAACCGAAAATATCTCCAGAATTTTTTTGGCTTGCAAACTTGAAACTCTATGACCATATATGTGTGTGTGTATGTGTGTATTCTTTTTTATACATTCGATCACTGAATATCATTACAGCTTGCAAAATGAATTTTCTCGTTATGAATATACTGCATTCTCAGACATGTATTCATCAACAGATAATTTTTCAATTTTTGTATCCCTTAAATTTTTAAATATTTTTTTCAATTTCTTTTATACATTCAACCACATATGTCACTTAGCTTGCAAAGTGAATATTCCAACATTCCATACATTTCTCACCAATCCAGTTGAGAATACTAAACACATTATCTTCAACAGATAATAACCCATTTCTTTGTCCTCAATGTCCTTCCTCAGACTCTTCTCCTTCACCCACCCTCTTCCCACACTGTATCTGGTATGTATAACCATTTTCGATGTTTCTATATCCTCTAGTCATTCAGTTTTGGCTATAGAGTGTGGGCAGTAGGTATATATTAAGTGGAGACATGCATTGTCTCTCCTTCATAGCCTGCCTTGCTTCACTCAGGAGTAAATCTTTCATATTCATCCCACTTTCCATCAAAAGCCAGGGTCTTATTGTTTTTTATGGGTGACTCTCCGGTCAAATTAAAACAAAAATTAGTAATAATAAAACAAAGTTTAATAAATTAAAAAAATAAAAAAGAACAAATAGAAAGTACATTTTTTAAAAAAGCCTTTCTTTGACTTACTCTTTTTTTTTGGAGAGGTTTTTGCTGTAGGGTGCATGTGCTCGCCAGACAGACAGAGAGAGACAGAGAGGTAGAAAGCAAGAAATCACCCCCCAGGGGGGATGGCCACGCCGCAATCCCTTCTCCTCCATTCTCCTCTTGGGATCTTGGGCATGCATGCACACGCGCCTGGCATGAGTTTAAGCCACCGGGTCCGGGACGCGAACTGCGATCAACTATGTGGGAGTCCAGCGACATAGCCACTACACTAACTGCTGGTCCCTTGACTTACTCTTACTCTCCCCACTACCCAGGACTGTTTGGCAGTTCTCACTGCACACCACTGGTCCTGCCTCGTGCCTCCTTTAAATATTTTGTTTATTTCTTTTCCTCCATGAGTCCCTTTCTCTCACCCTCTCCCATTTCCCACCCTCCTCGCACACTGTCTCTAGTATCCATAGTTGTTCTCCATGCTTTTATATTTTCCAATCTTTCAGTTTCTTCCATAGAGTGCAGACATTTTATATATATATATATTGAGTGGGGACATCATGCAGTACCTCTTTTTCATATTCTGGTTTGCTTCATTTAGCAGTAAATATTTCATATTCATCTACTTCGTATCAAATGCCAGTGTCATTTTTTTAGGCTGTGTACTATTCCACCGTGTATATGTGCCACACTTGATCAATCCATTCATCTGTTCTTGGGCATTTGGGTTGGTTCCATGTCTTAGCAATTGTGAATAATGCTACAATAAACATGGATGTGCAAGTACTTTGCTGACTGAGTGTATTATTATCCTTTGGGTAGATACCCAGGCATGGAATTGCTGGATCGTATGGTAGTTCTATTTGTAGATCTTTAAGACTCCTCCATATTGTTCTCCACGGTGGTCACTACTAATTTAAATTCCCACTAACAGTGTAGGAGAATTCCTTTTCACCACAGCCTCGCCAGCACTCATAATTTTTTATTTTTTAAATCTCAGCCATTCTGACTGTGGTTAGGTGATATCTCATTGTGGTGGTTTTGATTTTCATATCCCTTATGATAAGGTATGCATTTTTTTCACATGCTTTTTGGCTGTTCATATGTCTTCATTACGAGTTGTCTGTTCAACTCATTTGCCCGTCTTTTTTAAGTGGGGTGATTTTTTTTTCTTCTGGTAAACTGCTTGAGTTCCCTGTATATTCTGCTTATCAGTCCCTTATCTGAGGCATAGTTTGCAAATATATTCTCCCATTATGAGGATTGTCTCTTCACTGTAATTATTGTTTCTTTTGCTGTGCAGAAGCCTTTTAGCCTATTGTCATCCCACATGTGTATTTTTGGGATTATTGCCTGTGCTTTCTGGGTCTTATTTAAGAAGTTTTTGCCTACTCCAATATCTCTAAGAGCTTCCAACAGTAGTTTTATAGTTTGAGGTCTTAGATTTAGATCTTTGATCTAATTTTGAGTTGACTTTTGTTAATAGTGAAAGATAGGTGGCCAGTTTTATCTTTCTACAGGTGGATTCCTAGTTTTTTCCAGGATTATATGCTAAAGAAATTTTCTTTTCCCTTCTGGATTGATTGGTGGCCTTTGTCAAAATACAGTTGGCTGTATGTTTTGGGGTTTATCTCTGGGATCTCTACTCTCTGTTGTCCATATGCCTTCCCCCCACCTCCAGTACCATGCTGTTTTGATTATCACAGCTTCGTAATATATTTTGGGGTCAGGGAGTGAGATGTCTCCTACTCTTCTCACACAGAATTGCTTTGGCAATAAGAAATCTTTTATGATTCCAGACAAATTTGATCATTTTTTTCTAAATATGTGAAGAATATCTCTGGTAATTTGATTGGGATTGCATTGAATTTTGTAGATTTTTGGGTAGGAGTGACATTTTGATTATATTATTTCTACCAATCCAGGAAAATGGGATGTCTTTCCAATTTTTATGTCATTTTCAATTTTTTTTTTTTTTAGTTTTTCATAGTTTTCCTTGTAAAGGTGTTTGACTTCTTTGGTAAGATTTATTCATAAGTATCTTATTCTTTCTGTGGCTATTGTAAATGGGATTGCTTTCTTCAGTTGTACCTCTGTCTGCTCCTTGTTGGTGTACAGAAATACTATAGATTTTCTTATGATGATTTTGTGTCTTTCCACTTTACTGTATTCCTTTTACTATATTTCTGAATACAGAAGACCATGGGGACCTGGATCTGTCTTTGTTGGGAGGTTATTTATTACAGATTCAGTTTCATTGCTTGTTATTGGTCTATTCAGGCATTCTATGCCTTCCTGATTCAGTCTTGATAGATTATGTGTGTCCAGAAATTTGTCCGTCTCATCCAAGTTTTCTTGTTTGTTGATGTATAGTTGCTTATAGTATTTCTAATGGTCTTTTGTATTTCTGTTATATCAGTTGTAATGTTGTCTGTTTCATTGTGAGTTTGATTTATCTAGTTCCTTTCTCTCTTCTTCTTCTTAATTAGTCTAGGTAAGAGTGTATCAATTTTGTTTATTCATTTCAAAGAACCAACTTTTGGTTTCATTTATTTTCTGAATAGTTTATTTATTATCTATTTCATTCCTTTCTGCTTAAATATTTATTTATTTATTTATTTTTTGGAATTTTGTTGTTGTTGTTTTCCCAGTTCCCTGAGGTGTGTTGTTAGGTTATCTGTTTGCCATCTTTTCATACTTTTCTTTTCTTTTTTAGAGAGAGATTTTTGCTACAGTGTTCATGTGCTCTCCAGAGAGACAGGACAGAAAGTGAGAAATTATCCCCCTGCCAGGGAAGATGGCCATACCACAATCCCTTCTCCTCTATTCTCCTCTTGGGATCTTGGGCATGCATGCACACATGCTCAGTGTGAGTTTTAAGCTGCCAGGTCTGGTACTTGAACTTAGGTCGACTATGTAGGAGTCCAGTGATGTAACCATTACACCGTCTGCTGATTCCTGCCTTTGAATTTGTAAAGGCTTGTTTTATGCCTTTTCATGTGGTCAGTCTTTGAAAAGGTTCCATTCAGTGCTGAGGAAAATGTATATTTTATAGTGGTTGGTTGGTAAGTTCTATTTTATTTATGGTGTCATATAGATCCTGTTTCTATTTTATAGTTTTTTTTTTTTTGTCTAGATGATCTGTCCACAGGAGATAGCAGGGTGTTGAGTCTACAATGATTAGTGTGTTGTTATGTATCTCTCGTTTTAGATGTAGCAGTCTTTCTTTCATGTATTTGAGTGCTTTCTAGTTGGGTGCACAGATATTTGTAAGTGCTGTATCATCTAGGTATATTAGTCCTTTTACTATACACTAGTACTATATACTGTCCTTCTTTGTCTCTCTTTACAGTTTTTGTCTTAAAGCCTATTCTGTCTGATATCAGTAGCATGATTCTATCCTTTCTTTTGATTTTCTTTTGCATGAAATATCTTTCTCCAGCTCTTCACCTTTAGTCTATGTATGTCTTTATCCATGAGGTATGTTTCTTGTAGGCAGCAAATAGAGGGTGTCCATTTAAAAAAAATCCATTCTGCCAGTCTGACCCTTTTGGTTGGAGAATTTAATCCATTAACCTTCAGTATTATTATCAATATTTGCAGATTTTTCTCTGCTATTTTGTTAACCATTTTCTTGGTTTTGTTTTCTTGTGTGTTTGGTGTTTTTTGTTTCTGTTGTTGTTGTTCTCTTATTTCTATCTATTTCTCTTTAGTTATCTTGATATCATACTCCCTTCAGTAATTTTTTAAAGATCTGGTATAGTACTGGTGAATTTGTTTAGTTTTTGTTTGTTTGAGAATTATTTTATTTGTTCTTTCCCTTTGAAGGATAATCTTTCTGGGGATAGCATTCTTGTTTGAAATAGTTTTTTTTAGTATGTTGAATATGTCTTCCCATACTTTTCTTTTTTTTTTTTTGTAGAGTTTTTTCGCTATAGGGTGCGTGTGCTCACCAGACAGACAGAGAGAGACAGAGAGACAGAAAGCGAGAAATCACCTCCCAGGGGGGATGGCCACACTGCAATCCCTTCTCCTCCATTCTCCTCTCGGGATCTTGGGCACGCACGCACACGTGCCTGGCGTGAGTTTTAAGTCACCGGGTCTGGGACGTGAACCACGGTCGACTATGTGGCAGTCCAGTGACATAGCCACTACGCTAACTGCTGGTTCCCTTCCCATACTTTTCTTGACTGCATTGTTTCAATTGAGAGGTCTCATGTTAGCCTAATAGGATAACCTTTGTAAGTGACTTGATGTTTCCCTCTCACCATTGTTAGAGTCTTGTCATTGTGATTTTTGGCATTCTGGCTATGATATGCCATGGAGACAATCTTACATAGATTCTATTTGGGGTCCTTTGTATTTCTTGGGTCTGGATATTTTGCTTGTCTAGATTTGGGAAATTTTCTGCAAGCATTTCATGGAAGAGATCTTCCATACTCTTGTCTGATTCTTTACCTTCTAGAATACCTATTATTAAGATATTTGGGCATTTAATAGTGTCTACTATTTCCCATATGTTGTCCTCATTTAAAAAAATATATTTTTCCATTATTTTTGGTGGTTTTATCTAAGTTAAAGGTTTTGTCTTCCATCTGCATTAATCTGCTATTAATACTTTTGAGGGAGGTCTTGATTTCCTCTAGAAGTTATGATTGGTTCTTTTTTTATGGTGTCTATCTCCTCCTTCATATCTTGGAAAGACTTTCTCATATATGTCACCATGAATATTCTAAACTCTATCTGACATTCCTGCAAATTCTTTTGTGCTGTCTATGGTTGACGAAGAGTTGTTCTGTTCTCTTAAAGGGGAAAGAGGGGAAATGTTTGTTTTTCCATATTCCTTGTGCCTCTATGCTGTCTTCTAATCATCTGATGAATTATACACTTCTTCCTACTTTTCTAGTGTCAATTCTGTAGTGTCAGGGAGAAGAAGAGCTCTACTCAGACGTGTTCTTGGTAGAAGGCCTTGTCTTCCAATCAGAGAATTGTGTGTATAGCCAGCTTTAGGTGTTGATTCCTTCTCCAGTTCTCTTGGGAGCAGATGCATCTGGAACTGAACTAGAGATTTTCAACTGGGGAAGGGAGTAGGAGTAGCATACTCTGTGATGCAGTAAACTATGACATCTCAATATATTCGTGGGTCAGCAGAAGGTAGCTAGAGGTCTGAGGCAGTCTTTTTGCATCAGTTAGTCTCACTGACTGCTGCTTCTCCCTGTTCTTTGGCACAGGCTCAGGGGATTAATGGTGTTCAAGAAATATGGGAGGAGCTGATCTGGGATGTTCCTGGGGCAGTCAGAAGGCAGTGGTAGATCTGAGGTGCTCTCCCTGCTTCAATTGGTCTCACTGATTGCTGCTGCACCTTCGAAACTCTATGACTATTAAACCATAATTCCTTCTCTTTCTCCCCCATTACTGTTATTTTCAAAATATTTCCAGACAAGATTACATTTGGAATTGCTGTTTGAACAAAGATGATGTGATTGAGCAAGTAATGTTAAATTAGCTTTAGGAATATGGACAAAGTTGCCAGGTTATAATTTGAATGAATGAATGAGTAAGGAAGAAAGCATTTGATTAAGTCTCAGTTTGATCAGTGCTATCCCCAAGAAGAAATGTGAATATGAGGGTCAAATTATTATTCAATACAAGTATGTCTAGAATGTTCAAGTCATTCAGAACTAGATTCCCTTGTTATATTGAATGTAAAAGTGAATTGTGATAAATTTTCTAGTTCTGCTTCAGTCTTTTCTTTAGAGTCAGATGGCTCTTATAGAAATCAAATGATCCTAGAAATTTTGGATGAAAATTCTTTTAGTTGTAAGAGTGAAATTTACTAAGAGAAGAGGTCATTAAAAAAGAGTTGAGTATCTTGGGACCAGCAGTTAGCGTAATCGCTATGTCGCTGGACTCCCACATAGCCGACCACGGTTCGTGTCCCGGACCCGGTGGCTTAAACTCACGCTGGGTGCGTGTGCGTGCGTGCCCAAGATCTTGAGAGGAGAATGGAGGAGAAGGGATTGCGGCGTGGCCATCCCCCCTGGGGGGTGATTTCTTGCTTTCTATCTCTCTGTCCCTCTCTGTCTGTCTGGCGAGCGCACGCGCCCTATAGCAAAAACATCAAAAAAAAAAAAAAAAAGAGTTGAGTATCTTGAAAGGTTTTTACGTGTAGTAATTAAGATGCCATCTAGTAGTTCCATGCTTTACATTGTCCGTGGGCTTATGATTTCTGAAGGACAGAAATTCTTTCTCATCTCCCTACCAATGTTTGGTAAATTATTGCCTTTCCTTGTATTTGAGTCATGAGTCTGCCCCTGAGTCAATCACTATCTGTAGGGTTATGGGGTACTTTGAAAGGCCTTGGTCACAGGCCTTCAGTTATGTTGAGGGAGGCAAGACTTGTTACAATATTAACAAATATACTGGAAGGAAGAAATGATAATGTTTAGGCAGAAACAACAGTTATAACCTACAGTTTTTTTTTCTTGTCAATCTCAGGCCTGGAAAAAAATGCAGTGACCCAAATCTATGGAAATTCTGCTTAAGAACCAGTAAACTGGTACCTTTTTCAGTTTACTTTGTGAAGACGAAGAGCCTTATTTTGTTTTTTCTTCTACATGATGAATTTCTGAAAGATCTTTATTTCAAAAGATGGTCATTAGTATGCAAGTTTTTTATCTCAACACCTCAGTGACAGTAGTTTTGTTTTGTATTTTTGCTTAACTGGGTAGCTGTGGTTCTGTAGTGTCCTCCAAAGATTTTTTTTTTTGTGTTTTTCATTTTTACAAAGCAAAAGTTACAACTTTACATTCTTTTTTCCTGTTAAGTGGTTCTTCCCTTTCCCCTCCTACCCACCCCTCCACCCACTCTCTCCCACCCATCCCCCTCCTTTACAGACTGGTATCTACACTTACTGTCTTTACTCTCTTAACCTTCACATTTTTCAATTTCTGCCATAGAGTGTAGGATATAATGTGTGGGGATATGCAATGTGTATGTTTCAAAGTCTGGTTTACTTTTCTTAATATTAAGTCTTTTGTATTCATCCACTTTGAATCAAATTATAGGGTCTCATTGTTTCCTATGGCTGAGTAATATCAATAATATGTATGTGCCACAGTCATCAGTTTTTGGATGCTTGGGTTGATTCCATGTGTTAGCAATTTTGAGTAGTGATGCAATAAACGTGGACGTGAAGGTGTCTAATTTTTTCCTATTCTTGGGTAAATACCAAAGAGTGCAATTATTGGGTCATATGGTTGTTCTATTTGTAGGTTTTTGAGGAACCTCCACATTGAGGTTGTACTAATTTACATTCCTGCCAATAGTGTAAAAGGATTCCCTCTTTTACTACAGCCTTGCCAGCACTTGTTCTTTATATTTTGATCCTAGTCATTCTAAGTGGGGTTAAATGATACCTTATTATGGTTTTAATATGCATTTCCATTATGACAAGAGACTTTGAACATTTTTCATACACCTTTTGGACATTTTTAACTCTTCCTTAGAGAGTTGTCTTTTCAGTTCATTTGCCCATTTTTAAATTGGATTGTTTATATTTTTAAATGGGTAAGCTGCTCGAGTTCCCTATATATTCTGGTTACCAATCCCTTGTTTGAGAAATAAATTGCAAGTATTTTCTCTTATTTTGAGGGTTGTCTTTTCACTCTAATTGTTTCTTTTGACACAAAGAATCTTTTTGGCTTGATGTAATCCCACTTATCTGTTTTGGGGATTATTGCCTATACTTTCGGGGTCTTATTTCATTTTTTCCCACTTTTTAGGTTTTTGCCATAGGGCACGTGCACTCATCAGAGAGACACAGGAGATAGAAAGTGAGAAATCATGACTTGGAGGGATGGGCATGCCACCGTTCCTTCTCCATTCTCCTCCTGGGATTTTGGGTGCACATGCACATGCATCTGGCGTGATTTTCAAGCTGTCAAATCCAGGTCTCGAACTGTGATTGGCCATGTGGGAGTCTAGTATCTCAGCCACCATATCACCTGCTGGCCTCCTTATTTAAAAAACAACAACAACAACAAAAAA
Source organism: Tupaia belangeri chinensis (assembly GCF_000334495.1). Classification (NCBI taxonomy): domain Eukaryota; kingdom Metazoa; phylum Chordata; class Mammalia; order Scandentia; family Tupaiidae; genus Tupaia; species Tupaia belangeri. The sequence continues at coordinate 2,042,277 of NW_006159803.1, read as the reverse complement.
CCAAAAAAACCAACAAAAAAACCCTGCCTAGTCAATATCTTTAAGAGTTTCCCCTAAGTTTTCTATCAGGACTTTTATAGTTTTAGGCATTACATTTAAATCTTCCATCCATTTTGAGTTGATTTTTACTAATGGTGCGAGATAAGAGTTCCCATTTATTTTTTCTGCCAAGTGGATATCCAGTTCTCCCAGTGCCGTTTGCTGAAAAGACTTTCTTTCCTCCACTACATTGTCTAGTACCCTTTGTCAAAGATCAGTTGGCTGTATGATTAGGGATTTATTTCTGGATTCCCTATTCTATTTTATTGGTATGTGTGTCTGTTTCAGTCCCCAGTACCATGTTGTTTGGGTTATTACTATTTTGTTTTATATATATGTGTGTGTGTGTGTATATATATATAAATTATATAATATATAAAATATTATATATATAATTCTTCTTTTAGTTTATAATAATAATACTTATAGTTTATGACTCTAGCCCTCTAGCCACATCCTGAAAAACTCTAGAATATCCACTAATCCGAACAGCCAGGCTCAATATAACTGCATCCAGTAATTTTACCCCTCATACCTGCCCAAATCAGCAGTTTAGACAGCTTCAGCAGGTTGTTAAATTAGCCACAATTAGGCTTTTGCCTTTCTGCTGGTTGATTGTGCTTCATATTGTTAGGCCTCACTCTGATTACTGAATTCAGCTCTGCAGTTCCCTCTGTTGTAGAGAGCCTGTTAGAAATTCCAGATTAGTTACCGGAGGGACCAATTAATCCAATTTGGAGCTCCAGGCTGCTCAGGCCATTTGTATGCAGTTTTATCTGAAACTGAGTGGTTATGCGCTGCTTCTAGCTGCTTAGATAGAGACCTGGGGAAATCCGAGCTTTGATAGAAAAGATGACAGGATACTGTTTTTATTTCCCACAGTGAGGGGCAGAATGCATTCCTTGGTTATAAGCAGGTACACTCACTTCATACTACACAGAAAATATTCTCTGAAGCAGTAAAAGTCTTATACCTTTGTGCCATTGGTCAACCTCCTGCTCTAACCTAAGCAAATAAATAATCTCTTTTTATATCGATTTTTATGCCATAGCTTTCAGGGTATAACAAAGGGGAGAGGAAGATCTGCATTAATTCTTTGCAGCCTGAGATATGAATTTTCTTACCTAATGTGGAGAGTTCAACAACAGAAGAGAATATTTCACCATATTTCAGCAGCCACAAGGAATGAATTCTTGCTATACACCATAAATTGGATTAGAGATATACTCATTATTATGTTGCTAAGTTTAGATTTGAGATCAGCCATCTAATGCCGTAAATGCCCAGTGAAGAGATGCTTAAGGACACATAATCTACCATGTCTGTTGGCAACACTAGACCCAAATAGATTTCAACTCAGTCAAGCATGAATATAAACAAACGAGAGAAGAGCAAAATAATCAGGTCTATGAAATACTCTACAGCAAGAAGTAGCACTATTAACCTGAAGACTCAAAAAGAGAGTGCATCTCTAAAAATTATTTGTAACAAAGAAGAGCAGAATGTCTAGATAATATCTATTTAGCATTCTCAATAAAAAGTATGAAGGTATGATCTTTATAAAGCATGAGGAATAAAGAGAAAGATAGTCTGGGAAAAAGAACCACATGAAGTGGAAAGTAGCGTTCATGAAGTAAAGAGTGGAAATAATTTCAGTACGTAAGAAAACCAAATTATCTGTAGGAAGCAGAACTGACACTAAAAAATTTAATCATGGAGATGAAGAAAAACTTTCAAAGGCTTCATAGGCTAAAGCAGGAAAGGAAATACAAGGAGGTAGAGAGGAAACAAAACATCAGTGAAAGTTGAGAAATGGAATCAACCTATGAATTTTAAGTGTCCCTATGCATAATAAAAAGCATTAATATATACTAAAATATACAATTTCCACCTCAGCTGTAAGTTATAAGGGACCTCCATATTGTTTGAAATAATAATGGTAATACACCTATAACTAGGTCTCATGGGAGACATTTTAAATTTCAGAAGTATGAAAAACATTCATGAGCATCAAGGTAGAAAATAAATTCCAGTTTTTGTTCAAAGAAACACCAAATACACCAAATAGGCTGGCTTCATATATATA
>NW_006159803.1:2009601-2037578 GCF_000334495.1 Tupaia belangeri chinensis | reverse complement strand
TATATATTTTTTTTTTGGAGAGGTTTTTATGCTATCGGGCGTGTGTGCTTGCCAGACAGACAGAGAGAGACAGAGAGACAGAAAGCAAGAAATCACCCCCCAGGGGGGATGGTCATGCCTCAATCCCTTCTCCTCCATTCTCCTCTCGGGATCTTGGGCACGCACGCACACGCATCTGGCATGAGTTTTAAGCCACCAGGTCTGGGACGCGAACTGTGGTCGACTACGTGGGAGTCCAGCGACATAGCCATTATGCTAACTGCTGGCCCCTAGCTTCATATTTTTTAAAAAAATACTAAATGCCATTTAAAAATTAAGCAACATTAATAGAAAATTCCTACTAAAGCTCCTAGTTATGATCATGTGTTAAGGCCACTGATTTTTAGGTAGAGTCTAAGCTTTGGCATGAATCAGTTAAGTAAATTACATAAAAAATTACCAAGAGGCATTCTGTAGCTGATGGAGAGATGAATTACTTAAAACTAAAACAATTTTAAAAGCTGAAAAGTCATTAGGTGAGTTTTGAAATGGTACAAATGTAGTGGTCACATTAAAAAGTAGATTAAGTAAAATACAGATGTTTGAAAATTTTTCAAAAAGAATAATTAGGGGCCAGCAGATGGCATAATGGTTACATTGCTGGACTCCCACATAGTCGACCGCTGTTTCAGTCTTGGACCCAGCGACTTAAACTCACACTGGGCGCGTGTGCGTGCATGCCCAAGATCCTGAGAGGAGAAGGGAAGAGAAGGGATTGCGGCATGGCCATCCCCCCAGGGGGTAATTTCTCACTTTCTTTCTGTCTCTCTCTGCAGAAAACCTCTAAAAAAAAATTACAAAAATATGTTTATAATACAAATGCATAAATACAAATGTATAGTACAAATTATTAAACCAAGTTATAATATAAATCTGTATTTTAAACAGGTACACATGTAAGTGTCATGTTTTTCAAGCTATCGGATCTGCAAGTTGAACCACACACTGGCCATGTGGGATCCAGCTCCCTTAACTACCACATCACCAGCTGCCCCAAAAGCTGTTTTTAATAACTGAAAACAAAATGAATTAATAAACTTACTTTTGTATAAATTTGGTGGCATAACCAAACAAAAAATGCATGTCTTTAGAACGCAGTAATTTTTACATTCTTCATGAGATACACTTGGTATCCAAGGAACTGGAAACAGTCTTAAGTTTTTTTTTTCTTCTTCTTTTGGAGAGGGTTTCACTATAGGGCGCATGCGCCCGCCAGACAGACAGAGAGAGAGACAGAGAGACAGAAAGCAAGAAATCAGCCCCCAGGGGGGATGGTCACGCTGCAATCCCTTCTCCTCCATTCTCCTCTCGGGATCTGGGGCACGCACGCACACGCGCCTGGCTGAGTTTTAAGCCACCGGGTCCAGGACGCGAACCACGGTCGACTACGTGGGAGTTCAGCGACATAGCCATTACGCTAACTGCTGGTTCCCAACAGTCTTAAGTTTTTAATAATTACAGTGATAACATTGGTTGTATATGACTTTCTATGATAAAGAAAATGGACAATTATCTTGTCATTGTGGTGAGCCAAAGTTTTTGGCACAGTTGAAAGGAAATGAAGATGTAATATTGATGAGAGCAAGTAAAAATCTTGTCTTTCTGTAGTGACTTGAATTGGAAGTGCCAGTTTTATGTTATGATTTATTTTATCTTAGAAATAGGTGCTTTCTAGAGCTGTCCAGCATCAATAAGCTCACCCACACCTAGATTATAGTCTCTGTCATTTCCCCTGAAAAGAAACTGGGCTTCTTAGAAAAATTTCTGATTCTAGGTCAGGGGAAAGAAACATGTAAGATGAAGCTGGAATGTTATGTAATAATTAGAACACAAGGAAGCTATTAAAGACTAAAATGGTATATCAAAAGAACTTGGAAGTCAACCTAAGTAGAATGTCATTAAAGCTGGAATAATTTGAGCATCAAGAAGAATAACTAGTGGGTTGAAAATTCAAGAGTTTGCACTGATACTAAAATTATAAAACCCAAACTCATTAAGTTTTTAGAGAATACTAGGAAATCAAGTCTTTGTTTTGAAAACTTATAAATTAAGGGAAAGATAAGACCTGTCTTTTCTGCATAAACTGTACCATAGGGTAATCAAATAGTTGACCATGGAGAGTATTTCTACAAATAAGAAGAAATGATAAAATACTATATTATCATGTTGTAACCCTTGTATGTCCTGATGTTTCTGTCTTGATGTTCAAGGCAAAATTTCCTGTTCTAATGTTATCAAATCCTTCTTTCCTCCATCAGGAGTCTGTTCTCTTCTAATTGTAGGAGTCAAGGTGAGTTCGTGGACATGTTAGTCACTTTACATCACAGTGACTGCTCCTATGAGCCAGGAATGGAGCTGTGTCCAGACACCTCCTCAACCTGTCCATCAGACTAAGATAGGTCAAACATTTAATCCAAACAATCTTCCTTCTTGGAATTAGAACACAAATGTTCTGGTTAGTGTCCAATGAAATGTCTTTAGTTTTTTAAATATGATTTTTAATTGGCAAGTATCTGATAAAAGCAGTATAATGTAATGTTTTGGTATATGTAAACTGTGGAGTTAATGACCATGACCATCATCATACCTAGTTACCATTTTTCTTAGTTATTTTGAAATATACAATTTATTATTATTGAGTCCAGTCACCCTGCGGAACTATAGATCTCAAATTTCATTCCTCCTATTTGACTTTGTACCTTTTGATTCTCCCCTCTTCAATGCATCCCCTTGCCATCCCAAGCCTTTGGTAATCGTAATTTTAATCTGTATTTTTATGAGTGTGGCTATTTTAGATTCCACATATAAGTGAAATCACATAGTATCTGTCTTTATGTGCCTGGCTTATTTCATTTAGCATGGTGTGCTCCAGATTTATTCATATTGTTGCAAATGACAAAATAGTCTTCTTTGTAAAGGATAAATAGTATTATGTTGTGTATGTATACTACATTTTAAAAAATTAATTAATCTATGGATGGACATTTAGGTTGACTCATATCTCAGCTATTGTAAATAATGATGCCATGGACATGAGAGTGCAGGTATTGCTCTGATATTAATTAGCAAACACAACACAAGTAGAGGCTTTAAAAGCTCTTGCACTAGGGCTTATACGCTTGGACAATTCAATACTAGGGTCCGGAGACACCAAGTAAAGTGGAGGTCTGGCTGTCCTATTGGAGAAACCCCAAGGAAGGAAATGCTGTAATAGAACAGCTGGAGCAGCCTCCATTGTTCTAGTGGTCCTAACCGTGGTACAGATATGTGAGAGAAGAAATCTCGGAAGATCCAGTACCAACAGAAGAAATGGCAAATGCCAGCTGAAGCCCACATAGATTTCAGAGCTCTAAGAAATAACAAACCATTATTGTTTTAAGACACTTTGTCTTGTGATGGCTTGTTATACATGATATATAGTGAAAACATTCTCTTTTCTGCAGATATGGAGGCTGCCGATCTTTCGCCATTGCCCTCTTCAGTACCCATTCCAGAAGTGCTTCCTTCAACAGAAGCTCTGGCCCTCCCTTGCTAATATATTAAAGTAGAATATTAATGTATCAAGAACATTCAGTCTGCAGTGAGGCTGGGAATGTCCAAGTCCATTTTCTTTCCAGTGGTGGCAATGTCTCCATGATCTCTTATAAGCTGTGAGATCTTTGGCTCTTAGAGTTTGCAAGTTCTCAGTTGGGAGTGAAGAGGATTTAATGGGATAGTGCACATGAAGCAGTCTACAGAGAGTTGATAGCCTGTCCTGTCCACAGTGACTAGCATGCTTACAGATCTTACTTCTTCTCAGGCTTCTTAGGCTCCTCAATTTTTTCTGTGGCCCCCTGAACAGATACCTTTCTAGGAGTTTCTACAAATCGGGTAGGGCTTGCTGTCTGCCTAACTGATGAGGATTTTGGGGTTCTTTGTCCTTACCTATTTATTTTTTGGAGAGATTTTTTGCTACAGTGTGTGTGTGTGCTCACCAGAAAGACAGAGAGAGACAGAAAGCGAGAACCCCCCCCCAGGGAGGATGGCCACGCCACAATCCCTGCTCCTCCATTCTCCTCTTGGGATCTTGGGTATGCATGCACACGTGCCCAGTGTGAGTTTAAACCACTGGGTCCAGGACTCAAACCGTGGTCGACTACATGGGAGTCCAGTGACATAGCCATTACGCCAACTGCTTGTCCCTGTCCTTAAGTTTTAGAGGGCACCTCAAGTTTCTGGAAGAATTTTTGTCAGGGAATCTGAATTTTCACATAATCTTTCTCCACATTTTTGAAACTATACTCCCACCATATTTTGATGGATGCTCTGTTCCCTCAGGCTTCCATTGCCTGCTGTGTAATTAATATGAATCTTGATCCCCATGTTTGACTTAGTCTTTTATTATGCAGCAAATACTTGCCATGTGGATTTGGGTATTTTCCAACTTTGCTTATGTTTAGCAGTGGCCATGACAAATACGCATGTTGCTAGCTACCCATGAAGATTAATTGTGTTATTGAGTGGCCGCAGCTTTATCTGAAAATGTTTTTGACTGATTCTTAGCTTCCAAATATTTTATGGAAAAATAATCAGCTAATGTCCATGTGACATCTCTTTTTTCATTGGGGATTAAGTCATTGAGAATATTTGAAGGAAAACTTATAGTATGTTTATTAAACTTTTCTCCAAAGTTTATATTAATCAAATATATAATCTCAAGTAGTATTTAATTAGAATTAAAATTTCTAGCCCATGTATTTTTAAATACATCAGAATTTTAAACTAAACTGTTTTTATTCAGGTGTATTTTCAAGGGATAGTAACTAAAAGTACAATTTGAAAAATCCTAATTTTTCAATTGCTCCACTAACTGTACTCTCAAACAATGTCACTTATTCTATCTGGGTTCATTTTGATCATGTATGAAAGGACATGTTACATATGCCAATAGATGTGGATAGACATATTTCCAGAAAAGTAAAACTTAAGCATGGGCCAACTGGTGGCATGGCAGGTAAGGTGTCTAGATCCCACATGACTGACTGTGAGGTTTGAGTCCCAGACTGGTAGCTTGGAAAACATGATGGGCATGTGTGCATGTGTGCCCAGAGTCCTGAATGGAGGGAGAGATGGAGGAGAAGGGATTGCACCATGTCCATGCCCATGGGGTATGCTTTCTCACTGCCCCACAGCCACTCTGTCTGTCTCTCTCCAATGAGCACACATGCTCTCTAGCGAATTAACAAAACAAAATACACACTTGGGACCAGCAGGGGGTATGGTGGTTAGGGCGCTGGGTACTCCCACATGGCTAACCGTGGTTCAAGTCCCAGCTCTGGCAGCTGGTTTTCTCACTGTCTCTCTGTCTCTCTCTGGTCAAATTAAAATAAAATGAATGAGTAAATAAAATTTAAAAAGATACTTAAGATAAAACATTTTAAAAGATTATTTTATTTCACTTTATTTATTTGTTTAATTTTATTTTAATTTGACCAGAGAGGGACACAGTGACAGAGAGAGGGAAAGTGAGAAAGCAAGCTGCCAGCTCCAGGACTCTAACCACAGTTGGCCATGTGGGAGTCCAATGCCCTTACCCAGCACACCACCTGCCGGCCTCTAGATAAAACAGTTTTATAATCATTGAAGAAATTAAATCAGAATGTCCTCCTAAGTAAAAAGACAAAGAAAACATAGTTCATATTAAGCTTTCAGTGAAAAGATAATTTACAAACTTATATGATCTTTTCCAGGGACTAGAAAAAGATAAAATAGCTTCTGAAGCACATTATGCAGTTAGAAACTTCAGAGCTAAATCAGAAAAGCACAGCACAAATAAAAATACTGGCAAATATTCCTGTGACTATAAAGGCACACATTAAAAACCAAAATATTAGCAGATAAAATCCACAGTACATAAAAGGATAGTATATCATAAGCAAGTGTAGCTTCATACAGAAATCCGAGAGTAGCTGAATATCAGAATACCTACAAATAATAATCACCTCACTATCACATGGAAGTAGAAAAATAATAGACAATCATCTCAAAAAGATAAAACTTATTTTAAAAAATCAGCACCCTTTCATGAGAAACACTCTTAGTGAAATATGAATATATATACTTTCTTAATCAAATGAAGGGTATCTAACAAAAATTGACTGCAAATATCTTCAAGGAAAAGTCTTTGAAGTGTTATTTTAGCATTAGAAATAAGATAAAAAAGGCTTATCATTACTTTTTCTGAAGCAGCCCAGACAGTAGGGCTTTGCTGCAAGAGCTGGAGAGGCAGACGTTGGATTATGAAGATGGAGTTACTTGCTCGAGGAGGGAAGAGTCCAGGAAAGGAGATCAAGCCTTGGATTAGGTTGTAGCAGTGGAGTTTCAGGTGGTGCCCGTTAATGAAGTGGGCAGTAGAGATTGGCAGTAGGGCGAGGAGGAGCTCAGGGTGCAGGGAAGGTTCCAGGGGACAACCCAGAAGTGGATGTTGGGGAAAGAATCTTTTTTGGGAGGCTGACTTGTGCAGACATGATATCTATATGGCCTTTCTCACTGGTGGCACCTGCACATGTAGGTTGGCCTACATGTGCAGAGAGAAAGAGCGTGAGACAGCAATCAGAAGAAGGTGACTAGGGGCCAGCATGTGGCGTAGTTGTGAAGGCACTGAGCTCCCAAATGACTTGACTGCAGTTCGAGTCCTGGACCTGGTGGCTTGGAAATCATGCCAGGCACATCTGTGTGTGTGTGTACGCGCGCGTGCGTGCACTCAAAATCCCAGGAGGAGAATGGAGACAGGAATATGGTGTGGCCCTTCCCCATGAAGTGATTTTTTACTTTCTCTCTCACTATCTCTCTCTGGCAAAAGCAAGTACCCTATGGCAAAAACCTTAAAAAAAAAAAAAAAAAAAAGAAGAAGGTGACTGGATAATCTTATAATAGTCACATTTATGCAATTCAGGGATTAACTCTTGTTCCTGTCCTATCCCCTTCAAAAGCTGCAGATTTAGTGTTTTTCATTTTAAGTCTATTTTTAAACATCTCAGTAGAGATCGTGTTTGTTGCCTACTGTGTGGTCTACCAATTACTTTAAATGAAGCGGGCAGAGAGAGAAGGAGAATTGAACCAAAAAACAAATAAATAAAAAGATGTGAGCATGGGGATGAGGGAGGTGGAGAAGGAGGAGGATCTAATGCCCTAAATGAGTCTCTTCTTCCAGCTATCTGCCAATTATTTACTTTTGGAATCCATTTCTCTGTCAGTTTGTCATATAGATGAGGTTCCCTTTATCCAGTCTTCTCAGTCATTGTTCATCCAAGGATTCCCTAGCCATTTCTAATTTGAAAGAGCTAAACTCCATTTTCCTAAGTGGTGAAAGTAGGATTGCTTCTTTGCTTTCTACATAGGTGAAACTGTTTCTGAATTGTCAAAAAAATCTACTCACCAGTCAGAGAAAAATTGCTACGTTCCCAAATATCCTTCCCTGTTAACAGAAGGGAACCAACCATGATAATGTCCTGTCCTCTGAGAGGTGTCCACCACCGGCCTGTCCCCTCTACTGGCCTCTCAGAAGGAGAACCTCGGAAACACGAAGGTAAGCAACCCCCTCATCATCTTCATCTCATAAGGATCCTCCAGGGTGGAAGGATTCACAACTTGCCAGATTGGACAGTCTGAAACTAGAAAAGAGATCAATGGCATTTTCCTGCTTATAGGAGCATATGATAAAAATAGAAGCTGAAAGTTTAAAAAAAAAATGAGGAATTCTCAGCTGTACTGTGATGCAGAGAACTGAAACATTCCATAAGCATTTTGGTTTCAGGAAAATCATTCTTGCAATTTTCATAATAACCTGAGTGTGGGCTAGTTATAAAACCCTTAATAAATATCATCTTTCACTTGAGATGACTGAACTAATGAACATAATTTTTGTTCTCAGTTTCCTTCTCCTTCTGTCTTCTGATTAAGAGGAATTTCTAGCTAGACTCACCCTTTTAAGGAAATTTTGGCTAGGACTCAGACTCCTTTTTAGCTAACCTGCATATGCTTTGGTCCCTGGGCTGGCTATTATTTAACTGGATAGTATGTCATTCAAAATATTTTGCCTACTTTGCTATAAATTATTTTTAAACAAAAGCAAGTAAATGAACCTCTGACCCCTGCATCTACTATCAGAAAGCACAGCTGCTAAAGGAAGAACAGAGATTTCCAGATATGCCATTTACGCAGTTGTATTAGCAGTAGATTTCCCTGCTGGAGCTGGAACAAATCAGGCACAAGGAAGCTTGAGGGTCAGGGACCCAGTGGTAATAGGCTGGCTGAGAAGCGGGGACACGCTCCCCATGCCAGGAGACTGTGTGCAGCTGGAGTTAACTCTTATCAGACGAGATGCCGCACTTGCAGAAGCAGGGGAGAGGCATTAACTCAGCCTAGATCTCTGCTGTGCACCGTCCCTTTCCCCGATCAGGACATCTGTGATGAGAGCTGAATTTATAAAACACCACAGTGGGGCTGAAGGCTAACAGCCCCGTGGAATTAGAAAGAGAAGAGGTGGCACTGTCTGTGACATTGGGACTTGGTGGAAGTACAGTGCCCTCGTCTTTAAGGTTGTGCACTGGAATGGCACTGTGCTCAGGACTTAAACTCTGGGACCTGGTGGAAGTACAGTGCCCTTGTCTTTAAGGTTGTGCACTGGGACGGCACTGTGCTCAGGACTTGCTTAGTGATTCCTGCCTGCAGAAAGAGTCGTGGGTCTGGAGCTGAGCAAAATATAGAGCAAGATGCTAGGGGGCAGGTAGTCCTGGGTTCTGAGTCTTCACAGTGGATTTTTGTAGATATTCTTTCTAGTTTTGCTGCCCAGCCTGGAACATGACATGTGGTGAGAATTTCAGGCAAAACAGGACAGGATGCCACGTTCGTATGTAGAGAGAGATGCATCATTACATCTCTAGTTTTGTCATTCTTGTGGCATCCACTGCTCTCTATAAGGTAGTCTTGGGAAGTGTCCACTTTATCCCTTTATCATTTGTCTTGACTGTTACAATAACCACCTCACCTTGATTCCAGTAACCGTCTAATCCTGTCTCAGGGCCTTCCCTATTCCAATGCTTCCTGCCACCATGTACCGCACACTAGCTCAGCACTGGGGATGTGTCCAGAGTCACAGTCTCTCCCCTTAAGGATTTCCAATGTTTATGGGGAAACGACTAGGCAAGGAACCAATTAACCACAGTTCTGCAAGAGTTGCCAACGACAGGAACAAAGCACGGGGAGAGCATCAAGCCTTGTTTTCTCCCAGTGATTCCTTGAGAATCTTTAACTGTTGATTTTCAATCAAAGGATGTAGTTTCCTGATTTGTAAGTAGCCAGTTAATTTGAGTCTTTTGTGAGAGGTTAGGGTTTATGGTCTTCCATAAACAGTTGAAAAACAAGATACTCGTCTTTAATTTATAAATGGGAAGTAAGACATTCAAGTCTGTGACTCAGAGAAAATTACAAATATACATTTTAAACCATTACCAAAATATAACCAGTTATACAAGCATGTTTCGTTCATCATAAGCAAATATATTTCCAGAATGTAACAGAGGAATTCTAACTTCAAATTACTGTCAAGCTTCTGTATTTATATTAATTCTATAACTCAGGGCAACTCTTCCCTTTTATGAGAGTTTTTCAAAGCATTCATGGAAAAATTGAATTAAAGTATGAGCTTATTTTGGTTTGAAAAATTTTGAAATGCTTGCTTTGTTTTTATGTAACACTCGTTTTCCCTGAACGTTTTGAAGACCCCTTGTATTTATGGTTCTCTTAATTTTAGTGCATATCTACTTAACATGTACCAGATACAAAGTTTTGTGACAGATACCAGAGGCAATGGAGAGAGAGCGCACAGCTAGGGGACATGGGGCTAACAGTCCTGGCTCACTCAAGGAAAGAAAGCAAAACCTCGCAGTGTCTGCAGGAAGTCAGATCTTCAGATATTGATTTAGGCTAATTCCTTTGCTTGCCTTTCTATTAAGACTTGATGCATCCTTTAAATATGTTTTTCATTAGACACCCAGATAACCAGAAGACATATGGTGCTAATGTTTCCCTGGTCTTTTGTGAGCAGAAGCAGCTGGTAAGCAGAATGAAATTTTTAAAAAAGGAACAAGTGAGCCTCAGGGGATCGAAGTTGTTATCAATCAGGCCTGAATTCTTTAGCTTTCACTCATATCTTGAACTAGCTAAGGGGAGCAGGGAGAGTACACAGAACAGACTGTGCTTTGAAGAGCCTGGCAGGGACTTGTGATACCTGGGGCGGGGACAGATGCAATCTTCTCCGGGCCTATGGGCCTCCATTGTGACAGTGTGTATGAGGGGACTTCAAGAGTCTTGTGGAAAAATGGAGTTACAGTATGATTTTATTTTGGTGCAAAAAAATTATTGAAATCCATGTATTTTTAAAATAATAGGCATTTTCCAAAAATTGTTTGTAGAACTCTTGTGTATATATTGGAGACCCAGAGGTCGTGCGAGAGGCTCCAGGGAAGGTGCAGGGCAGCTGATTGGTGCTGGCCATGTGGGTGGTGGGTGGTGGGTGGGAGGTGGTGGGGATTGGTCAGCTGCTCTCTTGTAGTTTTCCTTGTCCTCAAAAGGAACCCCCATCTCGTTTTGTGAATTAAAATCATAATGACAAAACGTGGAACAAGCCCAAGCCACCAACGGGAATGATGTGCAATCTCATAGAGAGTATGTTTTCCTCACCCAATTTCAAATTGTGTATTAGGTTCCATTTCTGTACCTTGTTTTCTCTCCTGTATTAAGCAAATTCCTAAAGACTCCTGGGGCCATCTGTGGTTCAGTTGAAACCCTGTTATGAAAAACTTCTTGTTTATTGAATACCAAGCATGTGCCTAGTGTGGTGCCAGGCACTTCACAGTCTTCTCACTGGGGACTTGGGAAGATCGTATTGCCCTTCTGGACATAGAGAACAGGCTCAGAGAAGTTAAGCAACCTACCTGCAGGTCTACCAGCTAACAAATAGCAGAATCAGATTTTTTTTTCCTTAATTTTAAACTTTTTTATTTATCCACTCATTTATTTTTTTAATTTGACCACAGAGAGAGACACAGAGAGAGAGAGAGAGGGAAAGTGAGAAAGCAAGTCACCAGGTCCAGGACTCAAACCGTGGTCGGCCATGTGGGAGTGTCCAGCACCTTAACCACCACGCCACCTGCTGGCCCCCCCAGAATCAGAATTTTAACTGTGGATTTTTGACTCTTGAGCCATTCTCTGCTCATGCCATTATTTGTTATGTGGAGTCATCATTATTGAACTCTTTCCATTACCTTAATTGTGATCTTATGAAAAGACTGATAAAAAAAACAATATATTCCCTTGTGCCAAACTGATGCTTCTGTAAATGATTCAAAATGTTCACTTTTAGGGTCACACTATAGCTGAAAAATATGAGGATAGTTTTCTTTTCTTTTTTTTTTTTTGCCCTTAACATAAAATATTAAGTAAAGCTAACAGGATTCAGAAAGTGACCATCAGCTTGAATTTTGTATCTTTGGGAGCAGGGATCATGATAGCATATAGCCCCTGTCCTGGAAGTTTGAACTCTTGAAGTGAGAGCGCAGAGACGAAGCCTGCTCCGGGTGCACTGAAGTGTATGAGGGAACTGAGTGGCCAAGCTCCAACCTCTACGTACTCTGGAAAACATTTCGTTTTCCTCCAGAGCTGTATTTTAAACATGAGGTGAGTAGTTCTAAAGAGGAAAGTGCAACAACCATCCTGAAAGGGATGAGGATTTCAACATCCACTGACAAAAATGTGCTCCATTAAGCAGCTGAAGTAAATAAAACTGTCAGTGGATTTCTTTGTAAATAGTCCAAGCTAGTGCTGCCAGCCTGTTCATCTTCATCTAAAGGTCTAGCCATGAAACTTTGCTCATTTTATCAGCTCCTAGTCTTCCAAAGGAGGGGAGCTTATCAGACTTGTCCAAAGCAGACAAGAGAGGAGTCCCCATCTCCCAAGCTCTGTATATAAAGTGTAGGTTTAACCCTGCTGTGTCTGCCTTCCCTGCTGCCTGACTGACGGTGAATCATCCTGTTGACCATGTCTGGCACATCTTTGTCCATTCATGCGAGTGATCACAGGGCTTTCTTCCTGTGGAGGATGCCACTGCCTCCAGTGACTCATCCTTTGCTTTCTATTTATCCAGATGGCTCCCAACCTACTATCTCATTTAATCCTCACATAAACTCAGAGGGGGTAGGCATTATTATCCTCAGATGATGAAACTAAGGTTCAAGGTCATGGAACGTGTAAAATGCAGAGTTGAGTGACAAACTGTAAAATGCAGAGTTGAGTGACAAACTAAGAACTGTCTCATTCCTAAGCCCCTGCCTCTTTTCCATTACCCCCTACTGACGTTCTTTTTAAAAAATATTCTTTAATATTTTTAAATGAACTTATTTTACATTCATTCACTACATTCATTCACTGAGCACCATCACAGCATACAAAATGTGATTTTTTTCCATCCAGAATACGCTGCATAATGGCTTAGTCATGCATGCTATCATCAACAAATAATTTTACATATATATATATGAATATATATTTTCCCCCCTATTTCTCACCCTCTGCCATTTCCCACCCTCCTCCCACACTATCTCTGGTATCTACAGTTGCTTTCCATTCCTTCCCCCCCCAATTTTATTGATTCACAAAATATCTTAATTAATCTAACTACTTTTCAATAGCAAGTTCAGCCGATATATACATATCTGTGAACACATGTCTGACTTTAGGCATGAAGCTCTGAGTAGGATGAATATACTATAAAATAGCACCTAGCTTACTGTGATCATTAAGTAGGTATTTTAAAATATATTTTTTTAATTTAAAGAAAAGCAGTTTTAGCTTTTTAAAAATCAAATTTTTAAAAAATGCTAAGAGAACTTTGCTTAAAACTTAAAGCCAGGAAATAGGTTAGGATTCTGTCCAAATAGTAGTTTCATGAATCTAATAGTAGATACATAAATCTAGACAAGACAGAAATCCTAAATCTGGAAAACAAAGTATAGAAGAAAATCAGTAATGTTATAGTCAAAAGTCATAAGATTCTACTTCACCGGTTCAGTCTCATGTACTTCATTTTCTGTTGTGATCTGATCTTCTTGTTTAAATTCTGGAAGGTAACATTCAACTCCTGACTTGTCCCTACCATTAAGTTGGCCATTTTCTTAGTTGTTATTGAACTCAGTTCTGTGTGTCTGTATTTAGCTTACTTGGTGTAGCACTCGCTTCAAAACTTCTTGGAGAACTGGTCTGGTGTTGGTAAATTCTTTCAGGTTTTGTCTATCTGAGAATGTTCTTGTCTTTTCTTCCCACATGAACGATAATCTTGCCGGGGACAGTATTCTTGGTTGAAATAGTTTTTTTCCTTAACACTTTGAATATATTTTCCCATTCTTTCCATGCTTGCATTGTTTCTGATGAGAGGGCAACTGTTAGCCTTATGGTATATCCTTTATAGGTAGCTTGATGTTTCTTCTCTCTTGCCAGTCTTAGTATCTTGTCTTTGTGGTTTTGGTCAGTCTGGCTATAATGTGTCTTGGAGATCTTCTGGGGTTGATTCTATTTAGGGTCCTTTGTATTTCTTGGGACTAGATCTTTGAATGCCTCTCTAGGTTTGGAAAGTTTTCTGCCAGTATTTCATAGAATAGATTATCGATGCCCTGATTAGTTTCTTTACCTTCTGGGATACCAGTTATCTGGATGTTTGGACACTTAATGGTATCTAGTATTTCTCGTACATTATTTTCATATTTTTGGGTATTTTCTCAGTCTTGTGGTGGATTTTTCTAGGCCAGGGATTCTATCATCCACATCTGAGATTTGATCCTTTGTATAATCTTGTCTACTTTTAATACTTTCAAGGGAGGTTTTGATTTTCTGTATTACAGCCTTCATTTGTAAGAGTTCTGTTTGATTCTTTTTTATGGTGTGTATTTCCTCTTTCAGATCCTGCAAGAACTTCCTCACCTCCTGGAATTCGTCGGCTCTTTTCTCCTGTGTATTCTGGAGTTTATCCTGTATATTCTGGACAATGAACTCATGCATCTCTGTTAGCTTTGTCACTATGAATACTCTAAGTTCTTTATCTGACATTTCCATGAGTTCCATTGCACTGTTTGTGGATGGAGAGGAGTTATTCCTATTTCTTGTGCTGCTGTGGTGATTTCTGGTCATCTGACGTGTTATGCGTTTGTTTCTTCCTAATTCTTGAAGTTCAATCTGAGCGTTCAGAGGCATGATGGTGATCTGCAATCTCGCTTCCATTCTATTTTTCACTCTTTGTGCATTAGATTCAGTGGGAATTGAGGAATATTCTGACCCAATCTAGAAATGAATCTGGAGGGAGAAGTCTCAGCAGAAAATCTTCATTTTTAGTCAATAAAACCAATATTTCACAGCTGAAGTTCAGTAGCCATCTCCCCCCTCCCTCCAGTGACTTTCACAGACATGGAAATGGAGGCTAGAAAGATGAGGCAGCCTTAACACAGAACCAGCAATGAGACATATAATTGATTTTTAAATTATACAACTCTTTGTCCATGGATCTTTACAAAAGTAGTAGCTTTGTCATTTACTCATTTATTTAAAAAATAGACTACTTTTTAGAGTAGTTTTTGATATACAGAAAAATTGTGAAGGTAGTATAAATACCTCTAAGTTTCCCCTATTACTAATGGTTTTACATTAGCCTTTATAGATTTGTTATAATTAATGTACAAATAGTGATATATTATTAATATTTTTAGTTAATTAGTAACTACTACCATTAGTCATTGTTAATGCCTATCTATATTTAAGTCAGATTTCCTTACTTTTTCCTCCTAAGATATAATACTTCCCTCAGTTATGATGTCATCTTAGGCTCCTCTTGACCGTGACAATTTTTCAGACTGTCTTAGTTTTTTTGAGCTGCTATAACAAAACATGATAGACTCAGAGATTTAGAAACAACATAATTTTACTTCTCATTGTTCTGAAGGCTGGGAAGTTCAAGGTAAAGTGCTAGGAAACTAGTTGTCTGCTGAGTGCCCCCTTCTTCACAGATCATGCTTTCTTCCTGTCTTCACATGGGAGGTGGTGAGGAGTCTCTCAGGGCCTCCTTTAAGAGCACTAATACCATTCTTGAGGATCCCACCCTCAGGACTTGATCACTTCTGAAAAGCCTTAACTCCTAAATCTATCAATTTGGTGTTAAGATTTCAACCTAAGAATTTTGGAAGGACACAAGCATTTAGACCTTTCTTATTTTTGATGGTTTTGGCATTGTGAGAAATATTGGTCAGGCATGCTGTACGATGTGCTTCTGCTGGGATTTGTCCGATGTTTTTCTCCTAACTAGTCTGTTATGCATTTTGGGGAGGAAGACCACAGAAGTAAACTGTCATTTTCATCACATCCTGTAATGGATACCTACTGTCAGTATAATTTATTGCTGTCGGTGTTGACTTTAATCATTGGCTGACATAGTTTATATCAGATTTCTGTATTTTTATTATTTTCTGTAAAGTTATTATTTTTTTCCTTTCCTTCCATACTGTATATTTTGAAGGAAGTTCCTGTATAGCAATGCTTAAGGAAAGAGGAACTGTGCTCCAACTCTTTGAAGGCAGAGTATCTATATAAATAATTTGAAATCTGTTTATTTACCCAGTCATTTATTTATATTAGTCTGAGCAAGCACCATACATTGGGCTTTCTTCCCCACTCCTTTGTTGTCCTGTCTTCCTTGAGACCTCACTGCAGGCCACAACTGGGGCTCGTGAATATCTATGACCATTACCTTTGCCTCATGAAATTGGCCAATGGCAGGGGTCATCCCAGAGGTATTCACACTCCTCCTACATTGACACCACAAGATTAGGGGCAGTAAACCCTTAGCATACCCTGTTAATTTGGCCAGTTGATAACTAACCTTGTACTGTCACCTTCAAACAATGTATGTATCAGTTTAAACCAGATCCCTGTCTTGTTGACAAGGAATCTCACTGAATCTTTAATTGATTTATGAATGCTTTATTCTTAATGTGTATAATCTGTGCCTGTGCTCAATGATGGTACCAACCATTTCTGCCTGGCCCTCAGCGGCACATCCTGTCCTGATTACATAAGTAAATAAACTCCTATCTTCTCCTACTGGACCTCTGGGTGCTTTGGAATGGGTAAACATCATGGGCAAACCTCCTCAGATTTGAGGCTTCTCCCATGCAATCAGTATGGACTTAGGAATATTCATTTTTGACTTCAAAGATGAGCTAGTCTACTGCAGCAATATGAAAGCAGATTAGTGGAGCCCCTTCTTGTTCTAGTAAAGTAGTAAGGTGTGAGTGGTTCTGAAGAGATGGTGGTGTAGTTGAAGAGCATAGTCTTTGTGGGCTGTTTATTGACTCATGGAGTATTGGTACTGGAAAGTATCAGTGGTATTTTTTATTTTACTGATGAGGAAAAGTAGTCACAAATGTAGCTACTAGGACACCACTGGCTTAGTTAATTTCTCACCTGCTCCCGCTCTCCCCAGTGTCCTCACATGGCCAGATACTGAGTGAATCCATTAGTTTTACTGTGAATTAGAGAAGTGTCCTTTCCTAATCTCAGATGAGACAACACTTATACCTCACAACACCCAAACAACCAGGCTGCTCTCATTTTTAAAGCATAGAAAGGCACAAAGGGAATGAGTAGGTGAACTTTTACGTCCTGAAGTTCATTAAGAGAGATGGGATACTTTTGTTTTCTCTTACTTACCTATTTTGTCGTGCAGGACTTATTTTGGCAAGAGGAGCCAAATACATCTGGGCAGCAAACTTGAGTATGATTTGTGGAGATTTTTAAATTGAGTGATAAAACCTTAGGATTTTCATTTGCCCAGCATGGGAGAAAATGATTAGAAAGACTTGGCATTGTTAAGACTGAAATCCTATCCACCTACTCATGCTGTCCATATTAATCATCTGTGCCTCACACCGTGCTCAACCAAGGTGTCCTCGCCAAGCCCTGACACTTGGCAGCAGAAGGTGGGGTAGGGCCCTTGTCTCCCTTCATTCTCAAGGCAAATAGTTTGTATAAAGAAACAAAGTTCTGCTGCTTCTGATTTGGAAAAGATATATCTAATTCTTAGAACAATAGTCTTTGCTTTCAGGTGTCATCATTTGGGTAAGGTCATCCCGCTGATCTGAATCCGGGGTGTCAGGAATTGCCAACCAGATTTGCTTTCTGGTCTGGTGCTGCCCCAAAACGGAAGTAGTTTTGTATTTTCTTTTCAATTATGCTGACTATCTGTCTGGGACCCAGAAAGTGTGGTCTGAACCTAGTGATGCAAACAGTCCCACAGAGGCAGAAAGCTGCCAGATAATTCTTTCTCTATTAGAAGACCAATCTTCAAAGAATAAAGTGGGCCTACCTCAGTCAGCCTGCATATGGGGAGTGGAAAGTTATGTTTCACTTTGGGCTTGGCCTCAATAAAAAAATATTATCCTTCCTGGAGAAAAATGGCTCTTCCAACTCACTACCACTGCAGCATTATTTTTCATGGTATTTGTTAAGACTTGTTCTCTCCAGATTTTATTTGTTTAGTGATGAACATAGCCATGGATTGTGTATGCTTATGTGGATATATATGTGTGCATCTGTGTGTGAGGGGTCTCTGTCTTGGTGGAGTGTGTGTATATGCATGTTCTAGTCTGTTCCATTGCTCGTAACAGAAAATACTAGTGTCTGAGTCATTTGGAGAATAAAGTTTTATTCAGTCTATGCTTTGAAAGTCCAAGGGACCTAATCTGGTAAGAATTTTCCTGTTGGTGGAGTCCTGAAGTCCTGCAGGTTATCACATTGTGAAAAAACAAGAGTGTATTTCTCTGTTATGTTCATGTGTACATGTCTCTCTTGCCTTAAAAAGTCACCAGAAGTTAATCATAGGGCATCTCCCCCATCACTGAATCACTCCCAAAGGCCCCATATTTCAACACATGAAGGTATTAAGTTTACTCTTAATATCATTACAATACAACCAAGTTCCAACACATGAATTTTGGGGGAACCTCCAAGCCATAGCAGAGGGATTTTCCCCAGTTCTTCTTCTTCTTCCATGGCTCATATTTTATTTTATTTTATTTATTTATTTTTTTTGAAGAGGTTTTTGCTATAGGGCGTGTGCGCTCACCAGACTGACAGAGAGAGACAGAGAGATAGAAAGAGAGACATCACCCTCCAGGGTGGATGGCCACGCTACAATCCCTTCTCCTCTATTTTCCTCTTGGGATCTTGGGCATGCATGCACACGCACCCGGCGTGAGTTTAAGCCACCAGGTTCGGGACTCGAACCGTGGTTGACTACATGAGAGTCCAGCGACATTGCCATTACGCTGACTGCTGTCATATTTTATTAGTGACCAAATGTTAATGCTTCTTTCCTTGGGATGGTTTCCCTAGTTTTACTTTCTATCCTTTCTAATCTTGGTTTCTGATCTTAATTAGCATAGCAGTGGACTTTTTTATTGCTCCTCTCTCCAAGCGCCTCTGCACACTCTGCTCAGGTTGTATTCACATTTGTCTATGGTGAGACAACAGTGAGCTCATCTTGGCTTTCAAGGCCATTCACTTTCCTGCCTTAACTTTGCATTTCTGTAGAACCTAACTATAATCATCCTAAATTTACTACCTTCTATATTTTTAAACTTATAGTTATTTGTGTACATATCTCTATCTCATTTACCTTGTTAGATACTTATCAGATACTATACAACATGAGTACTAAATCATGAACTCATGCTATTTCTTTTTAGCACATAGTTTTGAGTATCTACCATGTCTGATGGGTACCATTTTAGGTGCTTTGGACAAAGTGCTTTCCCTCAAAAGCAGTCACAGAGGAGTCTTGAAGATGGTCATGCAAACAAATCATTGCAACATTAAATATGAAGGTTTATACTAAAGGTATGTGCAAAACGCCATGGGAATACAGAAAGAGAAGTGATTCTGAGCAGATTGACGGTATGGTGAGTGAAAGGACAAAGATGGTGACTCTTATGTGGTACCTTGAAGGTCTAGTAGGGTTTTACTAGGATAAAAGAAAGAGAGGAAAAAATAATTGTAGGTATTCCAGATGGTGGAGACAATATCTTAGAAATGTTTTGTAAGGATAAGGGAAAGTATTGGGGCTATTTGTCTTGAAGAACAGATGATAAATTTAAGGGGAAATGGATTCTTCCTTAGGTAATACAAGACCAATAGGTGGAATTTACAGGGAGATATTTTGGATTCAACACAATAAAGATCTTTTCCTTAACTTGGGCATGAGTTGGTCTGGTAGTGAACTCTGCCAGTTCTTTGTCAGGTGGAGGCTGAATAAACATCAGAAACTAGAGAAGATAGCTATCAAAATGGAAAGTTTAACCCCAAAATTAAAAAAAAAATATTTTTATGGTTGTTTCTCTATCAACCAGTGTGAATATTTTAGCCAAATTGATTAGTGCACATTATTAGACTAATTAAATGTGTCGGTTCTGTCTATACTGCGTAGCACAGGAAAGATACTCAATAAATGTTGAATTGAAGTCAAGTGGGTGAATTGTCTGTGATCAATAGACTAGTTTCTAAATAGGAGCTTTGAAGAATGCTTTCAATTGCTCTGCTTTAAAAAATTCCCTGCAAGGAGTTGGGAAATGGGCACTTTTATCCCTCCTGCCCCCCTGCTGATGGGAGTGTAAGTTAGAGCAACCTTTCTGTTGAGCAGTTTGGCTTTACATATAAACAGCTTCAGCACATTAATGCCTCTCAACCTAGTAATTCTATGTACAGTGATTTATCCTAATGCAGAGTGTTATAGTGTTAAAAGTTTGTCTATAGTGCCAGCCCGGTTGTGCAGTAGTTAAGTGCTGTATGTAGGGAGCTGGGTCACACATAGTCAACCTTAATTCAAATCCCAGCCCAGGTGGCCCGAAAAGCATGCCAGGTGTGTGTGCTCAAAATCCTGATAGACAGAGAAGTGGAGGAAAGAGATTGCAGTGTGACCGTATTCCCCTGGGAAGGAGATTGTGCTGCCCCCTCCTGCCAAGCACCTAAGCCCTCTGGCAATTAAAAAAAATTTATTCGTAAAGGTGCTTTACCGATAAAAAAATGGGAATACTATAAATGATTATATACTTGTAAGTGATTAAATTGTGGTACATATGTGCAATTGAATATTATTCAGCCACTAAAAATAACATTACAAAAGAACACTTTATGACATTGGCAACCAGTTTATAGCCTGTTGTTAACTTTAAAAAAGCAAGTTTTCTAAATGTTTTAATTCTGTTTTTATCCTATGTGTACACTGATTTCTGAGTCATGTAATGATGGACTTTTTTTTCTCCTCTTGTAAACATTTTTCTACAATAAACGTGTAATACTTTTGTAATCATTTAAAAATATAGAAACAAATTAAAAAGACTGACCCACACCCTGTTTGTGTGATTCTCTCTACTCTTTCGGTTGCCAGAGAGGAGCGCAATTCAGCCACCAGGCTAGTCTGCAAGAACAAAGAGCTGTCTTCCTCCTCTGGGCCATGTTGGCCACCAATTCATGTGAATACTTTTTCTTTCTTTCTTTTGAACTTTTCCCCCCTAAGCATCCCACCTCATTTGTACTTTCTAAAGTTCTGCACTTTCTCTCTTCACCCCTTTACTCAAAGACTTACTGTCTCACTGCATCCAGCAAGCAGATGCTAGGTGATTCTTGTGCCACATCAGTAGTTATGGTGACACTCCCACATGGTCAACTGTGGTTCGAGATCCAGACCTGGCAATATGCTTACTCACTTTCTCTCTCTCTCGCTGTCTCTCTCTGGAGAGTGTGTGTGCCCAATGGCAAATTAAATAATAATAATAATTAATACATTAAGTAAATAATTCTTTAAAAGCCTACTCTATTTTAACTTCAACACTATTATTTAGGGAGAAAAATTTTCCTTACCCAGAGTGAGAAACTCTGTGTTGGGATCACATCCATTTTATTTCTCCACCAAAATGTGCACCACGTAATAGACAATGGCACCATAGCTGGGGAGGCAACAGCTGAAGAGAACATGGAGCTTATGGGAAAGGTAAGAGTTCGTGGAAAAGATGAAGTCATAATTTTTGCTCTTAGGTAGGGAATATGGACTTTTCCAGACAATTCCAGGTCATTACAGTCTATTAAGAGCAGAGGTGAGCACACAAGCTGGAGGAGTGAGAAGAGGCTGGCAGTAAGAGTGAGGGGGGGATTTAGGGATGAGCTGAAACCTGAGCTGAGTCTTAAAGCATGAAAGAGATGGGCAAAGACAAGGGGTGGGGGCACTGGACTCCCCCATAGCTGACCACAGTATGAGTCCTAGATCTGGTGGCTTTCTCTCTTTCTCTCTGTCTGTCTCTGTCTCTCTCTCTCTCTGTCTCTCTGGGTGAGCTTACCACATGCCCTGTAGGAAATTAAAAATAATAATGATAAATCAATTTAAATAAATAGTTCTTAAAAAAAAGAGGAGTGGGATATCCCATACAAAAGTACAGCTTGAACAAAGACATGGCTGTGTGAAAGTTGATACTGTGCCCCTAGAATTAGAATATGAACTGATGTGGGCTTTGCTATGGACAAAGGATACAGAGTCACCCTAACCAGGTTGTGGAAGACTTTGTGCACCTTATTAGTGAATTCGGACTTCATCCCATAGATGTTGGGGAGCAAAGGGAGTTTTAAACAGGAAAGCTATATATTGTATTTGATCTTGAGAAAGGTCATTTTGGTGGGAATGGAATTCAATGGAAGAAACTGATAACTCAGCAAACGGACCAGTTAGAAAGTGGTTCTTGGGACCAGCAGTTGGTGAAACGGCTATGTTGCTGGACTCTCATGTAGTCGACCACAGTTCGAGTCCCAGACCCAGTGCCTTAAAGTTATGCCAGGCGTGTGTGCATATGTACCCAAGATCTTAAGAGGATAATGGAGGAGAAGGGATTGCAGCATGGTCAGCCCCCCAGAAGGTAATTTCTGGCTCTCTGTCTTTCTGTCTCTCTCTGTCTTTCTGGTGAGTTTATGTGCCCTATAGTAAAAACCTCTCAAAAAAAAAATTAAAAAAAAAAGTGGTTCTTACAGCTTAGGTAAGGGGTAGTAAATAAAAGCTTCAATAAAGGCACAGGTGGCTAGTACGTAGGAGGGTACAGTTTGGAGAAATATTTAGGAGATAAAATTAACAGGATTTGGTGGTTAATTGAGTGCATGGTACATGCATGTGTATTATGAAAGTACAAAGATAGGAGAATGAAAGACAAGGCCTGGAGTTTAGGCAACCAGAACTGCATGTGATGAAGGTTCCATGTTTGTTTGGGTTCCATGTCAGTGTGAACAGTTGTCCCATGGTCTACATCATGGATATCTATTTTGCTCAGCATTAAGACAGACTGGTTGAAGACATTTTTCTATTAAAAGAATATGAGTTAAGCACTTTTCATCAGTAAATTATTTTATAAAGAATGGAGGGGAAATAAAAAGAAAGAAAATAATCTAGACTTTTATAAAAAGAGATACATTTTGAATCTTTTTTTTTAATTTATTTTTTATTTTTAGAATTGAACTAGTCTTGGGACCAGCAGTTGGAGTAATGGCTATGTCACTGAACTCCCATGTAGTCAATCACGGTTCGAGTCCCAGACCCGGTGGCTTAAACTCATGCTGGGCACATGTGCATGCGTGCCCAAGATCCTGGGAGGAGAATGAGGAGAAGGGATTGTGGTGTGGTCATTCCCAGGGGGTGATTTCTCACTTTCTGTCTCTCTGGCGAGCACATGTGCCCTATAGCAAAAAGCTCTCCAAAAAGAAAAAAAAAAAAAAAAAAAAAAAGAAGAAGAATTGAACTAGTCTCTTTGGGAAGGGAGAATTAGGGATTAATGGCCCAAATAAGTTTTAATGTTGGATATGAAGAATTAAATGTTGGCAAGCAAAATATCTGTTACTGAAGGAGTAATTTGAATACCTAAATAGGTAAGACCCAAGGTAGTTAATTAGACTAAGTGCTTCTGGGGAAGGCTCTCCTTTGGAGTATTACCAGGAGGGATGATTAAGGGTTTAGAAAAATTAATTTTGCATCCAGGGAAAGGTGAAAGACACCCAATGATTCATTCAGCGGCTGTTACAGACATTTGGCATCTGAGCTATAAAACAAAATGCTGTTCTTGTGAGAATTATGTTTTTCTAAATTGTTCCCTAGTGGAATCTTCTAGGCCCATGGCTTACCTGAACTTCCATGTATCCCTTAGGGGCTGGGGGAATGTTGGAAGTTAGGGAGATTGTAGATAAAGATTAAAGATCAGAGAAGTTGTGCTTATTTTGGGGATCCCTATGAAGGGAGGCAACACAACTGTGCTTTAAAGAACAATATAATCACATTCCTAGTATCTATTCATCTTTTCTTTCTTTTAATGATTTCTTATATTACATTTAAACACATATATCTTTTCAGTGTGTAACATTTCTTTTTCCAGCAAGATTGCCATACATATCAGTCAAGATAAAGGCATTACTATCCACATCATCATCATCAAATAGCTTTTCATTTTTTTTGGTTTATTATTAGTATTATTTATTCTCATGATTTAAAAAAAAAACATTCAATCACTATATATACCATTTGGCTTGTAAAGAGAATTTACTCAACATGAAATACTTCTCAGACCAGTCCAGTTGAGAATAATATACATGTTATCATCAGCAGGTAATAAACCATTTCTGTGTCTCACAAATGTCATGTCTCTCTATTTGTTCTCTTGCAATCATCCTCTATACCCTTTCCTACTCCCTCTAACCCTGTTCCACACTGTTTTCAGTATCCATAACTATTTTCACTGCTTCTATGCCTTCCAATATTTCAATCTCTACCATAGAGTGTGGGCAGTCAGTATATATTAAGTGGATACATACAATATCTCTCTTTCATAGTCTGGCATGCTTCACTCAGCAATAAATCTTACATATTTGACAATTTCCTATCAAATGCCAGGGTATTATTTTTTATGACTGAATAGTATTCCATAGAGTATATGTGCCACACTTTTTCAATCCATTCATCTGTTCGTGGATATTTGGGTTGGTCCATGTCTTAGCGATTGTGAGTAATGCTGCAATAAACATTGTTCATTCATCTTTTCTTGAACCACCTGATCATAGCAAGAGTGAAACCTCTATAGCTCTCTTTAGCTGAATATTAAAGTTGTTAATAAAGTGTGCAAATAACAAACGAGATTTTGTTAACATGAGACCAGCGAGAGATGAGATGAGTGTGCAACTGGATGGGTATGCGTGTCAGATAGAGTCTGTTTGCCTTTCCATATCTGCCCTTTACTGTTCTTCATTTTGCTCTGTGTAGTAAGAGGGTGATCTGTACTCTGTTATCTACTGAGCACGTAAGAGGATTTCTTTGCCTTCTGACTTCTAGTTGTTTTTTTTTCCAATGGGAAGCCCCAGCAGGAAATCAGGAGGGAAGAGAGTGAAGTTAGAACACTTATAACCCTAATTTCCTCAATGTGGGTCTTCTCAGATTAGCTGCATTGCTGATCCAAACATTATAGGTTTTTCAAGGTGGCCATCTCCATATTACTCTCCTTGGTTCTGACAAGTACCATCTTCCATGCTACATCTGAGACTAAGGGTGGTAACAGACCCTCTATTTCTAATCCCAGGGCCTTACACTATGACTTGTGGTTTTCTACATTAGTGGTTCTCTCTTTTTTTTTTTTTTTAAAGTTATTTAATTTTTTTATTATTACTTTTTTCAATTTGGTGAAAGAAAGAGAGAGAGGGAGAGGGAGGGAGGGAGGGAGAGAGAGAGAGACAGAGAGAGAGACAGAGAGAGAGACAGAGAGAGAGAGAGAGGAAGCAGGCCACCACCGGGTGGTCTGGGACTTGAACCTGAACCTGGGTGGCCATGTGGGAATCCAGCACCTTAATCCCTTAATTACCATACCACCTGCTGGCCCCAGGACAGTGGTTCTTAAGTATTTACATATGTGAGAAGCACCTGGATGGCCTGCTAGTCACTCCCCCTTTCCCATCCTCCAAATGATTGATTTAGTAGGTCTAGGGCAAAGCAAGGGCATTTTCACCAACAAGTGATGCTGATTCTCATCTCTGTATACCACCTTTGATATCCCTTATGCCTTTGTGAGTGATTTCTTTATTAAATCATTCCTGAATTACTCTGAGTGGTTTATCTCTTTCCTGGCAGCATCCTAACTATCAGAGCAGACTGCAGTATGCCTTCTTTTTTCTGGCTTGATAATATCCCTTCAGGAACTTTCTGATGGCCAGGAAGGACGACACCCACAGAAGTAAGAATTGAAGGGAGTTAGTTGATAATTATCTGTGTCTACTATGAAGGGAGATTGGGAGGAAATAGGATGTCACTGAGAAGGACTGGGAATAAGACGGTGGTAACTGCCATGGAACAGTGGATCTACCTCTGGGTGAATACCAGAAACTCAGGTCTCAATGGATAAAGGGACCTGACAGGACTAGTCCTTACATTCATCCCATTTGAGGTTGTTAGAACTGGGAAGAAGCTAGACTCTTAAGAAATATAACTATGAACATATCTTTGGCCCTTGAAGCTTGAGGAAATACTGTTTTACATCTATTACACATTTCAGAAAATTGTCTACATTAATGGTGGTGGTGGTGAGGCATTTGTGACTAAAGATGAGTCACTGAGATTGTCAAGGAATAAGTATTTATTTGGTCCCTATGTAAATGAGGGAAGAGTATAGAATTGACAATAGGGTCTTCCCCGTTTAATTAGCTATGGCTCATGCTCATTCACCAGAGGGGGACGGACAGAGACAGAAACAGATACAGAGAGAAAGAGAGAGCAAACTGCCAGGTCCAGGACTTGAACTACTGTTGACCATGTCAGAGTCCAGTGCCTTAAACACCATGCCACCTGCTGGCCCGAGTCAGTGTTTTTAGTTATTCACCTTTTCAGTTAAGATTATTTTTTTCCCTTAATTTGTGACTACTAACAACAGTTTTCTGTGGCTAAACCCAAAAATCTATGGTCTTACCTGTTCTACCTTAACTTTACAAAGACTTTAAAAAGTACCTTAGGGAATGAACTCACATTTATAATGTCTCTTCTAACTGTAAAAGTAAATATAACATGTACCTATTCAGAGTTCTTATGTATTCAGAAAAATCTCTCTAAACATATGCAATTTAAAAGTGATATTGATACATCAAGACAATAGGTCTCTGAGTTCAAAAAAACTGAGGCAGTGTGATGGTGTCAGGGTTCGGTTCAAAAACAGTTTCCTGTGGCTTCAAATGCCAATTAGTGTGAAGGAATTGGTGACACAAATGAGCGTTGTAAATGTCAGCATCATGAATTATCTCTAGCTGTTAATTAGACAGTAGATGCATCACTAGAAAAACTGAGAATGTCCTAAATCTGCTCAGTGACGTTAAATTAACTTGCATGTCCCCATTTTGATTCAGCAATTGAACTGACATAATAATACGTATGAACAGAAGTTTCATTGTCGTGTTCTTTTTGGATCCAATTGATCTTTGTTGTCGATGTTGTTGTTGTTGATGATGATTAAGTGTCTATTTCTGTTATCTAAAAGTATCCTAATTTACTTTCAGGACATAGCCTTACCTTCACTGGTTGCAGTTGGATGGAAATGCTAAGCATGTGCATTGACCTTCTTAGCCAACAGGCTGACATTTTTCAAATTGAATGTTTCCTCCTTAAAATTTCCATTTTGGTAGGAAGACACTTAGACAGTGGCTTGACCAAGCTGTTTCTACCATAAGACTGTGCCTCTGTAGTTTCTGCTTTTATTCTTACCTGTTTTGAATCATATTTCTCTATTCTTACTGTTAAGCTCTCTTATCCTTCTTATTTTTTTGTTCTTTAGCTACATTTGGTCTCTATTGCTTGCCATCTAAGAACTTTGGTTCTTGCAGATGGCACATGACAAGAATTACTTTGAAACTGGGACCAGCAGTTGGCGTAATGGCTATGTCGCTGGACTCCCATGTAGTTGGCTGCAGTTCGAATCCCACACCCAGTGGCTTAACTCACACCGGGCACATGTGTGTGCATGCCCAAGATCCCAAGAAGAGAATGGAGGAGAAGGGATTGCAGCATAGCCATCCCCCCTGGGGAGTGATTTCTTGCTTTCTGTCTTTCTGTCTCTTTCTTTCTGGTGAGTACACGCACCCTATAGTAAAAACCTCTAAAAAAAATTACTTGGCGACCAACAGTGAACATAATGGCTATGTTGCTGGACTCCCATGTAGTCGACCGCGGTTTGAGTCCCAGACCTGGTGGCTTAATCTCACACCGGGCGTGTGTGCGTGCGTGCCCAAGATCCTGAGAGGAGAATGGAGGAGAAGGGATTGTGGCATGGCCATGCCCCCTGGAGGGTGATTTCTCACTTTCTGTCTCTCTGTCTCTCTCTGTCTTTCTGGCAAGTGCACATGCCTTATAGCAAAAAATCTCTCAAAAAAAAACTACTGTGAAGTGTTCATAAGTAAACTTTTTGTTTTTCAGTTTTGCTATAGACATGTGCACTTGCCAGAGAGAAAAAGTGAGAAATCACTCCCTGGGGGAATGGCCATTCTGCAATCTGCAATCCTCCATTCTCCTCTGGGATTCTGGGTGAGCATGCACATGCACCCTGTGTGTTTTTCTTTTTTTCTTCTTCTTTTTTTTTTAGATCTTTGAACCATTCTTAAAATTTTTTTATCTATTTATTTACATTTTTTATACATTCAGTTACATTATTTAGCTTACAAGGTGAACATTTTAATATGTGAACATTTCTTTTCAGTCCAGTTGATCAAAATATAACAACATTACCTCCCTGTCCCGACAATGCTGTCTTCGTATC
>NW_006159803.1:1964971-2009481 GCF_000334495.1 Tupaia belangeri chinensis | reverse complement strand
GAGAGGTTTTCACTATAGGGCGTGTGCGCTCGCCAGACAGACAGAGAGAGACATAGAGACAGAAAGCGAGAAATCACCCCCCAGGGAGGATGGCCACGCTGCAATCCCTTCTCCTCCATTCTCCTCTCGGGATTTTGGGCACACTTGCACACGCGCCCGGCATGAGTTTTAAGCCACTGGGTCTGGGACACAAACTGTGATCAACTACGTGGGAGTCCAGCAACATAGCCATTACGCTAACTGCTGGTCCCAACACCCATCTCTTGTGTGTGTACATCCTTTAGCCCATCAGTTTCAGTCATAGAGTGCGGACACTCAGTATAAACTGGGGACATAACAATGTCTCTCCTTCATAGCCTGGCTTGCTTCACTCAGCAGTAAATCTTCCATAGTCTTCCACTTTCTGTCAAAAGCCAGGGTTTTGTTGGTTTTTTTTATGGCTGAATAGTATTCCATAGAGTATATGTGCCACAATTTTTCAATCCATTCATGTGTGTTTTTCAAGCCAAGTCACTGGGTCTGGGACTCGAACTACAAGTTGACCATATAGGATTCAGCTGCCTTAACCACCATACCAACAGCTGGCCCCATAATTAAACTTCGTTAAGTAAGATCTTATTTGGACATTATGAAACTAGTGAAATAGCACTACTAATAGTGATATATTCATACACAGATCTTTGAAATTTTATCTTTCCTTTGGAATCTGTGATTATACAACCGAAGAATGTTGCTGTCAATTATGTTACTTTTGCCCAGCATATTGGGAAAATTTCTATTAAGATGGGTC
Organism: Tupaia belangeri chinensis; assembly: GCF_000334495.1. Taxonomy (NCBI): domain Eukaryota; kingdom Metazoa; phylum Chordata; class Mammalia; order Scandentia; family Tupaiidae; genus Tupaia; species Tupaia belangeri. The sequence continues at coordinate 2,008,691 of NW_006159803.1, read as the reverse complement.
AGACAAGTAGAACTTAGAGATTGGTAATTGTATGTGTGTGTGTGTGTGTGTGTCTTTGAAATGCAGGGTTCTTTTGCCATTTGCCACTTCTTATCTCATTAAAAACCTCTACCGAATAACAATAAGGATGATGGTCATAATTTTAGAGAAAGCTTGATATGTTCTGTGGCAACTAAGGAAAGAACTAGTATAACCTTTGAAATAGTTCATCACAGTGTGTGGATGGCTAAAAACCCAACAATGTATGATTGCAAGTGTTCTTTACATGTTTATGGCCATATGTGCATATGCCCTATAGCAACAATCTCTCTTTAAAAAATGGTAAGAGGGGATTGGACCCCTAGCCTAGATGGGAGGGTTCCTTTTGCTATTGACAGAAATTCCTCACATACAGTAAGTAATACAAAGAATGGCTATAGTAGTTGCAGCCACTATAAAAATGATTCTTTTTTCATTGCTACAGGGCATGTGTGTGCACTAAGAGAGAGAGAGAGAGAGATAAAGGGAGAAATCCCCCCAGCCCCCCATAGGGCATGGTCACACTACAATCCATTTCTTCATCCTGTCAGAATCTAGGCATGCACATATGCTTGGTATGATTTTTAAGCCTCTGGGACCTGAATTTGAGCTGTAGTCCAGCTGGATGGGATCTGGCTCCCTTAACTAGACTATGCAGCCAGCCCATTAAGAAAAGATTCTTGATGTCTACCTTTTATCTCTGAACACAGCAATTTTGCTTAAGAAAAGCCACTTCTTCCTGGATCTAGGTTTTTGAGCCAGCATTGTTTTAAAATGGCTTTTAGATATGCTTCATTATGTAGAATGGGAGATTGAGTTCAAAATGTCACTAGATTGGGACCAGCAGTTAGCGTAATGGCTATGTCGCTTGACTCCCATGTAGTCAACAGCGGTTCGCGTCCCGGACCTGGTGGCTTAAACTCACGCTGGGTGCGTGTGCGTGCATGCCCAAGATCCCGAGAGGAGAATGGAGGAGAAGGGATTGCGGTGTGGCCATCCACCCTGGGGGGTGATTTCTCGCTTTCTGTCTCTCTGTCTCTCTCTGTCTGTCTGGCGAGTGCACGCACCCTATAGCAAAAACCTCCTCAAAAAAAAAAAAATGTCACTAGATCTTCCTCGAAATGTCCACCGTCAACAGCATCCCTGGCATCCAATTGTCAGGTGTTCTCATCTCTTTACCAAACCATTCTCAATACATGATTTGTCTATTACCATCGGGCATGACTTAAAGGTTGAGATGATGCCACACTGACTTTGAATAGGGAGAGCATATTCAGACAATACTAGTACCAGCAAAAATCTCTCCAAGTATTTACTTTCTTTCTCCAGAATAGAACTTAAGGTAGAGCAAAAGGATCAGCCACAGTCCAGTAGTAGATACTGGCCATTTCTCTGGGAGCATTACTAATGTACGACTAATGGTAGATGGTAAGAGGGGACCAGCAGATGGTGTGCATAATGGTTATGTGACTGGACGCCCACATAGTCGACCTCAGTTCGAGTCCCAGATCCAGTGGGTGCATGTGTGTGCATGCCCAAAATCCCAAGAGGAGAATGGAGGAGAAGGAATTGTGGTGTGGCCATCCCCCGGGGGGTGATTTCTTGCTTTCTGTTTCTCTCTCTTTCTGGCAAGCGCATATGCCCTATAGCAAAAATCTCTCTTAAAAAAAAAAAAAAAAAGAAAAGATGGTAAGAGAGGATTGGACCCCTAGCCTAGATGAGAGGGTCCCTTTTGGTAGTGACAGGAATTCCTCACAAACAGCAATACAAAGGAAAGCAAAGAATGTGGGCATAGGTGCCCAAAGGGGGAGAAGAGGAAGGTTATCCTATCTATTTTTTTCCTTTGTCGTCATCTTCTTTTTTTCTCTCCAGTAAAATCTGAGGCAAGGCTATCAATTGAATGCGATGCATGAATGTAAGGAGAACTCTTGGAGGAAGTTGGTGAGATGGTTATTTCGAGAATGGTAGAATCATATACTAGGGACGTGTAGGAATACCAGGCTGTTTTATGCACCCATTTGAAAATGGAATTCGTGAATTCAAAAGCAGATCGGTCAGAATAGTGTGTTATCATTCTCCATCCCTGTTCACCCAATCTCGTAATGACTCAGAAAAAGTGACATTTTAGTTTAAACAGAATAAAGATTTTGATCATGGTAGGATAACATGGGAAGAGACAAGAGATTTATCTGGATAAGTGGTGTCAGATAGAAGTGTAAAAGAGAGACGGGGTAGGTAATTAAAAAAAGCAGGGTCAGTGTCGGAGATGTCTTGACAGGAATAGGAGGCAATGATCAGGGAGTGTGAAGCCTGGAATCTAGGTCCCACACATGTGGTGCAGTTATCCAGAGCAGCAAAGTCAAGATGATGACTGAAGCTGCGTGGCTGAGGAAAACTGTGACCAGTGAAGTCTCGAGGAGCTTATAACTTCATCTATAGTAAATCAGAAGAGTAATAAAAACCAGTTTTTCTATATTTTATGTCTGTGTTGACCATCCAACTTTATGATTAGATACAATATATCAATGCTTTGTACCAAAATAGGCTTTATTTTAGTATTCTTCCAGATGCAGGATTCTATACAATTCAACTTGCTTCCACTTTTAGAAACAAATGTTCTTTCCAATAAGTGTCAGTTAATTCCTTTCTTAGTCTGTGTACTTTGAACTATGTAAAGTTGAAAGGTCTTGTCTAAATCACTTTTCAGTATTTAATTAAGGGTGTATAGTTTCAGTGTAACAGTTAATCTGGTCACTACGTGGGACCCGATAAAACTTTTACATAGAATCCACCAACAGCAACCCCATGGATAGAAGGGCGAATTGTTTTGTTTCTTTTTTGAGAGTTTTTTTTTTTTTTTTGCTGTAGGGTGTGTGTGCTCACTGGAGAGACAGAGACAGAGAGACAGAAAGCGAGAAATCACCCCCTGGGGGGGGGAGGGGCCATACCACAATCCTTTGTCCTCCATTCTCCTCTCAGGATCTTGGGCACACATGCACACATGCCCAGCATGAGTTTGAGGTCACCAGGTCCAGGACTCAAACTGGGATCAACTAAGTGGAAGTCCATTATGCCATCTGCTGGTCCCGAAGAATGAATTCTTTCTACACCAACCCTACTCATATCTGGTCAGAACCTATTATATATTGACCACTATCTCAAACACAGGATCTACAAAAAGTAATGAACAAAAACGGTCTCTTGTCTTTGATATGTATATTGTTTGTATTCAATTCTTAAATGAAATAATTTTTGAGAACCTAGTATATGACAGACCATACATTAGGTATTAATAGAAAAAAGTAGTATTCTTTTCCCTTAAGAAAAGATGATTTAATCAGGAGAGACATGCAAGTAAATTATTATGTTATAACAATTTATATAATTAAAGTTATTAAGAGTGGTGGAAACATTGGGGAAGAAGAGTCTAAGTGTCCCTGGGTGTGTCAGGGAAGGCCTGCCATAGCTAGCAGCCTTACTGCTCACAGTTTTGCAGAGTCAGCTTAGCCTAAAGGGTAACCATATATTTAAGTAGTCAATTTAAGGTACTTAAAATACAGGTGTGCATTGTGGAAGTGCAATGGAAGGACAATTTATTTTTGCCTAAGTGAGTATCAGAGAAATGCATAGCCATGAAGTGTTGAAGCTGGCTAGAAGGACAAGCAAATGGAAGTGTGGAATGTGGTAGTGTGGTCATTTATTCACGGAAGACAAGTCAGTAGTGAGATCTGATAAATAAAACTTCTTCCTACCCAGGGGCTTATTTTCCAGTCTATCATCCTGAGCAATCACGGATTATTACTCTTCCCCATGTCTGGGTTGTTAGGTTTATCTTTGGCATCATGACACTCTGGAAAATATTTTTAGGCTCACCTTTCAAGACTTAAGTATTTAATGGAAACTGCTGTTGAGAATGGCAAAGCTTTTTTCTCTATCAAAACTAAACACACACACACACACACACACACACACACACACAGTTTCTTCATCTATAGGAACCCCTTCTAATATATGTTGGATGTAACACTTTTGCGGTGTCATCCAAACTCTTATTATTCATCCTCTAAAGGAAGATTAATTCAAAGATGACAATGGCTGGACAAATGAATGAACAGAAGCAAGCAATGGAACGCAAACATCTGTGAGTTCAAGCATTAAACTATGATAACTGTGGAGCACTGTGATGGATCTTGGAAACACATTTTAATACAAAAACATGAGAGTTGCCAAAGTGAGGGAAGGAAAAAAAAAAGTACTTTCTGTTACACATGCTTGAAAAAACACTCAGCTGCAGGTAAGCTCATATAAATCGTTAAGGGCACTGTATGATGCAGTGCGCTGTTCACTGAAAAGAACATTATGTCGTTTGAATTTAGAAGTTTTAAAGAGCCCCCCACAGCAGGTGTGTTGTGTAGAAGGCTCTCCCTTGCATAATTCAGGAAGATTACTTGGAAGGATTGGGATTATATTCTTTGGGAACTCAGATTTATTTCTAATCATTTTATCTCCTGGAAGGACTACATAGATGGATTCTGACATCTTTATTCATAATTTTTAAGCTAGTATTTTGAAAAATTAGTAGTGGTTGGAATTTGAGCTCTTGAAGGATAATAGGTACGTTAAGACTTGGCCACATGCCCCAAATGTCCCAGCCCTGGGGTGCGATTGGACACGTGGTCAGCCCTGGGGAATCTGTACCCCTTAATTGCTAGGTTACAGGGCTGGCCCAGCCTGGTCAGTCTTTTTTTTGGAGAGGTTTTCACTACAGTGTGTGTGCGCTTGCCAGACAGAGAGAGAGAGAGACATAGAGACAGAAAGCGAGAAATCACCCCCCCAGAGGGTATGGTCACGCCGCAATCCCTTCTCCTCCATTCTCCTCTTGGGATCTTGGGCACGCACGCACACGCGCCTGGCGTGAGTTTTAAGCCACCAGGTCCGGGATGCGAACCGCGGTCGACTACGTGGGAATCCAGCGACATAGCCATTACGCTAACTGCTGGTTCCCAAGCCTGGTCAGTGTTGATTAATTCATTTTTTTCCTTATTATGAATCATATTTTTCTGCTTCTTTGCATGCCTGGTAATATTTAATTGAAAGTCAACATTGTGAATCTTTGTTGGTTAGTGGATTTGTTAATATTCTTATACATAGTCTCAATCTTTGTTCTATGTTGTAGTTCATTTTTCTTGTTCTGTGATGCAACAAATTTAATAAACAGTTTGTTTCTTTTGGGTCTTCCTTTAATGACCGATTAGGTGGATCTGGAGCAGTTCTTCGAGCTAATTATTCGCTGCTTTTGAAGCAAGACTTTTGTGTATTCTTATCTAATATACTGTGAAGTTAATATATTTTCCTCCAGTCTTGATGTTAAATAATGGGCATATTTCTGGTTCTGTGTGAACAGCAGGTGACTTCTCTAATACATTTAGATTCTTCTTCCTGGGCCACAGAAAGATTCCTCATGCAGAGGCACTATCAGTACTCTGCTGAACGTTTGAGGAGCGACTGCAGATACACAGGGTTTGCACGCTGCACAGTGTCCATCGTTCTTGGTTTCTTTTTTTTTTGGGGCGGGGAGAGGCTTTTGCTATAGGGCACGTGTACTCGCCAGAAAGAGAGAGACAGAGAGACAGAAAGCAAGAAATCACCCCCCAAGGGGAATGGCCATGCCGCAATCCCTTCTCCTCCTTTCTCCTCTTGGGATCTTGGGCACTCACGCACATGTGCCCGGCGTGAGTTTAAGCCACCTGGTCCGGGACTTAAACTGCAGTCGACTACATGGGAGTCCAGTAACATAACCATTACACTAACTGCTGGTCCCTCGTTTTTGGTTTCTTGTCCTGTGCATGGCAGTTGTCTTGACTTTCTTGGATGCTCAGCTCCATCTTTCCAGCAGAGGACCTGGGCCGCGTCCGTATTCCTCCTCCCCGTACAGCGCCTAGACTTTTCAGGCAACACATGGAGACAGTTGTAGGATTTATTCCTTTTGCTTCTCATATCATAGAGATGATTGCCCATCATTAGTTAATGCCCGATGACATGAAAACTGCTGTTTCATACTTTTCATCCATTCGCTTTTTCTCCCTTGAATGGGAGAATAAATGTCAGTCATTATTCTGTCTTGGGCAGAAGTAGGTGTTGCTATGAATCCTTTCATATTTTTCTTTAATGAAGAAGTATTTATTTAATTTTATTTCTTCTTCTTCAGTTTGATGAGAGAGAGAGAGAGAGAGAGAGAAAACAAGCCACCAGGTCCAGGACTCAAACTGCAGTCAGCCATGTGGGAGTCCAGTGCCTTAACCACCACACCTTTCACATTTCTTAACTCATCTTTTGGTTTTAATTATTAAGTAGTTCTTTGAAAAGTATCTATTACTTTTATTTGATACATAATAATTGGATATATTTCTGGGGGCAGTGATTTTTCAGTACATGAATACAATGTGTAATGATGAAATCAAGATAACCAGCCTAGTTATCATCTCAAACATTTATGATTAATTCGTGTTACATTCATAATAATCTCTTTTAGCTATTTTGATGTGTTACAAACATTCATAATAATCTCTTTTAGCTATTTTGAAATAGGCAATAAAATATTGTTAGCTACAGTTACCCTACTGTGTTACAGGATACTGAAACTTATTTCTTACCTAGCTGTAATTTTGTATCCAATAATCCACATCTCTCTACTCCCCAGTCCCTACTACTCTTGTCCGCCTCTAGTAATCACTCATCTACTCCTGACTTCAGTAGGCCAGTTTTTGTAGTTTCCACGTATGAGTGAGAGCGTACAATCTTTCTTTCCATTCCTGGTTCTATCAGTTAACATACTGTAGTCCAGGTTTTTTCATGTTGCCTTGAATGAATGATTTCATTCTTTTTAAAAATGTTTAATATATTTTATTTTATATTTTATGCATTCAATCATTGTACATCACTGGCTTAACAGTATTTTTTGTATGTGCATGCGTGTGCATGCGCGCACACACACTTGTGTGTGGTGACACATTTTCTTTGTCCACTCATCTGTTGGTGGACACTTACGTTGATCATTTCTTGACTATTGTGAATAGCACTGCAGTAAGCATTGAAGTGTAGGTATCTCTGCAGTCTCTTGGTTTCATCTCCTTTGTCTATATGCTTTAGAACTAGGATTGTTGGGTCAGATACTAGCTCCATTTTTAGTTTTTTGAGGACCATCCTCACTATTGGGTTGTCAGAAAACTTTATTTTTCTATGCAAAATTGTGTCATGACTTTTCTCCCAGCCCAGTATTTCCCATGATGACAGTACTAATCTACATTCCTACCAACAGTGTAAAAGAGCTCCGTTTCTCTTCTTCCTCACCAGCATTTGTTATTTTTGTCTCTTTTGCTAATAGCCATTCTAACTAGAATGAGATAATATCTCATTGTGGATTTGATTTGCGTTTCTCTGATAATTAGGGACATTGAGCATTTTTTCATAAGCTTGTTGGCCATCCATAAGTCCTCTTATGGGAATGATTTATTCAGAGCCTTTGCTTATTTTTAAATTGGATTATTTCTTGTTTGGCTGCTGAGTTGTTTGTTCTTGTATATTCCAGTTATTAACTCCTTGTTTGTACAGCTTACAAATATTTTGTCATTCTGTAGATTACATCTTTGCAGTGTGACTATGTCCTTTGCTGTACAACTTTTTAGTTTGATACAATATCACTTGTCTATTTTTGCTTTCACTGCCTGCTTTTTTTTTTTTTTTTTTGAGAGTGGTTTTTGCTGTAGGGCGTGTGTGCTCGCCAGAGAGACAGAGAGAGACAGAGAGACAGAAAGTTAGAAATCACCATCCCCCCCAGCGGGGATGGCGATGCCACAAGCCCCTTTCCTCCATTCTCCTCTCGGGATCTTGGGCACACACACACATGCATCCAGTGTGAGTTTAAGCCACCGGGTTTGGTACTCTAACCACGGTTGACTACATGGAAGTCCAGTGACATAGCCATTATGTCCCTATTGCCTGTTCTTTTAAGGTCTTATTCAAAAAGTCTTGAAGTATTTTCCCTACTTTTTCTTCCTGTAGTGTCTTAGTTTGGGGTTTTATGTTTAAGTCTTAAGTCTATTTTGAGTTGGCTTTTGCACATGTTGAGATAGTGGACTAGTTTTTCTCTATACAGATATACACTTTCCCCAGCACTGTTTATTGAATAAACTGTCCTTTCCCCAGTGAATGTTCTTGGCACCTTTGCTAAGAATTAGTTGGCGGTGCATCAATGACTCATTGTGAGTCTTCTGTTTTGTTCTGTTGGTGTATATGTATGTATTTATTTTTTGGCTAGTCCTTTGCTTTTTGATTTACTGTAGCTTTGGCCATGCCCTTTTCTTTTCTTCTTTTCTTTTTTCAATGGAAAAAGAGAGAGAGAATGTGAGAAGTTACTCTTCAGGGAAGAAGGCCACACTGCAATCCCTTCTCTTGCAGTCTCCCCTCAGGATTTTGGGCAGGCCTTGAATTGTGGAATCGGCCATGTGGATCTAGTTGGCCTTGCGGAATCCAGTCACCTTCACCACCATGTCACATGGCTGGTCCTGATTACTGCAGCTTTGTAGTATATTTTAAAATTTTTTGCTAGAGAGAGTGTGTGACAAGCATCAAAGACAAACAGAGAGTACAAGAGAGAGAGATATCAGCAACCCCCATGGAGGATGGTCATGTTGCGATTCCCTCTCTTCCATCTTGTTATCCTCTCAAGATTTGGGGCATGCATACACACTCGCCTGGTGTGTTTTTCTAACCACTGTGTTTGAGACTTAAATCATGGAGTTGACTGTGGGAGATTTAGCGGCCTTAACCACTAGGCCATGGAGCCAGCCTCTGTAGTGATTTGCTGTCAGGTGGTGGTGTGCCTTCGAGTTTGTTCTCTTTTCCCTGGACTTCCGCTTTAGTGCATGTCTCCTTTAATTTTTTTCATCAGTGTTTTTTAGTTTTTAGTAGTAGAGCTCTTTCACCTCCTTGGTTAAATGATTAGGTTATTAATTTATTTAGTAACTATGCCTTTATAATTGCCTTTTTCATTTATTTTTTTCAGATGTTTTGCTATTTTATTAAAAAGCTACTTATTTTTGTATGTTGCTTTGTATCCTGTTATTTTACCAGATTCATTTTTCAGCTCTAGCTTTTTTTTTTTTGATGGAGTTTAGATTTTCTATATGTAAGATCATGTCATCTGCAAATAAGGACAATTCGACTTCCTCTTTTCCAATTTGGATGCCCTTAATTTCTTTCTCTTGTCTGATTGCTCTGCCCAGGACTTCCAGAACCATGTTGAATAAAAATGGTGAAAGAGAACATCTTGTCCTGGTCCAGTTCTGAAAGGAAAAGCTTTAAACTTTCCCATTCGGTGTGATATTCATGGGGACTTTTTTCCAAAAACTGAGATATGGGTCTTTTATTTCTAATTTGTTGAACATTTTTTATCATGAAGGGATGTTCTATTTTATCAAATGCTTTTTCTGCATCTATTGAGATGATTATGTTTTTTCTTTCATTTTATTGATGTGGTATATCAAGTTTACTGATTTGTATTTGTTGGACTGTTCTTGAATCCCTGAGATAAATCCCACTTGATCATGATATATAATCTTTTAAATATGCCGATGGATTTGTTTTGTTAGTATTTAGTTGAGGATTTTTGTATCTGTATTTATCAGGGATATTGTCTTCTAGTCTTTTAGAAACAATTTTGAGTGAGCATGAGAGAGTAAGTGTGGGGAGCTTTGCCAGGCTCTTACCATGTTGTGATGCTCCTGTCCCAGCTCTCAGTTACCTAGGACTGCGGTCATGCTATACCGTACCTGGCTGGTTTAGGTTGGGCTGGAAACCAAACCCATGCTTTCCGTGAGTCCTCAGCCACCACAGTAGCACTCTCTCACTTGCTGCAACGCAGGGGGGCAATAGTTTTTCCTGTTGCTGTTGCATCTCTGGCTTTGGTGTCAGTGTAATTCTGGCCTCATAAAATGAGTATGGGAGAGTTCCTTCTGCTTTGATATATTTTTGGAATAGTTTGAGGAGATTTGGTGTTCTTCAATAATAGATTTGTAGAATTCAGCAGTGAAGGCACCCATCCTGGACTTTTCCTTGTGGGAAACTTTTTATTAATGTATTATTATTATTTGTTATAAGGCATGTGCACTCACCAGAAAGAGAGAGAGACAGAGAGAAAAAGTGATAAATCAACCCTAGAGGGCATTGCTGTGCAGCAATCCCTTCTCTGGGTTCCTGGGATTTAGGGCATGCACACGCATGTGCTATGTGTGATTTTCAAGTCACCAGATCGGGGACTTGAATTATGCAGTTGGCCATATGGGGTCCAGTGCCTTATGGCACCAACTGGCCTGAGAAACTTTTTATTATTGATTCGGTTTCATTTCTCATTATTGGTTTGTTCAGATTTTTTTTTTTATCCTGGTTTAATTTTGGTAGGTTGTATGTGTCTAGGAATTTATCCATTTGGTCTAGGTTTTCCAATTTGCTGCCTATGTTTTTCATAGTAGAGTCTAATGGTTGTTTGTATTTCCATAGTATCAGTTGTAATGCTCCCTTTTCCATTTCCACTTTTATCTTTCTTGGGCTGTCTCTACTTTTTTTCTTTGTTGTCTAGGTAATCCTTTGTCAATTTTGTTTATCTTTAACAACTTTTTTTTTTGATATTTTGTAGTGCTTTCTTTGGTCTCAGTTTTGTTTATTTCTGCTCTGATCTTATTTCTTTATTCTTGCTAATTTTGGATTTATTTGTTTCTCACATTTCTAGTTTTTTGAGGTCCATTATTAGACTGGTTGGTTCTCGCGTTTCTAGTTTTTTGAGGTCCATTATTAGACTGTTTATTTGAAATCTTTTTTTTTTCCCCTGTGAGTATTTTTATATAAATTTTCCTCTTAGTACTGCTTTTGATATATCCCATAGGTTTGGATATGTTGTGATTTCATTTTGATTTTTTCCAGAATTTTTAGGTTTTATTTTATTTTTATTATTTATTTAGCTTCACTGATCCTGTGGTTGTTCAAGAGCAAGTAGCTTAGTGTCATGTATTTAGTTCCTCAGTTCCTTTTGTTATTCCTCTCTAGTATTATCCTACTGTGGTCAGAAAAAATACTTAATGTTATTTCTATTTTTCTAAATCTTTTGAGATTTGTTTTGTGGCCTAACAAATAGTGTACCTTGGAGACTAAAACCATGTTGTAAGGAGAACAGTGTGCATTCTGTAGCCATTGGAGAAAATGCTCAGTAAATGTCTCTTAGGTCCATTCGGTCTCTGGTATAGTTGAAATATTTGATTTTTTTCAGAGGGGGTAATTTTCTATATACATAATCTGTCCAATGCTGAGAGTGGGGTGTTGAAGTCTTCAATTCTTACTATATTGGAGTGTCTCTCTCCTGATGTTTTTATAATTTTCTCTTTAACTTTCAAAAGCTTGATTATGATATGCCTCAGAGAGGGCCTTTTTATACTGAATTTATTTGAAGATCTTTGCATTTCCTGGACTTGGCCTAAACTTGGGAAAGTTTCTGCTATTATTTTGTGAAATAGGTTTGCTATGCCTTTTCCTACTCTTCTGAGATTCCTATAACATGAATATTTATTCATTTACTAGTGTCCCACAGTCTCATAGGCCTTCTTTATTCTTCTTTATTCATTTTTCTTGTCTGATAATATTATTTCTGGTGACCGGTCTTTGAGCTGTTGAAGCTCCCTATTGTATTTTCAATTTTACTTACTGAGTTTTCAGTTCCATGATTCATTGATTGATTTTTATTTCTTTATTGGTTTTCTCATTCTGATTTGCATTATGTTCCTTATTTTGTACAATTACCTGTCTGTATTCTCTTGTATCTTGTTGAGTTTCTTTGAGATCATTATTTAAAATTCTGTTTTGGTAGTTTATGTATTGCCTTTTCCATGGGATCTGTTACTGAAGGATTATTGTCTTCCTTTGGGGACATTACGTTGGCTTGCTTTTTCATATTTGTTGTGTCTTTACATTGATATTTGCACATCTAGTGGAACAGTTGCTTTACTAAAGTTTTTTTTAAGTTCTTGCTGTAGGGCAAGTGTACTCACCAGAGACAAAGATAAAGTGAGACTCACCTCCTGGCTAATGGCCACACCACAATTCCATCTCCTCCTGTTTCCTCTCAGGATTTCCGCAGCCGATTTTTGCACACACACATGCAACTGGCATGATTTTCAAGCCACAGGGTCCAGGACTTGAACCATGTAGACAACCACATGGGATCCAGAAGCTTATCCTCCATGCCACCTACTGGTCCACTTCTACTAATTTTATAGTGTGGCTTTTGTGGTGAGAGGCTTTCTCCTAGATATGGGTCCTGGGATGTTGGTTGGGTAGGATGTGTTGACTTGGATTCCAGATGAACTCAGTAGTGTGCTCTCTGCACTGTGTCTCCAGTTGTATTCCTTCTCTTTGGTATTTGGGCGTGCTCCATGTTCTAGGCTGCAGTGATCTGTGGTGCTGACTGTCAGCTGTGAGCTCGCTTTCCTAAGGACAGAGTGGGTTTGTGGGTGGGTCAAGGTGTTCTTGTGACTCCAGAAATGGCTTGAGACTGGAGGCAGAGGGGTAGTTGGGCTGTTTAAACTATGCAGGTGGGACCATTTCTGGTGCTGGTACACAGCTAGATATGGGGCTGCCACCCTGTCACTCCTGGAACTAGTATATGGCCAAGCATGGAGCTTCTGGCCAGATTCTATGGGCCTCATGTAACTGGGGGTCATGTTTAATGCTGATGCACGGCTAGGTGTTGGAATTGCCAGCCTGTGTCTATGGATTCTCAGTGGGTGGGGCCACACCTGACATTGCACATGGCTGAAGATAGGGCTGTTAACTTTTTGGGGAGGCAGGTCTTGGGTTGACAGGACCAGTTCCAGAACTTTTTGCTGCTGGGCATGGAGTCAGGGTCTCTCTCTGTGAGTCCTAGATGTGAAAATCCACTACTGGCATTGGAACACTAGATGTGTGGCCACCTGCCTGTCTTTGTGAACCAGAGGTGTGCAGGGCCAATTACATTGTAACATCGGTACACTGAATGTGTGGCCAGTAGCCCAGGCAGGGCTGCTACCAGCACCAGGATAGTCTACATGGGGTCACTAGACTGTTTCTACAAGCTCCACAGGTGGGTGGGATCTGCACAGTTATAGAGAGCCCAGTCCCGTCTCAGACTTGTCAAACAGACTTAGCAAATACCTTATTTCTAAGACAATAAAAAATAATTAAGACTGCAGATTCCTGAAATAGATAAATGCACAAAGTTATAGTTAACTTACCCGTTTCCTAGAACCCTCTTTATACACCGGTATTCATTGCTTATTCAGCTTAGGCCATTCGTGGCTCTCAGTCTTCAAGTCCTGATTGCCTAGTATGGGCTTGGGGCATGTTTGCCCTCTGATAGCATGCTTGAGCATGAGGGTCATACCAGCAATTTATTGTTGAAGAAACAGATTCAGAGAGGTTAAGTGACATGTTCAAAGACATTAATTTAGACAAACATAAATCTATATCCTTAGATTCCAGGTGGCTTATTTTATTTTTTTAAAATATCATCTCTTGCGCCTGTCCTAGGAAGATTATGTTATTTCTGCAGGGACTGAATCAGAGAATGTAAGTCATGCTTGGAATCCTGTCGATAATAATGAAAAAGGTGAATCAGGAATCAGGTCTTCTGACTTAAATCCAGGGTACTTTCCAATGCAAAGGGCTACAACCTGACTATGCCAATTACCCAACACTTTATTCCTCTGTCAACACAACAGCTTCAATCACACCTTTTTGCTTCTATTACTATATTTTTGAGACTTGTGCATGCTCTATGTAGTCCTCTGATAATTGCTTGAATTACACAAAGCGGAAGAGTTCAGTTTTTCTCCATTATGTCCCCGGGCTCTGGAACAGTGTGCCCACTGCTTATGAATATTTAAAACTTTCCAATCCCCTTTTGCTGAAACCAAGGCAGTTTTAGACTTTGAAGGGAGCCAACGGGGAAAATCTGTGCTTATTTATAAGCCCTTTATTGATACTGCTCTAAAAAGTCACCGAAGGAATAGAGATTTGGAAAGTTCTGACTGTAACTGTGATATGTTAATTACTCAACTGTGAAGACACTGAGGGGCCCTAGAAGTTAGTCTTGTGTTGTAAAGGTTGCAGTGCCAAGTTTAATTTTCTGATCGTGTTTCATTTATCACCTTATCAGGAAAAAAGTGGGCTGCTTTACTACTTGAGATGGTAGAATTTCCATGAATTATCTAAAATACTATTCTATGTCTTATAGGTAGGAGAAATATTTTCTTCAATTTTTTCAAAGATACCTTTGGAAGGTTTATATGTGCATTCAGAAATATTGGTAAGAGATCTCAACACTACATAAAAGTCAGGTGATTTGAATTTGGACTATGGGGCAGGCCTCAGACTTCAGGATTCCTGGGAGTTGTGGGGCCCAGGGGTTTAAGTAGGCATCTTATGCTAAATTCTAAAATATTTAGCTAAATAAAACTTTAATCATTCCTATCCAAAGGATGCTCGTTTGTTTGTTTGTTAATATACCTTAAAGGAAATTAAAGTGGGAAAACTTTTTTTTTTTTTTTTTTGGTCATGCTATCTGTTTGCAATGCCATTTGAAAAGAATAGTTTCTTTTTGATTTTAAAAAGGAGCATGCATGTGGGTAGTCATCTAATGAGTTTTGAAAGTAGTGGATACAATTTGGCTAAACAAATTCTTACATAAATAAGACTAGTTTCCATGAAGGACTAAGTATACAAAAAATTTGAAAATACAACTGATATTAATCAGTGAAAATGGACTAAAAATGATACCAATGGTAAGCATAGTAAATATTTATCATGACTGTATACCATATGCTCAAAAAGCTGGAGGAAAGATTTAGCAAAGCAAACTTCAAGAAACGAAAATTACGATTTCTAAGATAAAAAATGTACTGGATAGGAAAATAGGGCATGAAAGATGGGTCAGGTTGAAGACAGCCCTAAAAACTATCCACAATGAAACAGGGGAGAATAAAAACTTTTTTGGGGGGGTTACATACATCTTACAACAAACCTTACCTTAATCTGTTGAAACAAGCTAATATGAAACTAAAAAGCATTACCAGCTCTGCTTTAGTGCCTAAACTATCACAGTATCACATTTAGAATTAAAAAGAAATCTTATCTTCCCCTTACTAATTATTGTCATGCCTTACAGGTGTTTAAAATGTTAGCCAAAAATAAAAAATAAAGATAATAAATTCTTGAAAATGTGTATTATCAGAGGGAATAAAGATAAAGTATTGAACAGGCAGAGCTTAATCTTCTTCCATGGGTGATGTGTTACCTCCTTTGAGAGGTGGCATTTCTTCAGTCACAGCAGCGTTGGTATCATCAGCAGTAGGGGTCATCCTCATCAATACTTCATACCAATCTTGATCATCCTGTAGATTCTGTTAGCATGTGTCTGATAATCTTCCAGACTGAACAGGAAGACAAGAGTGAGCTTTCATAATGCAGGGTGACCACATCCTTCACAGACTAACCATTCTTGTTAGCCTCTGCCTTTTGCCTTAAGGTCTCAACAACAGAATGATCAGGGTGGTTTTCTTTGCAGTTGTGTAACCCGTTGTTGAGTTGTCTCTTAAGGTTTGAGCTTTCATGGTTCTCTCCATATTGGCTATCCAGCAGTATTTGCTTGCGACAGTGCAGCATAGGGCTGTTACCAACCGGTTAAAGACAACCACCATCTCCACTTTTTTCTCCAAGATGTCTTTCATAATTTTTTCAAAGGCTTTCAAACTTTTTTCTTTTTTTAACAGGTTTTTGCTATAGGGCATGTATTTTTCTTTTTTTTTTAACAGGTTTTTGCTATAGGGCATGTGTGCTCGTCAGACAGACAGAGACAGAGAGATAGAAAGTGAGAAATCACCCCCCAGGGGGGATGGCCATGCCGCAATCCCTTCTCCTCCATTCTCCTCTCGGGATCTTGGGCATGCACGCACACATGCCCGGCATGAGTTTTAAGTCACTGGATCTGAGCTATGAACCGTGGTCGATACGTGGGAGTCTAGCGACCTAGCCATTACACTGGTCCTGCAAACTTTTTTTGAGAAAATAATTCTTAAAAGTAAAATAGCATTAGTGAACTATGATAAAAATTCAAGCAGCTAAAGATATAAATAATTAGAAGTAACTAAGGAGAGGAAAGAGAGAGTGGTACTTAAAAAATAAACTAAACAAAAAATAGTTGAAAAAATTAAAATTTGGGGGAACCAGCAGTTAATGTAATGACTATGTCGCTGGACTCCCACGTAGTCGACCGCGGTTCGCGTCCCAGACCCGGTGGCTTAAAACTCACGCCGGGCGCGTGTGCGTGCATGCCCAAGATCCCGAGAGGAGAATGGAGGAGAAGGGATTGCGGCATGACCGTCCCCTCTGGGGGGTGATTTCTCACTTTCTGTCTCTATGTCTCTCTCTGTCTGTCTGGCGAGCGCACGTGCCCTATAGCAAAAAAAACCTCTCAAAAAAAATTAAAAGAAAAAAATTAAAATTTGGTGAAAATTACAAACATGCAGATCTAAAAGTTTGATGAACCCCAAGTTCAGTAAAGATGAAGAAAACTGTACTAAGGTATGTCATAATCAAATTGCTTAAAATAAATGGTAAAAAAAATTCTCAAAATAGGGCCAACAGGTAGTGTGGTGGTTAAGGTGCTGGACTCCCACATGGCCAATCATGGTTTGAGTCCTGGAACTGGCAGCTTGAAAATCATGCTGGGCATGTGTGCACACTTGCCCCAAAATCCCAAGAGGAAAAGGGATTCCAGCATGGTCATATTCCCTGTGAGGTGATTTTTCATTTTCCCTCTCTCTCGTTGGTGAATGCACCAAACCTAAAAGAAAAAAAAAAAATCTCAAAATCACTCATAAAAATATATGCATTATGTTTAGAAGAATAAATATCTAAATGACAGCAGATTTCTCTTTGGTTATAACAGAAACAAAACAAAACAAAACAAAATTAGAGACACGGCATCTGTAAAGTAGTGAAAGCAAAATTTGTCAGCCTATAATTATATGCTCATTGAAAATACTCTTAAAAAAAGGTTTAAAAAAAACAGACTTTTTTTTCCCCCAGACACACAAAATATACAGTAATTCTTCACACAGATGTATTCGAGATTTGTTAAGAAAAGTCTTCTTAAGCAGTGGTAAATTATGTCCAATGAAAACCTGAATTTAAACAATGAAGAGTAGAAATAATAACTACATGGATAAATAAAGGAATTTTCTTATTAAGACTTTTTTGGTAAAGATAATTAAAAATAACAATGCCTTGGGATGTATAACATATGTAAGTAAAATGAATGAAAGCAATAGCACAAAGGCTGAGAGGGGAGAATTGTAACTTCTGTAAAGGACTTCTATAAAGTTCTAATAAATTAAATAGTAAAATATCACATAAAATATTACATCAGTACAGTGATAAATGAAAGATGTATAACACAGATCCTAAAGCAGCAACTAAAATACCGTAACAGAAACTTATAGCTAAAAACCAGAAAGGAGATAAAATGAAATAATTAAAATGTTTAATTAATCCTCCAAAAGACAAAAAAACTAAAGAGGAAAAGGTGATATAAGAGATGGACTACATAAGAGTACAACCATCAAGATAGTCTATTTAAACTCAAAGATATAAAAATATAAATTGAATATAAGGGTTCTAAACATCTTAATCCAAAGGTAAAGGGTGTCATATCATATAAACAGGACCTAATTAGATGCTGCTTATGAAAAACATGTATGAAAGTTTAAATGCAAAGACACAGCTAGGTTAAAAGCAATGTGGATGGCCACAATATATGCATCACAATAACTCGATCAAAAGAAAGCGGGGACCTTGCTGTAGTGGCACCACTGGAGGGTGCCACTAACTATCTGGTGGCTGGGGCCACATCGGAGGCCTGAGTCTGGCTGCCACGTGTGGAGATCTATAATTGCGGCCCTAGCTGATTGGGAGGTTGGGACCTGTGACGTTGTGAGACCCTTCCAAAATTACCTCTCTCATATCTAGTTTTAGACAACAAGTTTTAGACAACAAAACGTTACAATTGTTGTAATGTTGTTATTACAATTCCCAAATGTTCTGAAATATGATATCCCAAGATTCTGAGAAAGAAAAAAATTATCTAGCAAGTTCATCAAGGAAAATAATGATAGGTTATTTTTTAATTAAAGTACAATGATTGATATAAAATAAAATATTAAAAGCATATATGATGTTGAAGTGGGAGTTTGATAAGAATTTAAACTTGAGTGGCAATAAATTTAGGAACAATAAAAGATACCCAAAGCAATGAAGTGGAAAATACAGATTTTAGAAAAATACAATCATAGCTACAAAGGGTCAGTGCGACTAAGGGTCAGTTTATCAAGAGGGTGGGTGTAAGATTTCTAAATGTTTGTTCACCTAAACTAAGGGTCAGTTTATCAAGAGGGTGTAAGATTTCTAAATGTTTGTTCACCTAGTAACAGGGCTCCAAAATAAGTAAAGCAAATACCATTAGAACTGAAATAGATAATTAGATAAAAGAAGTAGGCAGAAAATCAGTTAAAATATAAGGCTTGGACAGTGCTATAGACTAACTTGACGGACATCATTTTTTCAGTGTCCCACCAAAGGCAGTGACTTTCCAAGTGCACAGCATACGCTTATTAAATCAGAGAACAGCTCTACACATGCTT
This sequence comes from Tupaia belangeri chinensis, assembly GCF_000334495.1. Lineage (NCBI taxonomy): Eukaryota > Metazoa > Chordata > Mammalia > Scandentia > Tupaiidae > Tupaia > Tupaia belangeri. The sequence continues at coordinate 1,989,894 of NW_006159803.1, read as the reverse complement.
GCCATCCTTTGCTTCAGCTGGCCATGTTTTAAGCCGTTCTGATGCCAGGCTTGTATTTTTAGACTTTCGGACACCAGAATTTTTGAAGTGACATATGCTAAACATGGACACATTGAGAAAGCCATGCTTTGGAAGAGGAAACCATGAGATTACAATGATAAGACTGAAGCACCTAGCAGGGGCCATATCTAGTCTTTTCCCAAACAAATAGAACAAAAATCAGGACCAGCAGTTGGTGTAATGGTTACATTGCTGGACTCCCATGTAGTCAACCGTGGTTCGAGCCCTGGACCTGGTGGCTTAAACTCACACTGGGCACATGTGTGTGTGTGCCTAAGATCCTGAGAGGAGAAGGGAAAAGGGATTGTGGCATGACAATCCCCCCGGGGGGTGATTTCTCACTTTCTGTCTGTGTCTCTATGTCTTTCTGGCAAGCGCACACGCCCTATAGCAAAAACCTCGCCTAGAAAAAACAAAAAAGTCCCCCAGATTTTACAATCTATGAAATCAAAAGAGACTTACATTTATTATTACAACAATTCTCAAAAGCTTTGAAATATTACATCCTAAGATTCTGAGAAAGAAAAGAAATGATCTAGCAAGTTCATCAAGGAAAATAATGATAGGATATATTTAATTAAAGTATAATGATTGATATAAAATAAAATATTAGAAGCATATATGATGTTGAAGTAGGAGGTTGGTAAGAATTTAAACTTGAGTGGTAATAAATTTAGAAACAATAAAGGACACCCAAAGCAATGAAGTGCAAAAGCCGTGCTCAGGTCTCTGAAGAGGCCATTTGAAACCTTCATTAACTCTTGTCAGAAGAAGCACTTAATGAAAGTTCAGACAAAGCCTCAAGATGCACAGCAAAAGCTACCCACTGAGTAGGAGGGGAAGCATTGTACATTTCACAGGGTCTATTCAGCGATGAACCCACATTTGCAAAAAATATCTTCCAGTCTTCCTGCTAAACCTTAAGAAATTTCTATGAAGAAGGAATTAAGAAAAAAAAAAGAGAGGTAAAGAACAACAACAAAAGCCCCTTCCAAATACAACGCATAACTCTAAATGAACTAAGATTATAGAATTTAGTCCTCCAGTTCTGTTTTTTCCTTCTTCATGGTTAAGCAGGAAAACTAACTTGGGGGCCAGCAAGTGGCGTGGTGGTTAGGGACACTGGACTCCCACATGGCTGAACGTGGTTCGAGTCTTGGACCTGGCAGCTTGCTCTCTCACTTTCTCTCTCTCTCTTTCATTCTGTCCCTCTCTGGTGAAATGAATCAAATGAAATAAATAAAGTTAAATAAAATAATTCTTTTAAAAAAGTTACATCCTGTTGATTAAAAAAAAAAAAAGAAGAAAGAAAAACTAAGATCCCAAATAGTAAAGTTAGAATCGCTTCAAAAACAGGTTCTTTTTGCTTATCAAACATGAAAAAGAAAAATAAGTGTTTCCTGACTCCCTTACATTCAGTTATAAATGATAACTTAGGACTATGTGACTTTTTTGTTTTCCTTTAGTTTAAGCAGCATTCATTTCATGTGGTTCTAGAAACTGGCTTTGTGACTATTTTAAAACTTTCTTTTCTTGACTAATGAACTCCACTGACCCAGTTGACAAGGTCAATAGGAAACCTTTTATAAAATATGAAACCGAAATTTTATTTAATTACCTCAGAGTACATGTGTTCATGAGAGATAGAGAAAGAGAGGGAGAAGGAGGAGAAAGCACCCCTGTGGGTTGTGGTCATACAGCACTCCCTTCTCCATTTCTCCATCTCTCCATCCTTTTGTGATTCGGGTCATACGTGCACATACACTCGGTATGTTTCAAGCTGTTGAGGCAGAGATTCGAACCGCGGCTGGCCATGTGGGATCTAACTCTGTCGGCGTCTGTCGACAAGCTTAAGAGTAATATATCTCTGGATGGCAATATTGTCGGCGTCTGCCCTGGGGACTTGGTCCTGTGAAGGGAAGAGTTAGCAAAAGGAAGGAAAGAGATGCAGAAGCGGAGATGCAGGTGAACACAGACAAGCTGTGCCTCTCAGTCGCACTGAGCATCTTTATTTATTTGTTTTACAAAGATGGTGAGATTTCTGTAAGCGCGCAGGAATGTGATTAAAATTGCACAGAGATAAGCACCTTCGGAATATACATTTTCAGGGTCTTGTTGCTGTCATGTGTGACCTTGGTATGCGTCATGCGCCATGCCAGCTTACTATTGCCAGGTGTGCTGGCTTCAGGGAAGGCCATCTGGTTACTTCAGAGAGAATAGTGGGCAAGCCATAAATATTGTATCGAACGGGCATCACATAGCCTAGCCAGAGTCAGGATGTTTCCCATGCTCATAAATGTGTTTATGAAGCCCCTCGCATCCAAGGTATGTGTCGCCCGGTTCGCAGTGAAGTGGTCGATGAGGCATTCTGATAACTGCCTCCTGCTATTAGGCTGCATACCTTCACATAACTCCTTTAACTTGTAGGCTATGATACTAGTATAGAGATTGGACCTGAAAAAGAAAAAAAAAAAAGACCACCTGCTAGGCAATTAAAGCTAAGTCTGAATAATATTTAAGGGCATCAAATCGTACTAAATCTGCTCTCTGACCAAAATTGAAAAAGTAAGTGGCCATTAACAACAACAAAAAATCAGGAAAAATCACACTATTTAACTAAATAACATACTTCTAAGTAACAACAAATCAGGAAAAATCATACTATTTAACTAAATAACATACTTCTAAGTAATTTAGTATTCAAGTCAATAATAAAAAAATTAGCAATATTTTGAACTAAATGGAAATTAAAATAACATTTTAAAATTTTGTTTTGAAAAACAATCCATCAAGTAGGATGTAGGTAAAGTAGCTGGCGAAGGGAAATTTATAGTCCTACACAGCTTTATTAGAAAAGGAAAAGAATTCCAAAATCAGTGACTTAAGCTTTTACCTTATTAAAAAGCTAGATAAAGAAAAGCAAGTAAGACCCAAGTTAAGTAAAATAAAACAACAAAGATCAAAATGGGAATTGATAATATAGAAAACTTAAACCAAATAGGGAAAATTAGTAAAAAAACACTGATTATTTGATATGGTAATAAAATTGATAAATCTTTAGCCAGAGTAATCTGAGAAATGGAGAAGACACAAATTATTAATATCAGAAATGAGGTCAGTACCATGATTATAAATATTGAAAGATAAGTAAATGTTACAGAAACCTTTACGCCAATAGCTATAACTAATAAAATGGACACATTTCTTGGAAAATCCAGACTTTAAAAACTCCTGAAAGAAAAAACAAATACCCAGCCCAGCTCTATATCTATTGAATAAATTAAGTTTTGGTTAAAATGTTTAGTTAGAAACCTTTCTATAGCTATATAATTTTATGTCTGACATGTAAGCTTGGAAGTCATCACTACGTGTTCTCAATGAGAAAAAGTTGGACGAGTCAAAAAACAGTGACTTTGCTTGGATCCATTAGAGAACTGAAGTCTCAGATTAAACTGCCACCCCAAATTTGGAGACACAGGGGCAGCCAGTGGGGTGGCATGGTGGTTAAAGCAGCTAGATCTCACATGGTCGGCAGCATGGTTCCAGTCCCAAGTTTGGTAGTTTGGAAAAGATCCAGGGCATGTGTGCATGGTGCTCCAAATCCTGAGAGGAGAATGGAGGAGAAGAGATTGTGAAATGGCCATAGCCCCATAGGGGGTGATTCCTTACTTTCTCTCTCCTTCTCTGTCTCTCTCCACTGAGTGCACACACCTCTAACCATACTAAAAGATATGTATGTATATAGACATATTTATTTTGGAGAGACAGGCATTTCCAGAGAGATACAGAACCCAGTATCTGCTTACCTAGAGCAGAAACTGCTGGAACCATAAACTCTGGCAGGAACTATCACATAATAACTTTGATGAATTGCTGGAGGCTGAGTGTGAACTTGTGTGAGGGTGTTTCTGAGGTCATTTTTGTAGGTCGCTTCTCATACCTGGAATTAGTCATTAGGGAAATGTAAGGCAGTGAGATATCAAAGCGCTCTGAGTAAGGAAATTAAAGTGAAGGAGGCTGAAGGACTGAAATTAAAGTGCTGACTGATGAGTGGATGAATTGGAACTCTTACACACTGTTATTAAGAATGTGAACTTGTACAACCACCTTGGAAACCAGTTTAAAAATTGAAAAAAAAACTTAAATACATATCTTCTGTATTATCCTAGCATTCCATTCCTAGATACCTCCCTTGGGAAAATGAAGCATTTGTTCGTACAAAGAGTAATACACGAAGATCACAGCAGCTTCATTTGTAATAGACCCAAATAAGAAACAACTCCGTGTCCAGAAGAAGGTGAATTGTTGTACATTCATACAGTGTTAACACTATTCAGCAACGATATCAGCAACTGATAAAACAAAAAAATACAATTTTAAAAATAATTGTAGCTCAGTGAAAGGAACAAATCCACAAAGATTCTGTAATCTCTGATTGCATTTACATGAAGATCTAGAAAAAGAAATGTTATCTCTTGTGGCAGAAAGAAGATTAGTGATTGCCTGGGAAAACAGAGATAAGGTATGGGTCTGGAGGAAGGGATTCCAAAGTGGTACAAGAAGCCCTTTTGCACGATATATATGGTAGATTAATTATTTTGATTGTGGTGATAATTTCAAAGGTGCATAAATATGTCAGAATTTATGAAAGTGAACATTTTAATCATGTGAATTTGTGTCAATTATACCTTTAAAACACTGCTAAAAAATGACTGATCTGGGACTGGTAAAATCTTTGAGACCCTTGCAGAAGAAAAACCCGAACTTTTTAGTGAAGACACTTTTACAATATAGCACACTTAGGAATGTCCAACAAGAAATGTCCCTAGAAGAACAATAATTCGCAATAACAAAAATTTATCAACCACATTGTGGAAAAAACAGTGAAGCTCTTATCAAGAAATTTTCTTGTGTATAAGAACCTTGAAATATTCTGAGATGATAAAAGACTGCTTTTTTTTTTTGGAGAGGTTTTTGCTATAGGGTGCATGTGCTCACCAGAAAGACAGAAGAGACAGAAAGTGAGAAAACAACCCCGGGGGGGTTGGCCACACCGCAATCCCTTCTCCTCCATTCTCCTCTCGGGATCCTGGGCACACACACACACACGCCTGGCATGAGTTTAAGCCACCAGGTCTGGGACTCAAACAGCAGTTGACTGCATGGGAGTCCAGCGACATAGCCATTATGCCAAATGCTGGTCCCAAAGACTGCTGTTTATAACAGGGGATGAATCTATTATGTCCAATTGGATGTGGAAGGCATTTTTAGGTAGAGCATGGTATCATGATTGAAACTGGTCTTTAGGGGCCAGTGGATGGCATGATGGTTAAAGGCACTGGATTCCCACATGGTTGACCGTGGTTTGAGTCCTGGACCTGGTGGCTTGCTTTCTCCCTTTCCCTTTCTCTCTCTCTGGTCAAATTAAAAAATAATAACAATAACAAATGGAATTAAATAATTTAAAAAAACTGGTCTTTGAACAAGGCATAGAAGTTAAAAGCAATAATTAAAAACTATTTTCATCTCATTCCTTCTGTGAACTCAGATTGGAGATAACTGAACAAAGACGTACTGCAATGTAAATAGTATGTGAACGGCATTATTCCATGGCGATTTGAGTTTCAGAGAAGAAATGTTTTCTTTTTCCCAACAAGAGAGCCAGAAATACTTTAAGTACAACAAAGCAGCTGATTGACCTCTGATGCTCTCCACAGATTGAGTTGTTTGGGAAAGGAGTCAAATACTGTCTTCTCACAGAAGCCAGAAGTCAACATTTCTTGCACATATTCACATGGTCACTTCCTGGCTTTTTTCATCAGGAAAAAGCACTTGGAGAAACGCTGGCCCTAGACAATATCAGAAAGAGATGAATCAGCGCACAGAGACAGCTCTGGATAATGAAGCTCCCCCCCTCCCAGAGGACTCATAAAATATAAAAAGAGTGAAATTATCAAACAAAGCTTGTGTTTATCAGACATATGGGGAAAATGTCATAGATTAGTACTTACTTACAACACATCTCTGGGAAGGGGAGAAGAGAGCTCACAATTGCTGGTCACTGGGATGAATCAGGCACTCATATATCCTTTAGCACTTAACGCATGAGTTCCTTACTTTTCATGTGAGGAGAAGCTTTGACTTAGCTGCCCTAATAACATACTGTTTTCACAAAGCATCATAGACTTGCTGTTTTGTTGTTGTTGTTACATACAACTTTATTAAACAAAAAGAAACTGAATAAAATTGAGGAGACAAAAATTGTTATATCTAACAACATAATTTAACTCACTAATCTGTGGATAATGTAAATATTCCAACTTTGCCAGGAATTTCAGTTCAGAATGTCTGGTTTCCAGAACTGTTATTCCAGGACACAAATGTAGACTTATATTCCTCACTGTGAATGTCTGTTTTATGTTAGACACAACCTAATGCTTGATCATCTTAAAATTTTGCCCTTATCCTTGGCTTGGTAGTTTCTGTGTGCATCTCTCTTTCTGATTAGAATCTGAGCTTCTATGAGCAGAGATTGTTTATTTTATCTGTATTCCTGAGACTTCACTTTTATCTCTGATAAATAGTAGTAAGTAGTTTCTTTTTTCTTAATGAACAAAAGAAATCAGTTTTACTCAGAAACAGAATATTTTATAAGCTAAGATGGTCAATATGAAAAGACAATGCATAGACATTTGAAAAATTAGACAATGGTGATTTAATGGTTGATCCATTTCCTTCATGATAGTAGTGGATAATTTTCACATACAGTTTGATATTTTGCTGAAATTTGGAAAATGAATCCAAATTCACAAAGAACAAAAATGGGATATATATATATATATATACAGCAAGATCTTGGATGCCATGATCCACCCCTACCCTCAGCCTGCCCCACACAATGGGTAGACTTGATATACTTAGAGAGGGCTCCAGAAAACCTGGAGGCTTCTCATGTGCCTGATCTTTGTAGTGTTGTGCTTTTCCTCTACAACACAGTCTGGCCCATGTTATCAGTCTTCTGTATATGGACATGGGTTTTCTCTTAACATTTTTTGTAGATATCACAGAATATAATGGTGTTATAAATATTCTTTTGGATAAATTAATAAATGAGATGTATTACATTTTCATTCCTCACTCTATTGATGATGATGCCAATAAATAGTCAGTGTATTGGCATATCTTTTATCTGTTTCTATGAGTTAACCTCACCTACCTCCTGTAGTTGAGTTCAGTAGAATAAAATATTAAGGAAACTTCATATTAGTAAACTGAAAGTCTGCACTAGGGCTGTTTTGTTAAAATAGACTCTCCGTGGAACTGAGGATGGGCAAACAAGGTTGCTTCTCTGCCCTTTGGGGACTCTGATCAGGTCTGTAGGAAGGAAATTCGCAGAAATGTATAATTTCAGATTCATGATGTAGACCAAAGAAAAAAGTCATTCCTTAAATTCACTATTCAGACAGTAGATGATCACTGCAAAGTTGAAATTCACATAGTTGAAATAAGTGCTGTGATGGAAAAATGGAGAAAACATGAAAGGGATGCTGTAATCCTGATTATTCATTCAGCAGAAACTTACTCTGTTCATTGTACTTGCCCTTTGAAAGCTTGCTTTGCATTTGTAATCAAAGTAAAAAAGTGGAGTAGCCTATTGTATGGCAAAGGATGGAGTCAAAATGCTGCAAGAAGAGACTAAAAAAAAGTTACTACTTTGGAATGCAAAGAAATTGCATTTCTATTTTTGCTTTTGTCCTTTGGTTTTGGATGTTTGAGTTTTAGCAGAGTTCTGAAATCAAATGGAGAAAATAACGTGGGAAAAGAAAAACAAAAAAAGGTGTTGCATTTAAAAATACAAATCGACTTACAGTAACGTTCAGTGTTTTGTTAAACTGTTTTCACTCTAACATTTTGATTGATTGTTATATCTACATACATAAAAATACTATTTTATAGAACTGAATATATAAAAATATATAAAGCCTTTCACATATAGGTTAGGAAAATTTTATTACATGCATTTGACTCTCAACTAAATAAAAATATGTATTATTTGATGCTTTTCTAGGGATATTAGTATGATATTTTATTTCCTTAAACTTATTAGCTGTATACTTGAAAAGATAAATTGCATGATTTCTTATACTAAATGAATATTTCAAAGTAGCTTAATGACTTGTCCTAAATACTTTTTATTTAAAAAGTATCTTAGTACGTTTATTTCTAGAGAGAGAGTGAGAAGGAAAGAGATGGTGACTCTCCAATGAGTCTTGCCACACTGCAGTCCTCCTTACCAGTCTCTCAGTCATCTAGGGTAACAGGCATGTGTAGGGCATAGCTGGTGTGTTCGGGTCAACCTGGGATCTGAACTAGGTCTCTCTTAAGGCTCCAGTATTGTATAGTGGCACACTGTGGCATGCACTACAGCGGCTGGTCCTTTAAATACTTTTGAAATGGATACAGCATATACACTTTGGAATAAACTGTGCATTTGAAGTCATTAAAAAATTCTTTGGACCAGCAGTTGGCAAAATGGCTATATCACTGGACTTCCATGTAGTTGACTGTGGTTTGAATCCTGGACCTCATGGCTTGAACTCAATGCCAGGCATGTGTACATGTGTGCCCAAGATACTGAGAGGAGAATAGAGGAAAAGGGATTGTGGCATGGCCATCTCCCCTGGGGGATAATTTCTCTCTGCCTTTTTTTTTTTTATAGTTGTTTTTTTAAATTTAATTTTATTTATTCATTCATTTATTTTAATTTGACCAGAGACAGACACAGAGAGAGAGAAAGTGGGAAAGCAAGCCACCAGGACCAGGTCTGAGACTCAAACCATGGTCGGCCATGTGGGAGTGTCCAGCGTCTTAACCATCACACCACCTGCTGGTCCCATCTGTCTGTCTTTGTGATGAGCACAAGCACCCTATAACAAAAACCTCTCCAAAAAAAAAAAAAAAAAAAAAAAAAATCCCTTCCTTTTAAGGCCCATCTGCAATGGTACATGCCGCTAAGTCATTGGTTACTCATGCATTCTTACTTCTACCTCTGCCTGCCAAGCACAATGATCTTTTGCAGTGCTCACACCCAGAAGTGTGTTCACACTATATCATTGTGAATTATGTGAACGAAACATTTAAAAGAAGTCTTGGAATTCATTAGTCCAGAGTTATAGAACCTGAGCACTGGATGGATTCTTATGATTTAGGCCAGTTTCTTTATTTGATAAATAAGGTAACTAAGAGAAGTTAAGTGACTTGCCTGAGACCAGTCCACTTGCTGATAAAATATTAAAGAGATTACATACAATCTCATAGGTTAAAGGAGGCTTAACATTTGATAAATATTCATTTTGCTGTGTTATATTTATTTTTTTTTAAAAATTGAAAGTATTTTTGAATATATGAGGGAACATCAAAAAGTTCATGGAAAGTGGAATTAAATTATGAGTTTATTTTGATACAAAATAACCCTTTTTAAAAATATATAATATGCATTTTTCATGAACTTTTTGAAGACACTGGGCATGTAATAATTTAGGGAATAGCATAATGAATTCTCAGGTACCCATCACCTGGCTTAAATAATACATGCCCATCATAATTAACCCATAAGCCCTTTATTTATTTCCTTGTGAGTGAGCATTGGCAGTTTTCTATATTTCAAAGAATTAGTCCTCTTGTATTCTTTTATTCTTATATATGGAGGGTCCAGAGTGATGAGTTTTGAATTTATTGCTTCCTCTTCCAGTAACCACGGGCCTTAGCAACCTTCCTACGGCCTTCTCCACACATTTCTCTTTTGCTTCTAGGTTCCCGTTCCTTCTCCACTCCCTTGCTATTTTAGGCCTGGGAGTGAATGGAATCATTATTTCATGTGATTCCCTGCTGCCGGCCTAGCCTTATAAACTGTCCCTGGATAAACTTCTCAAATTCTCTAATATGAGTGTGCCAGCTGTTTCCTGCGGGGACCCTGACAGATGTAACTGCTATGTGCACCATCCCTCTGTCTTCTTAGCTGTATTAGCCATTCTTTATTAGAAGGAAACAAAGGGTGAATGCCTTCCCTTGCAGCAGAATGTATTTTAGTTTGGGTTTTTTGTTTGTTTTGTTTTTGTGTTTCAAGAAACTGACACACTTATGCACTCTTAAGTAATAGTAGTTTCTTGTGAGGATATCAGTAGGAATTAAGAAGATAGTAACCTCCGCTATGAAGTTAGACAGTTGATAGTTTGCAGAAGATTGACACTGCAGAATAGTTAGGTCTCAGTCAGGGGGTGGAGGGAGGGAGCTAGAAGGCAATCAAGAAATTAGATGGTCCTCTTTATGGATCCTTGAGCTTTAGAAGAACTATTACTACTGATTGCCTTTGCTTTATATCTCTTTTATTCCCTTTAGGGTCAATGGGCCTTCAGATTCTCCTTGATGGACAATCATGTTTTCCTTAATACTATGTGTGCAGGGGCCTAGCTATTAGTTAGGTGGTAACTCCTTTTTACATACCTGGAGAGAACAATAGGCTTCCATACATATTTTTATAGTGTGTTCTTGTATATAACTCTTCCTGGAGGTTTAAGGATCATACCCTTATGTTTTGAGTCCAATTAATTTAAGGTCATATGCTTAGTGGTTAAGTCTGGCATCTGGTATACCTGGCTGGAATCTTTACCCCAGTTACTGGCTGTGTGCCTTTTGGCCAGGCTACCTATTATTTTCTAAGACCTAGTTTACTTTTACAGTGGGGATAATGATCAGTCTTGTTTCTGATTATTTGAGAAAATTTAGTGTCATGAAGATGAGCTTTGTAAAGAATAAATGCTGCAAATATAAGGTGTTACTACCACTGTTTTCACTAGAAGCAAAATAGTTTTGGCAATTCAGTATAAAGTCTTAGTAGAAAATGAAACACTGAACCCCTAGTCTGACTAGAGGTTCAAAGCAATAAGGCAAAGCTTCTGCAGCTTCTGTGATCTGGTCAAAGTAGCTTGTGCATGAGGACAGGGTATGAGTTTGGGGAAAGAGAAAACTGGTCAGTATCACCTGTTGTTAAGTCTTCCAGCCTCAGGAGACTGGTTGTAGCACCAGGTAAACAGTGAACCCTGGGGACCAGCAATTAGCATAATGGCTATGTCACTGGACTCCCACGTAGTCGACCGTGGTTCGTGTCCTGGACCTGGTGGCTTAAAACTCACACTGGGCATGTGTGCATGCGTGCCCAAGATCCTGAGAGGAGAATGAAGGAGAAGGGATTGCAACATGGCTATCCCCCCTGGGGGGTGATTTCTTGCTTTCTGTCTCTCTGTCTCTCTCTGTCTGTCTGGTGAGCACACGCACCCTATAGCAAAAACCTCTTCAAAAAAACAAAACAAAACAAAACAAAAAACAAAAAAACAGTGAACCCTGATAAACCCTGTGTCTCATTTGTTAGTTAGGGCTTGCTTACTCTTCCTCTGTGGAGTTGGACAGGACTGGTCTCAGAGCTAGGGAGTAGGCTCTCTCATTGATCCTTCATGGCAGGCGTTCTTTGTTTTCTTCTTCAGTCTTTGTGTGATACAGCGTCTTACTTTGTCTCTGATGCATTCTGGATGATGCACTTTAGCTTCTAGGTCCTCATGTTTGGTGTCAAGTTCAAATGTTCTCAGAGATGAATATCATCAGTACTGGTGTTCACCATCTCCTCTACACAGAGTTTTTTTCTCTATTACTTACTTTAGGGGCCAGTATATACCTATTGGTTGCCTGCCTTTGGGTCCAGGGTTCATCCCTCATAAAATCCACTAATCACTAGTGTGAGGGATAATATGGCAGTAGCATGCTGACCTACTCTGAAAGTAGTTAAGAAGGCAACTCTAGGAGGAGCTCCTTAGAAGGAACTTTGCAAGTGATAGTTATTTCAAAGATTTCTTTTACTAAGTAAAGGATATAAATTCTACCACCCAAGTGAAAAAAAAATATATGTATATATATACATTTCTTTTTTGGCGGGGGGAGAGGTTTTTGCTATAGGGTGTGTGTGCTCACCATAAAGACAAAGAGAGACAGAGAGCCAGAAAGTGAGAAATCACTTCCCGGGGGGATGGCCATACCACAATCCCTTCTCCCCCATTGGGGAGATCTTGGGCACACACACACATGCGCCTGGTGTGAGTTCAAGCCACGGGGTCTGGGACTTGAACCGCAATCGACTACATGGGAATCCAGCGACATAGCCATTATGCCAACTGCTGGTACCAACCCAAGTGAATTTTATAGTATTTAAATTACACTTGGACAAAGCTATTAAAAAATGTTGCCACTTGGACTGGCTCTGTGGCATGGTGGGTAAAGTAGCCAGATCCCAAATGCCCAACCATATGGCTAGAGTTCCAGATCCTGTGGTTTGAGACCCTCTGCTGAGTGCATTTCTGTGTGTGTCCAGATCCCCACAGTAGGGAGAGATAGAAGAGAAGGGATTGCGATTTGACCATTCCCCATTGGGTGGGCTTTTTCTTCTCTTCTCTCTGTGTGTCTCTCTCTCTGGCAAGCACATGCACCCTCTAGCACTCACACACACAAAGTGCTGCCCACTCCTTTCCAATGGTGAGAGTGGGTCAGAGAAGACAAATAATACTGAGTGGGGTATGTGTGATGGCTGTTGGGATATCATCCAATGACAAATGGATTGACATCTACTATATATCAAGAAAGATACTAGCCTTTGAGCATAAAACATGAACAGGTGTATTTCCTGTGCTATTGAGATAACACTTTGGGTATTAAACCTATATTTCATTTCTTAGTAGAACCGCAATGTAGGTAGCATTGTAATGTAGATTTTGTTTTCCTGAGCATGTGATAAAAAGCCATATTTCTCTATCTCATTTACTAGTAGGAGAATATTTATGAGGTGACACAGTGTGTCAAGGAGAATTGTGTTCCAGATTAAACTTTACCTCTGGGCCATCACTTAAAACGTTGAGTAGAATTATAATTTTGGGTATCTTGATCTCTAACTGACAATATAAAACTAACTGTATATTTCTTTCCATCACCTGGAGATATCAAATAAATAGTGCTTGCTCTTATAACAGTGAAAATACATTTGAAGTTGCTGCTGTCATAGGTATATAACTTAAAATCCTTTCCATGGCTGTGTAGCAATTTAACTTACTGTTCGCGATGACATGTTTCTACTTTGTGTGTGTATTTGAATAAAAATCGGCAAGAAAGTACATAAGAAGTGGCTGTTTAGTTTTCCTGAAAGGAGCATTTCCACCTTCACTGTCAAGAAAAGATAGTCATTATCACTTTTTCCTTATGTCACTCAATATTTATTCATGTTATCTATTCAACAAATATAGTCTCACTACTTTCTTCGCGTCAGGCTGTGGTCCTCCTGCTGGCTATGAAAATGTGCACTCTGGTCCCTTTTACAAAAGTTAAAGATTGCTGTCTGTCAGAATTAAACATTGTCCTTCATGTGAACTTCCCTTCAAATTTTGTAAATTCCTGTGTGTTATAGTATTTCAAAACAGAGAATCATTTAATTCAGAAAATCATTCAAGGGCGATACCATTCCAAGGTCCAAGGATGTGATGTTCCTGTTGTAGTGGACACATCACTCTGTTTGAGTTTATGCTGTACAAGAGTCAGCTAGTAGCCCATCGTGGTACTTTCCAGGTAGACTCTCTGGGGCAAAAAGTATTCACCATTAAATTGTGGTATATTCTGTAGACAGATTGCCCTCCAAACCTGTTGTAAGCAATTAGCATTCTTACCTATAGTGCCTAAGATCTCATTTCTCATTAGCTTGCCAATCATGGATATTTTTAATATTTTCTGAGCCTGTGTGTGAAGCAGATTCAGTCGGAGTTAACTTGACTGAATTGTGAACCCTGTCTAGTTGGTTTCCTGTTACCCTTTACTGTGGGTCCTTAGGAGAACTAATGGGGAGAACTAAGGCTTCATTAAACTCAGTTTGAAAGTAATTGTTTTCCAGTTTTCTGTTGACTGTTATTGCTAGTTTTTTCACGGGTAACAATATATCTTTTCTGAAATTTGAAGCAAAGATACTTAGCTTTCAAATTAATGGTGTATTTCTTTTGCTGATTATCTTTGAGTCATAGTGGTATTTAAATATTATTTCTAATTTTCCAAGTACAAAAGAAAAATTCATTATATGCATATACATTGTTTTCAAAAACTATGAACCAGGATCCCTGAAGGATGCCAATATAAAGTACTTTATTAGCATCAGAACTCAAATACCATCCTTATTACAGGTTAGGCCAGGTGTGTCACATTCACTCCTTCAGGTCTCAAGAGAAATGGTAGGCAAACTCCAAGGGTAATATCTCTAAATTTAATACCCGAGTGTATTCCACTATGGCCTAGAAGACTTTCCAAAGTACTGAATTAATGCTTATGAAAGTATTTGTACTTAGGTTGGGTGACTTGTAAATATTAGGACAGCTCAACATTGTAACTACATGCATTAGCTTGGCCAAGGATAGAATTCGGGTGGATATACCACAGTGGATACGTGGGATCGTGTTCTCCACTGACTCTTACATGAAGTTATAGAATGAAGTTGCAACTAAATATGTATTAACAAAAATGTGTTCTGAAGTACTGTGATCTCTCTAGAATGGTAATGGGTCTTCAGTTCCTCAAAACTTGGTAAGGAAGTATGGGAGAAAGCGGCATCCACCTTCGATTTTGATAACTCAGCAAAATGGTCACTCTCACAGAGCAGTCATCTAGCCTTGCTTTGAGACCTGAATGATAAGCTGATGAGTGGGTGATGCGTTGCCCCCGTAAACCCCAGTCCCTGGTATTCATTCCCTTGTGTAATTGTATCCCCGTAGCTGTGGGATGAATTGAATTACTTATTTCTAATGAACGCAGGAGTCATGGGATGCTGCTTTGAGATTAGTTTATGAAAAAGTCTGCGTTGTAATCTTAGGTACCCTCTCTGTATTCTAAAAAGAATTATTAATTTAATTTAATTTTATTTATTATCATTGTTATTTTTAAAAATTTGCTACAGAGCATGCGTACTTGCCAGAGAAAACCAGAGAGAGAGAAGGAGAAAGGGAGAGAGGAAAAGTGAGAAAGCAAGCTGCCAGGTTCAGGATTCGTACCTTGGTTGGCCATGTAGGAGTCCAGTGCCTCAACCACTATGTCACCTGCTGCCCCACTCTCTCTCTCTCACTCTTTATTCAGTCAGTTGCCCTGGGAAAATTCAGCTGCCATGTTTTGTGGAGAGGCCCTCATGGTGGGACCAAAGTGTTTCAACTACTATGTGAAAATTGGAAGCTGAAGCTCCTCAGTACTTTCCCATCAAGTTCCAGATGAGACTATAACCTCAGCTTATCACTTGAATGAGGAATTGTGGGATGGAGGCCCTTAGTTAAGCTGTTTCTGGAGTCCTGACTCAAAAAAAACTGCTTTTTTTTTTTTCTTGGCTATTTTAAGCTACTAGGTTTTTTGGATAATTTTTAACACAACATTGGGTAAGCAATAGAGACTGTTTTAAAAATAAAAGTCCTAGGCCTAGTATGGTGGTTAAGGCATTTGAATCCTACAGTACCTGACCTTGTAATTCAAGTCCCTTGTAATTCAAGTTGCCCGTCTTAACCTAGTTCATCTTTGTAGGAACACTATAGAATATGTATTTGCATTGAAGAGACAGAGTTCAGGCTTGGCACCTTCAGACATTGGATTGAAACTCAAGGTAAGAGGGAGGAGCATGTGATTATTTCAGCGCAGAGGACTTCAAAGAGGTGTGATTAATTATAGGAAAGATAGACATATTCAAGTTTACATGTTTTCAGGAGATCCAAGGGACCTGTGAGAAGGGAAGGCTGCACTTCAAGAGACACTCAGTGAAGGACTGAAAAACAGCATCGTGCAGTCAAGAATGAGAGGAAAACTAGTAATACCATTTGTTCGGGTGATCTGTCACAGTGCTGCCACTTTTTTTTTTTTTTTTTAACACCCATCATGTCATGAATTCATAGGGAATAGGTTCCAGAAGCTCAGGCTCCTTTCCATTGGTCCTCACCAAGTGTGCCTCTCTGGGTGGAGCAGGCTGGTGCTTCCACTGAAGCCAGGTACCTTTCTCTTTGGCTTCCTTCTTTTTCTGGTCATTTTCCTTCACATGTTTTAGAAAGCTATCTCTGCTCTTAGGATGCTTAATATGCTCAATATACACACTCATTCTCTTGGCAAGAATCTTGCCCTTAACTTGTTTGTTCACAACAATGCCAACAGCATGCTGGGTAACATTGTAGACTCTTCCAGTTTTGCCATGGTAACATTTGTGGGGCATTCCTTTTTGAACAGTAACCATTCCCTTGATGTCTACAATATCACCTTTCTTGTAGATTCTCATATATGTCGCCCAAGGAACAACTCCATGTTTTCTAAAAGGCCTAGAGAACATATATCGGGTGCCTCTCCTCTTTCCCATTGTGTTCGTCATTGTGGTCAGTTACTGGAAGATGGCAGTTCTGGCCAAAAAGCCAGCTCAGCCACTTCTAAGATAAAATGAAGTATATCATCCAAACTTCTTTTGGCCTCTTACTACTCCTGCCTTACCACTAAGGAAGGCAGATGGAGCAGGAAGTTATCACAAAAATGAAAAGGCATAATCTTTATGGGAAATTATTTACTTTAAATGCACTTACATATAGGCTTTTGTCTATTCTGTTTTGTTGTATTGGGTTGGCCAAAATGATCAGTGGCTGTTTTTGTATTATTTTCATTTTTTCAAGCAGTTAAAATCTTTATGAAATTAAATTTAAATAATTATATCTTTTGGGATTTACATTTTTAAAAATTGTTATGTGTTATGCCAAATTGGCAATGCTTCATTTAGCACTGTTGAAAGAAACAACCTATATTAAAATATTTTGAGCTGGAGATTTAATAGATAGAAGAACACTTCAAACACCGGATACTAATTAAATTCATATTTTGCACCAACAAAAAATAAATCAGGAGGAGTTGCAAACATGTGACAAGACTAAAATATCGACATTATCTCCTTGGTAGAGTTTCAGAAGTTTTACAGCTGATGCTAACCCTGCTGCCTGCCTTGGAGTTCTGGCCAAGTAGAGAGATCTCCTGACAGTCCCGTCGGCATGAGCATACCAGCACTTGACTGGTGGGGAAACTGCAACTCTGGGGCGGAGGTTTTCAAATTAAGTGAAATGGGGCAAGGAAGAGTCAGCACTGCCACCAGCCAGCAAGCTGCAGAGAATCGCAGTTTGGAAACCATCTCCTGGGACTCTGGACTTGAGTGAGACTTGATGTTGTGTCATTTAAGTGGTAGTGTTTTAGCATAGCCCAAAGAATTGTAAAATTAAAAAGCCAGGCCGCCCTTTCAGAAGCTTAGTAAAAGACCTTCTTCTTTTATTTGTGATAGTGGCCGTAGTGGTCAACAGCAGTGCTGAAGGTGAGCATGGGATGGAGACAAGGTTACTGTCTGTCTGTCTGTATTTATGATAGAAAGTGCATGCGTGCACACAGGAGAGAGAAAAAGAGAAAAAGGACAGAAATATCTTCAATAGGGTCTTGTCACACTGTGACCCCCTTCCTCTGACCTCTTAGCACTTCAGGATCTTGGGCGTGTATGTGCACTCACCCACCATGTTTCAGGTCGCCTGGGCTGGAGAGATGTCCAGACTTGCCATCAGTAGGGTCTGCCATATGGCTTCCAGTCCTGCAGTTCAGTACACTACCAAATGTGTTGCTAGGCTAGGCCCCTCATCTCTAGTCTTGGTAGGAGTTGCTGAACAGACTTACTTACACGTCTGGTTTGATACCATGGATATTTCATGATCCTAAAAGCAACACTCTTGTCCTAGCTTATGATGTTATCAGGTAGCACCAGTTGACATGGTTCTCTGTGCTCTGTCAAGATCTACATGCTACCTTGACCCCCTTCAACAATGCTAATGGTCCATCCTTGATTTTTATCCTGACCCAGATTCTCAGATTTGTCACTTAGGCTTATTTAAGATGGAGGGATTTTATATATATATATAAAATAATCATACATACACACACATACATATATATATATACACACACATATATATATGTATGCACATACACATACACACATATACACATTCATGAATAATATGCTACTGTAAAAATAAAAGAGCTAAAAGTGTAAGCATTTTTTGAAAAAGAATTATTTATTATTTTTAAATTTAACCAGAGAGACAGAGAAAGGGTAAGTGAGAAAGCAAGCTCCCAAGTCTGGGACTTGAACTGTGGTTGGCCATGTGGGATTCCAGCATCTTAACCACTATGCTACCTGCTGGTCCTTACAGGGTAATTTTTTTAGGGTAAAACCCTAAGTATAAAAATGAATCTTATCCATTTGGCTTGTATAAACATCATAGACCTGAAAGCTGTAGATACCAAGAAAAGGGTCTCATGGGTCCAAGTGGAGGGAGCACATGCACAGTCCTAAGAAAGAAAAAAGGGTAGAATTAGAAATGATTGTGGATTGGGACCAGTAGATGGTGTAAGGGTTATGTTGCTGGAATTCCACATAGTCAACCGCTGTTTGAGTCCCAGACCTGGTGACTTAAAACTCATGCTGGTGTGTGGGTGCACAAAATCCTGAAAGGAGAATGGAGAAGGGACCGTGGTATGGCCAGTCTCTCCGGTGTGTGTGTGTGTGTGTGTGTGTGTGTGATTTCTCACTTTCTATCTCTCTGCCTCTTTGTGTCTCTCTGGCAAGCACACATGCCCTATAGCAAATATCTCTTTTTAAAAAAGAAATGATTGCGGATGTTCTCTTTATTGGCCCCAACCCCATTTTTTTCTTCCTTATAACCCTCTTCTCCATCCTGAAGCATACATTTTAGGTTGAAATGGCCAGTGGACATGCATGCTAGTCTCCTGTGAAGGGTGAAGATACAGTATTAAAGAAATTAACATGAACCGAACATTTGAAATGTGCCAGGTCCTGGCCTCGTTGCTATTTTGGTAATGAGATTTGCCATTTGATTCGCTCTTGATCTTCACAAAATACCACAAGTAAGATACCATTGACCTCATTTGGAAAGATAAGCTGAGGACATAGGACTGAATAATTCTGTTAGTTATTGTTTGAGTCGGCTTGAATTTAGGTTCATCCAGCTCCTACTATTGGCCCAGTAATTTGCAAAAGAATATGAAATGCCTGTCCTTTAGGATGCTCGGGCATCCTGCAGTGTCGATAATTACAGTCTTGTAGGTACCTTGTATTCAGTGGAAGTGGCTATGTGTGTGCATGCTTGTTTGTGTAATGACATTGATAAATGGTGTAGCTCCAGGGTATTGTGGAAGGCTGAATTATTTAATAAGATTGATCATGGCAGATATGTGACCAAATCCTTAGTGATTTGCAATCCATTCTGGCCAAGTAGTGGGAAATAAAATTGATTCTCATTCATTTAGGTTATAGTAGTTTAAAGGGAAATTGGCAACATACTTAACTTAGTTTTGAATCCTGTCTTAACAAAGCTCTGTTTTAAGAGAATGTTTTCTTTAGAACTGTTTGCATAGGGTTTTTTTTTTTATTTTTAATTCAAGCACAGTAAAGAGGCAGCAATTGAAATTAGAGAGAAGAATTATAGCGTGAGGCAGATTTTACAGATTAGCTGGTTGAATTAAAATTCAAGGTCAACCTGAAGGGTAAATTGATATTTTCTCTGTTCTTGATTAAGGATAGCAGGAACAAGAAACAGCATTAGAGGAGGAGTGAAGGAGACCAAGACACTAGTTTTAAAAACATGTTCTTCATATTTGTCCATTTTGAGCTGCCTCTATTTCATAATAAAACCAGTAAGCTTTCTATGATTAGTGGTCCTCTATGCATTTATTTAACAAGTGTTTTTTGATAGGGTGAGAGTACTTTTAAGCTTATCTGCAACTCTCTTGTTTATACCTGCTGCCCTGGAAGAGTTGTTAATCTCCTCCCTGTCTTCCTCAGAAGTGTTCCTGTTTGGACCATGAGCTATATGGTCACCCTGTGTAATGAGCACCTACTATGTGTCATGTGAAGGTAGACATAAAAGTGTATAAAAGAAACATGGTTCTTTGTCTTCAAGGAGATATGGTCTAATGGCAGGTCCAGGTCTCCTTTCCTCCCCTAAAAAGTGAAAGAAAAAAAGTAAACAAGATATTGGGTCATTGGAAAAGTCATGATGTATTTTTCTATGCAAAAATGTTTCATGACTTTTCTTCCTTCCTTCCTTCCTTCCTTCCTTCCTTCCTTCCTTCCTTCCCCCCGCCCCTCTCTCTCTTTCTTTATTTTCTTTCTTTCTTTCTTGGAGAGGTTTTCACTATAGGGCTCATGTGCTTTCAAGAAAGGCAGAGAAAGACAGAGAGACAGAAAGTGAGAAATCACCACCACCCCCCCCCCCCAGGGGGAATGGCCATGCCGCAATCCCTTCTCCTCCATTCTCCTCTCAGGATTTGGGCACGCACACGCACACATACACGCCCGGTATGAGTTTAAGCTGCCAGGTCCAGGACTCGAACCACTGTCCACTACGTGTGAGTCCAGCGACATAGCCATTATGCCAACTGCTGGTTTCTGTTACCTTTTCTGATGACCTAATTACAAGATTGTGTGAAGCAATCAAACCAGGATCTCAGATAATAATTAGAAGTGAGAAAACTTTAGTTAGAGTAACTAGGAAAGCTCTTTTGAGGAACTGGCATTTTGCCCAAGACCTTAGGTATGAGGAGTTTTAGGAATACAGAGTCAGGGGAAGAATATTCCTGACAGAAGAGTAGCAAGTGCGAAGGTCCTCAGATTTATTTCATACAATGACATATTTGAAAACTGAGCTGCAAGGATTTTTAGTAGCAGGGATGAGTGGTAAAGGGTGGTAGACAAGGTCCAGATCATGCAGAGTCTAAGATCCAGGCCACGCCATAGAGCCTGGATTATATTCTAGGTGTAAGACAGAATCATTTAGGATATTCAAAGACATTTTAATTGTAGTTACTAAGGTCAGATTTTCTCTTTTTAAATTTTGTAAAATTTAGTTTGTATTTTAACAAAGAAATATAAAAACTAAAGGATTCATAATCTTCCTTCTCAGAGGATCTAACGATAGTTTAATTAAAATGAATGTTTTAGGGGCCAGCAGGTGGTACGGTGGTTAAAGTACTGGATTTCACACGGCCGACTATAGTTTGAGTCCTGGACCTGGAAGCTTGAAAATCACACTGGGCACACATGTATGTGTGTGTCCAAAATTCTGAAAGGAGAATGGTGGAGAAGAAATTGTGGTGTGGCCATCCTACTTGACTGATATTTTTGTGTCTTTCACCCTTCTCTTGTTTTGTCAACAAACAATACACAGCAAATACCTTTATTTATAAATGTGGGCATACTTTTGCAAGTGCTGTCATTGACTAGTGCTGTTACTTTTTCAAACTTTTGTAGTGCTCACTTGTCTCTTCAGAATGGCTTCCTCAATTTAAAACCACATTCTCTAAATATATGAGAATGCCTGTTTTCCTGTAGTCTTCTGAATACTGGATATCAGTCATGCTTTTTTGAATTGATTTTTTAAAAAAATTATGAGTAGAATTGAGTTTCTTTTCATATGTTTGCAAGTTTATGTATTTGTATTTTTGTGGCTATACATTCTAATCATTTTTCTACTGGGTAATTCTTTTCATTACTGATTTATCTAAGTTACTTTTGAAATAATTAATCTGTCATTAAGGAAAGTATGCCTGGTGATATAGTAACAAATGTTTTTCTAGCTTGATATTTTGTTACTGAGGGTTTTGATTTCAAACAGTCAAATGTATCAAGTTGTTCATAATGGTACCAATGTTTTATGCCATGATTAAAGACCTTTTCCATTCCTGCATCATAAGTAAGTTATAAATAAATTCAACTGTCTTTTCATCTGGAACTATTATTTTGATTAGTTTCAAACAAGGGAGTGATAATGTTTTGATTTATATTTAAAGAGTCCATTTTTGGTTCTGTGTGCTGTATGGATTTCAGGGAAGCAAGAGTGGATATAGGAAGACCAGTTAGGTGACAATAGGGCCTCACTTAATGTGGTAGCAGAGACCCTCCCAGGGAAGTGGCCAGTTCCCAAATAGGTTGGAGATTGTGTCAATAGGACTCTACTGTACCCTGGTTGTAGGGACTACCGGACAGAGAGAAATCAAGCCCATTTTCTAGGCATTTTACTTCTTCAGCAGGGTGGATGTCAGTGCTCCTCACAGAAATAAGGATTGGAGTTAGGAGCAGAGATTTTAAAAATTTTTTTAAAAAGAATTATTTATTAAATTTTATTTGTTATTATTATTTCTTAATTTGGTCAAAGAGGGAGAGAGAGAGAGAGAGAGAGAGAGAGAGAAGAGAGAGAGAGAGAGAGAGAGAGAGAGAAAGAGAAAGAGAAAGAGAAAGAGAAAGAGAAAGTGAAAGAGAAAGAGAAAGAGAGAAAGCTTCCAGGTCCAGGTCTGGGACTCAAATTGTGGTCAGCCATGTGGGAGTCCAACACCTTAGCCACCATGCCACCTGCCGGCCCCAAGTAGCAGAGATGTTTTGTGGGAGAAAACCTTGAAGTCTAGTTCAGACATGGAAAGTTTGAGAGGTCTGTGAGCCATCCAGTTGTAGCTATCTGCAGTAAGGTAGAAAACTGAATATGTTCATCTGGCTCTGATGGTATTTTAGTCATTGAGATCAACTGGTGAAGAACCTGAGAAATTCTGACACTTAAATCCAACAAAGGAGAAAGAGTCAAGAAAGGAGAGTGAAAACCAATAGGTAGAGAGGTAGGAGAAAACCATGGGGAACGTGGCATTTGCGAGGCAAAGACAGGAGATTCTGCAGTGGCGAGGGCAGTCAGCTGTGGTAAGCGGTGGTGAGAGGGCAAAGGCAGGGCTGATGAATGCGTGTTGGAATAGGTCCAGGGCAATCATTGATCTCAATGGGAAATTCTCAGTGGGAGTGTGGATGGATGCCAGATTCGATGGGTTAAACTTGGATGGCGGGTACATATTGATTATATTATCGGCCGTCTTCCCACACTCAGAGCATCATCACAACACGACCTGTTTTGAATTTGCAGGAATAATCTCATTATGATCATCGTCCATGCTAAGTCCTCATCATTGGAACCCTGGTCCCCTTATGACCCTCTCATCCCCCTACTGTAATCCTCATAAGCAAAGGTAGGGATCATCTTCTGTTATCTTAGTCTCCTTCCTTCCCAACCGCTGAAGTCCTTCCACGTTGCCCTCAGAAAACTCACAGTTCATTGTCACATTTTCTCTATCCTGAAATTTCTTTGAATACACTGTTTTTTCATTTATTTTTCTGGGAGAGAAATCTGGCCTTTCCCGAAGGCCACTGCTTTCCCTGTAGTTGTCCTAAATGGAAGTTGTTTTATTCACGTAACCCTGCCAGGCCTACAGATGACTGAGAACCCTCTTGCTGTGTTCACACCATTCTCTCGCTTTTCTTAAAACCTCCATTCTTCGACGCGCAGGCCATTAGATTATGTTACCCCCTATGACTCACTTTTCCTTTCTTCTCTATATTCCCGAAGCGCTTTCCTTTATCTTCCTATCATTTTAGCTCCTGCGTAGCTGGAGTTCTTCAGTCTTACTCTTGTCCTACTTCTTGGTTCTGTCTAGTCCTGGACATATTCCTAAGTTCTCTTCCTCAGGGTCTGTCCGCCACCTACCTGAGGGCTCGCTCCCATTGCACTCTCTCCATCTTGCTGTGTCTACACCTAGAACCCCTCCATCGTGTCTATTGCATCTTCTTTTTATTGTTATTAGTACTCCAGTCCCAGCAGTTCTTCAGCCTCACTAGGCCAGCTCCTGGATGGGTTACCTCCTTTTCACTGTTCGTTGTCCTCTTGACATCTCTTTTCTCTTTACCCAGTTTACGTTTTACGTTAAATTGTTGTAATCACACCCTTGTCTACTCTGACTCTTTGACCCTCTCTCTGAATTCATGACCATGGAATTCAATAGTTTCCTTAATGCCGATTGGCACTCTAACTGTATTTTCCTAGAAGTTTACTCCCACAGTCACTAGACAATTACTGAAGGCTTTTCCTCTCCTTAAACTCCAAGTACCATCTTCCCCAAAGTAACTTCAGTCAATGACTTTTTCTTTCTTTTCTTTTCTTTTTTTTTAATAGATCTTTTTCTATAGGGTATGTGTGCTCTCCATACAGACAGAAAGCAAGAAATCTCCCCTCCAGTGGGGATGGCCGTGCCGCAATCCCTCCTCCATTCTCCAATCCGGACCTTGGAAACGCATGCACACACGCCCAGCATGAGTTTCAGGCAGCCGGGTCTGGGACGTAACCATGAGCCCATCTGCTGGTTCCCAGCCAGTGAATTTTATTGCTTCACTTTTTAAAAAAAAGGCAAAAAGGAAGCACTCAGATGAGATCTCCAGCTGACCCCCGTCCCCACATTTACCTACCTGCCAATACCTGCGCCCTCACTGTCTGCTTTCTTTCTTGTTACCGTAAAGACCTATCTGTAATCTTACTTAAAACCAATTTGCCAGTGGTCGACTCCTGACCTCTCTCATCCTTTTCACCTACTTAAAAATATCACTCCAGCTTCTCCCCTTCTTTCCTACATTATAAGTTTTTCCTTTTTACTGTAACATCCTCATTAGCATACGTAGCTATTTTTTCTCTAAATTTACAAAAAAGAAAACGAAAGCTTTTCCACCCAAGTTTGCTTTTGTAAGAGACCTGTTTGTTTATATTCCTTCTCCAGGGACTCTTCACCTAGTTGTCTGTACTCACTATTCCCACCGTCTCCAATTCTTCTGTCTTTCCTCCTAAACCAACTCCATTTAGGCTCCC
>NW_006159803.1:1951896-1963511 GCF_000334495.1 Tupaia belangeri chinensis | reverse complement strand
GCACCCCCCTGGGCGGGGCAGGGGGGTGATTCTCATTTTCTCTCTCACTATCTCTGTCTGTGTTTCCAGTGAATGCATGCACCTTATAGCAAAAATCTCTCTAAGAAAATAAAAAGGAAGAAAGGAAGGAAGGAAGGAGAGTGAAAACCAATAGGTAGAGAGGTAGGAGAAAACCATGGGGAACGTGGCATTTGCGAGGCAAAGACAGGAGATTCTGCAGTGGCGAGGGCAGTCAGCTGTGGTAAGCGGTGGTGAGAGGGCAAAGGCAGGGCTGATGAATGCGTGTTGGAATAGGTCCAGGGCAATCATTGATCTCAATGGGAAATTCTCAGTGGGAGTGTGGATGGATGCCAGATTCGATGGGTTAAACTTGGATGGCGGGTACATATTGATTATATTATCGGCCGTCTTCCCACACTCAGAGCATCATCACAACACGACCTGTTTTGAATTTGCAGGAATAATCTCATTATGATCATCGTCCATGCTAAGTCCTCATCATTGGAACCCTGGTCCCCTTATGACCCTCTCATCCCCCTACTGTAATCCTCATAAGCAAAGGTAGGGATCATCTTCTGTTATCTTAGTCTCCTTCCTTCCCAACCGCTGAAGTCCTTCCACGTTGCCCTCAGAAAACTCACAGTTCATTGTCACATTTTCTCTATCCTGAAATTTCTTTGAATACACTGTTTTTTCATTTATTTTTCTGGGAGAGAAATCTGGCCTTTCCCGAAGGCCACTGCTTTCCCTGTAGTTGTCCTAAATGGAAGTTGTTTTATTCACGTAACCCTGCCAGGCCTACAGATGACTGAGAACCCTCTTGCTGTGTTCACACCATTCTCTCGCTTTTCTTAAAACCTCCATTCTTCGACGCGCAGGCCATTAGATTATGTTACCCCCTATGACTCACTTTTCCTTTCTTCTCTATATTCCCGAAGCGCTTTCCTTTATCTTCCTATCATTTTAGCTCCTGCGTAGCTGGAGTTCTTCAGTCTTACTCTTGTCCTACTTCTTGGTTCTGTCTAGTCCTGGACATATTCCTAAGTTCTCTTCCTCAGGGTCTGTCCGCCACCTACCTGAGGGCTCGCTCCCATTGCACTCTCTCCATCTTGCTGTGTCTACACCTAGAACCCCTCCATCGTGTCTATTGCATCTTCTTTTTATTGTTATTAGTACTCCAGTCCCAGCAGTTCTTCAGCCTCACTAGGCCAGCTCCTGGATGGGTTACCTCCTTTTCACTGTTCGTTGTCCTCTTGACATCTCTTTTCTCTTTACCCAGCTTACGTTTTACGTTAAATTGTTGTAATCACACCCTTGTCTACTCTGACTCTTTGACCCTCTCTCTGAATTCATGACCATGGAATTCAATAGTTTCCTTAATGCCGATTGGCACTCTAACTGTATTTTCCTAGAAGTTTACTCCCACAGTCACTAGACAATTACTGAAGGCTTTTCCTCTCCTTAAACTCCAAGTACCATCTTCCCCAAAGTAACTTCAGTCAATGACTTTTTCTTTCTTTTCTTTTCTTTTTTTTTAATAGATCTTTTTCTATAGGGTATGTGTGCTCTCCATACAGACAGAAAGCAAGAAATCTCCCCTCCAGTGGGGATGGCCGTGCCGCAATCCCTCCTCCATTCTCCAATCCGGACCTTGGAAACGCATGCACACACGCCCAGCATGAGTTTCAGGCAGCCGGGTCTGGGACGTAACCATGAGCCCATCTGCTGGTTCCCAGCCAGTGAATTTTATTGCTTCACTTTAAAAAAAAAAAGGCAAAAAGGAAGCACTCAGATGAGATCTCCAGCTGACCCCCGTCCCCACATTTACCTACCTGCCAATACCTGCGCCCTCACTGTCTGCTTTCTTTCTTGTTACCGTAAAGACCTATCTGTAATCTTACTTAAAACCAATTTGCCAGTGGTCGACTCCTGACCTCTCTCATCCTTTTCACCTACTTAAAAATATCACTCCAGCTTCTCCCCTTCTTTCCTACATTATAAGTTTTTCCTTTTTACTGTAACATCCTCATTAGCATACGTAGCTATTTTTTCTCTAAATTTACAAAAAAGAAAACGAAAGCTTTTCCACCCAAGTTTGCTTTTGTAAGAGACCTGTTTGTTTATATTCCTTCTCCAGGGACTCTTCACCTAGTTGTCTGTACTCACTATTCCCACCGTCTCCAATTCTTCTGTCTTTCCTCCTAAACCAACTCCATTTAGGCTCCCACCCCCCCGCTTCACCTCGATTGCTCTTGTCAGGGTCACCAGCTATCTGCATGCTGCTAAATCCAGTAGTCCATTCTCATTCCTCATTGTAATTACATTGTCATTCCCATTTGGAACTGTGTACTCTCTTCTGCTTCTTATGCCTTCTTCATTTCACTTCCAGAGAAACTCAACACTACTGATTTTCTTCCTACCTTGCCAGTAATACCTTTTTAGTTTCTTTTCACTAAATCCTTCTCCTCTCCTTGACCCTTTTTTCTTTAAATCTTTTTTTCTTTTAAACCTTGACAAAGGGTACATGTGCTTGCCAGACGGAGAGAGGGAGGGAGGGAAAGAAAAAGCAAGAATGCATCCCCAGCATTGGGCATGGTCATGCCACAATCCCTTTTCCTTTATCTCTCCTTTTCAGGAGTTTGGGCACACACATATTCCTGACATGTTTTTCAAGACACCAGGTCCAGGACTCCAACCGTGTGGCTGCTTTAACCACCAGGCCATAGGCTAGCCCTTCCCCTCCCTGACATCTTAATGTTGAAGTTTCTAATGGCTCAGCTCTTTTTCTTTATTTTTCTGTATGCAGTTGCATGTGTGTATGTGTGTGCATGTGTGTGGTGGTGGTGGTTGTGGTGTTCTAGACAGGGTCTTGTCATGTTTCATTCCTCTTGCCTCAGCCTCCTGAGTAGATGGGATTAGAGGCACATGCCTCCACACCCAGCTCTGGACACTGGTGTCACTAGCTTGCCCATGCTGGCTGCGCGCTCACCATGCTCTGCCTCAGTGTCTAGGACTATAGGCACATGACTCTGGGCTTGCCCTTCAAGGTGGGCTGAGAATCAAACCCGGCCCTCTGATGTGACTTTGCCCTGCTGAGCAGTGGCACTAGCACATACTACTGCAGGTAGGCTGTGTGTTTAGTTTTTAAGTGCAGTCATTCCTTTAGTGGTCTGTTGGTAATAATGTTTCCCAACTATATATCTCCAGTCTAAATCTCTCTCCCAAACTCCAGACGTAAGTTTTCAATTACCTACTTGTGTTCACATAGAGATCTTCATGTATTGCTCTCTTAGGATCAGGATATCCCAAACTGAACTCATCACCTTCCCAAACCTGCCCCACCTACAGCCTTTCTCATTTTGATTGATGGACATGG
Source organism: Tupaia belangeri chinensis (assembly GCF_000334495.1). NCBI lineage: Eukaryota > Metazoa > Chordata > Mammalia > Scandentia > Tupaiidae > Tupaia > Tupaia belangeri. The sequence continues at coordinate 1,960,135 of NW_006159803.1, read as the reverse complement.
GCAACTCTAATCTTATACACAACTCTAACCATGGCGGAGTCCTTCATAAATCTTCTCTTCCTCTCAGTTACCACTTCTAATCTCTCGGGATTACTTTTTCTTTAGGGTACGAGAGAGACAGAGAGAGAGAGAGAGAAAGATAGAGAGAGAGAGAGAGAGAGAGAGAATGAGACATCACCCCCTTAACACTGAAGTAGGGGGATGGCCATGCCACAATCCCTTCTCTTCTTGGGATTTTGGACATGCATATAAACCTACCTGGTGTGATTTTTCAAGCTTCTGGGTCCAGAACTTGAACCACACGGTAATTCATGTGGGATCCAGCTGCTTTAACCTCCATGCCACCTACTGGCTCCATCTCTGGAAATCCTTTTGATTCTAAATATTGGGTCATTGGAAAGGTCTTAATGTCCTTTTCTTTGCAAAAATGCATCATGACTTTTCCAGTGACCCAATACATTCAAAATACACGTAGGCTCAGACCATGTGTGACTATCCCTAGAGCAGTGAGCGCTGTATTTGTCTAGATGTCTGAAATGATCTCCTCACCGCTCTCCCCTTCTGTTCTTCCTCACCCCTTACCGCAACCTATTCTCAATGTGGAAACCAGAATAATACTTTTATTTATTTACTTATTTATTTATTTGTTAGAGGACACATGTGCTCCCCAGGGAGAAACAAAGAAAGTGGGAGAGGAGAACCTCCGTGTGGGGGATGGTCACACTGCAGTCCTTTACCCCCGCAGCTCTCCCTCCTTAAGGTATTTCAGTCTTGCATGCACACATACCTGACGTCTTTCTCAAACCACTGGGTCTGGGACTTGAACCATGCAGTTGGTCATGTAGGATTCACCTATCTTAACCATAAGGCCATGGAGCCAGCCTAAGCTTGTAAATGTTAGTCAGATTATATCATTGCTCTGCTCAAATCCATGCATTGCCTTTCTTCCTCACCAGTGTTCCCAGCAGTGTCAGTCCTCCAAGGCCCTGTATGATCCGCAAACCCAGCTGCCCCCTTCCCCGATTTAACTGCTCTGCTACTACGTTGCCTCGAGCTTGCACTGTTCTAACCAAACTGATTTCTGGGATGTTTCTTGAACTCCACAGCCAAGGCTGATTCCCTTGACCACTTCACATTTTTATTCGAAGGTAAATAAGGTCTTCGAACCTATATTCAAAATGCCAGCCCTTTACCTTCCTGTCCCTCTTACTCTACTGAGTTTCCTCCTCCCATGAGTCTTAACCCATCCCCACATGCCACACATAGTTTGCTGGCTTTGTAATGCTAATTATTGCGCCTTCTCTTTCTTACTCAGTTGGAATATAAATTCCGGAAGGATGGGGAGATAAGTTTTGTTCTTTTTTATATCACAAACATTTAACATAGCATCTACCTGATGGTTGGTTCTCAATAAATATTTTCAAGGTATTTTATTAATTTTTAACACCACAAATAAATGAATTAATAGTTCCCAACTCACCAGTCACTGTCAGAGTCAGGTTCTCATCTTGGTGGTCAGGCACTGGAGCCTGAACTCTTTTTTCTCTTCTAGACATTTATGTATTTACTTTTTTCATGACTGAGAGAGAGAGAGAGAGAGGGAGAGAGGCTGAGAAACAGCACCTTAAACAGGGTCAGCCCACCTCCAGCCTGAGCCAGCCCTGGATCAGGGGCACACGTGCCTGGTGTACTCAGGGAGGTCTCTGGCTATAAACTAGAACCTGCCCGTGCAGGTCGGCTTTGCAGAGTGTCATGATTTACTGCTGTACATTTGTCCTGCTTCCTGGAGCCTGAGCTCATTTTTTTTTTTCCTTCAGAGATTTTTGCTATAAGAGCGTTCACTCGTCGGATGGACAGAGACAGACAGAGAGCAAGAAATCACACCACAGGGGAGATGGCCATGCCACAGCCCCTTCTCCTCCATTCTTTTCTTGGCATTTTGATCATGCACACATGCCTGGTGTGAGTTTGAAGCCACTGGGTCAGGACTTGAACCTCAGCTGACTACGTGGGAGTCCAGCGATGTAACCATTACGCCGTATGCTGATCCCTGGAGCTGAAGTCTTAATGAGCCAATTTCATGTCTTTTCAAAACCTGCATTAGGTAAAGAGGAGCTGCTGTGTGTACAAAGGCAAAGAAAATTGGCTCATACTTTTATTTCTCTGGGAGACATGACCAAATGGATCTACTTATCATTCATAAAATCTCTAAAATCTATTAGACTCTCTAGGGTCTGTTTACTGAAATCAATACTACAAGCCACATTATTAAAGAATTATGATAGCAAAATTGAGTGCTTTTGATATTCAGCCAAAGATACAGACAAACGAAGCCAAAAGAAGACTCATTGCCCCTTTTTAATCTTTATGATGGGTTAAGTACAGCTAGTGAATGTGAGTTCTTACAGTATTTTGTTAACAGAAAAAGGGGCAAGTAAATGTTTTGGGGGGAGTTCCAGGCTAGACAATACTCTGCAGTGCTCCCCTTTGGGGATAATGATGACTGTGATAAAAACATGAAGGAAAAACTCAGTTCTGCCTTTTAGCTAGACATCTCGATGAAAAGGAGTATTCAGATCGTTCTTGTATTCCCAAGAGGGGCTGTTTTCTTCCACACTGTCCTTGCAGAGAAGACACTGATTCATTAATTTGGAAGTATGTTTGTCAACATTTTAGAAGTAAAAAGCTTTTCCAAGTTAGTTCCTCAGGTCCTAACTCCTATTCTTCTAAGAATGTGGGTGTATGAATTTGTATTGACAGAGGATGTGGGCATGTGTGGGTGGTATTTGTTGAGAACAGAATATACTTGTTACTTACCATCTCTTTTCCAAAATGCCTCATAATCCACTAATTAATATTTAAGAATTCAGATGATCCCATGTTGATTAAGTTTTGATTGTCAGGGCTGGTACGTGGCTTGGTGGTGAAGGCGCTGGACTCCCACATGACTAACTGTGGTTCAAATCCCGGACCTGGCGGTTTGCTTTCTCACTTTTTCCTCTCTCTCATCAAATTAAGATAATAATAATAATAATAATAATAATAATAATAATAAATACAATTAAACAAGTATTTTTAATAATGTTTTAATCATCATTCACAGGATACTTGCCCTTAATGAAATATTCAGCTATCTGACTTGGCTAGAATCCTGCATGTGTGTGTGTGTGTGTGTGTGTGTGTGTATGTGTTAGGGTGATGTTGCAGCTCATATGTGGAAATAAGAATAATTGAAGGGGAGCAAATCTAGTTGGAGCCCTATAAAAGAGGTCTTTGAAAATCACCAAGAGACTAGGGTTGAAGGGAGAGTTCTAATGATGGAAGGGTCTAGAATTTTGAATGTGAGAAAGGAAGAAAGAAAAGGAGATGTTTATGAAATATTTGTTAAGTAAATGGACAAAGGATTTGTGTATCAATGAAAGAATGAGTGATAGAATGTTTATGGGTCCAGACGGTGATCCTGAAAGTTCTCTGACACATTCTGCAGGATAGCTGTGGGTGCTGTTTTCAGAGACCTCGGGAGATTGAGCTGTCTCTTTTTGGAAGTGAGCAGAGCATTTTTCTAAAATGTTTTCCCTCAATTTTTTAGCATCACATTCACAGTAATCATTTGACTTGTCCTAATGACTTTTTCCTTAAAGTGATTTTTCTTTGTCAACATCTATAAACTGTTTGTTCTTCTTGACTTGCCAGTCAAAGGGATCAGATGACCTAGACCTAGTAATTTGAAGCTGACCTTCTTTGAGGGCAGTAGTTAGAAAGGGAGATGATATAACAAACAAACAAACAAACAAACAAACAAATAAAAACATTCATCTGGCCCATGAGAGAGTCGCTCCTCACAGGCTCCCCAGGCCACAGTTGCCCCATTCTGAGCTGGTCTAGGTCACTGGCAGATACAGGTGTTCTGCATGTTTAAGTGTGTCCTGGGTTGTGAATTCAGGACCTTTCCCACGTGAATCTGTTCCCTCACCATTGTTCCATCTCCTAGCCCAGAACAGGTGTTTTTGTTTGTTTGTTTGTTTTTGTTTTTGCTGTAGAGTGTGTGCACTTGCCAGAGAGAAACCAGGGGCAGGGGGAGAAATCACTGCCCTGGGAAAATGGCCACGTCACAACCCCTTCTTCTCCAGTCTCCTTTTGGCATTTTGGGCTTACTTGCACATGTGCTCCATATGATTTTCAGGTCACTGGGTCTAGTACTCAAACTATGCAGGCGGTCATGTGGGCTCAGTGCCTTAACCTCCATGCCACCTGCTGGCCCAAGGGAGATGATTTTTAAAAGCCTCTTTCTTCCTCGGTTTTAAAAAGTTGTTGTAGGGACCAGCAGTTGGTATAATGGCTACGTTGCTGGACTCCCATGTAGTTGACTCTTGTTCGAGTCCCAGACCCGGTGGCTTAAACTCATGCTGGACATGTGTGTGTGTGCCCAAGATTCTGAGAGGAGAATGGAGGAGAAGGGATTGCGGCGTGGCCATCCCACCTGGGGGAGATTTTTTTGCTTTCTGTCTCTGTCTCTCTCTGTCTTTTTGGTGAGCACACACGCCCTATAGCAAAAACTTCTCTTAAAAAAAAAAGTTGTTGGGGACCAGCAGTGAGTGTAATGGCTATGTCGCTGGACTCTTGTGTAGTCGACCGTGATTCGCGTCCCAGACCTGGTGGCTTAAACTCACGCCGGGCGCGTGTGCATATGTGCCCAAGATCCCGAGAGGAGAATGGAGGAGAAGGGATTGCTGGGCCCCCCCCCCCCCCAGTGGGTGATTTCTCGCTTTCTGTCTCTCTGTCTCTCTCTTATGTCTGGTGAGCGCATGCGCCCTGTAGCCAAAACCTCTCAAAAAAAGAGTTGTATTTGTAAAAGGTGCTTTGATGTTTTCAGGCTAAAATATAAAACAAATTTAACTGTCTTTTTGTTGGTGTAGAAATGAGAAAATGAGATGCTTCTAATAAAGGTCTCTGTTGTTATTTCTTTCTCAGCAAATGTATACACACATCAATATCATATATAAAATATCTAATACGATATCATGTATATATATATATATGTATGTAATATTTAACTTTTGGTCTCATACCAGGATAGAGAGTGAATAAACTTTAGGAATTTGAGCCTGAAGTTGGCCAGCGCCAGGGCTTAGTCCATTGTTCTACACATCCCCAAAGCTGAGTTTTATCTTAGATTATTAAAGAAGTTACTTCTGGTTGTAACACTTGATTTGAAATAATTCAAGGCTCCCTTTATGGACAAAATGAGGTGATGACTTCAGTTGAATAGCGCTCTATCAGATTCTGAGAAGTCTCCTATGTTTCTGCTTCAGAGCTGAACATTTACATACCCAGAATTTTACTGATCTCAGAACTGTGGCATTTATTTTCATTCAAATAGCAACCACTTCTTTAAGTAAGACATGCTTCAGTGAAAGTTCAGGTGTCCACGTCTGCTGTAAAACACCTCCTGAAGAAAGGGTGTATTCATCAGTGTTCTGTGGAGAAATACTAGGTTGTCGGGAAAGTCATGAATTTATGTTTTTCTATGCAAAAATACATCATGATTTTTCTGACGACCCAGTATTTGTTTGGGGGAGTATTTGTAAGGGATTGGCTCTTGGGAGTGCGGAGACTGGTCAGTTCAAAGATCTGCTGTTGGCAAGCTGCAGACTCAGGAGAACCGGTAGTAACCACATGCATCTCCTTAAACCTTATTAAATCTCCAAATGAAGACAATAGCAAGGTCATAATTCTGCTTAACGTTCTACACGTATCTTGGATATGGGTGGAATGTTAAGGATTGAATGTGCACGTGTCCTCAAGAATTCGTATGTTAAACCCAGCCACTGTTGTGGCTACATTTGGAAAGGGGACATTTAAGAAAGTAATTCATGTTAAATGAGGTCATAAGTCTCTAGTTCTACAGGATTAGTATTCTTATAAGAAGAGACACCGAGAGTGCTTTCATAACCACTCCCTTGCAATTCTGTCAAGCACAGAGCAAAGAATATGTGAAGACATTGTGATAAGACAGTCATTGGTAAGACAGGAAGAGGGCCCTCACCAGAAACTTAATGCGTCAGAACCTTGATCTTGGACTTGCCAGCATCCAGAACTGTAGGAAATAAAATCTCAAGGCCAGCAAGTGGTGTGGTGGTTAAGGTGCTGGATTCACACATAGCTTATGGTGGTTTGAGTCCAGGACCCAGAGGTTTGATATTCATGCCAGGCATGCCTGCATGCATACCCAAAATCCTAGGAGGAGAATAGAGAAGGGACTGTGGTTTGGCCATCCCCTCTGGGAGGTAATTTCTCATATTTCCTCTCACTGTCTCTGTATCTCTGGTGAGTGCATGTGCCCAATGGCAAAAAATTAAAAAAAGAAAGAAAGAAATCTCTCTTGTTTAAGACACCCTGAATTTTGTATTTTTTAAAATGACAGTCTAAGCAGACTAAGACAAGAGAAACTTTGATTAATCTTTTGACTTCCTGATATCTTGGGTATTTTTAGAGCACACTCATTTCAGGGTTCATGACATAGTAAATGATAATGATCATTGAATGGTGGGACCTGCAGATGGCATAGCACTTATGTTGCTGGACTCACACATGGTGGACTGTGGTTCGCGTTATGGACCTGGTGGCTTGAAAATCATGCCAGGTGTGTGTGCGTGTGCGCCCAAGATCCTGGGAGGAGAATGGAGGAGAAGGAATTGTGGTGTGTCATCCCCCCTGCCAGGTGACTTTTCATTTACCCTGCCACTACATCTGTGTGTCTGTCTGTTTGTCTGTCTCTCTCTTGCAGGTGAGTGCATATGCCCTAAAGTAAAAACCTCTTAAAAAAAAAGAATGGTAATGAGCAATAAGAAAATTCTTTCTGAAGGTTTTATTTTTTAAAATCTAGACAAAATAGTAAGTAATTTTTTTTTTTTTTTTTTTGCTATAGGGCGCATGCGCTCTCCAGACAGACGGAGAGAGACAGAGAGACAGAAAGTGAGAAATCACCCCTTGGGGGGATGGTCACACCGCAATCCCTTCTCCTCCATTCTCCTCTCGGGATCTTGGGCACACACGACCATGTGCCCGGTGTGAGTTTAAGCCACCGGGTCCGGGACTCGAACTGCGGTGAACTACGTGGGAGTCCAGCGACATAGCCATTACACTAACTGTTGGTCCCAGCAAGTAAATATTTTTAAAATAAATGAAAGGATGATTGATTTTAAATTAATGTTGTACATTTATAAAGAAAGTAACTCAGAAAAGTTTTTAAAGTTACATTATCATTTATATTTCTGAAAATAAGGATACAATGGGAACCACCTTATTGGTCTCCCAGTAGAAGGAGTTACATAAATTATAGTCCACCTCCTTAGCAGAATCGCATGTGGTAACCAGACAGTTACGGATACCACTTGGAAAAATGTTTATTATATATATCATCTGAAAAAATGTAAACTATGTTCTGTTGTGATCATACTTACATGAAATTATACACACATGTGAACAAGACTTCCTCTCTTAATTGTTACAATAATTTCCTATTATTGCTTTTACAGTAATTTTTACAATAATTAGTTTTTATTTAATGAAAAAAACGGCCTCAAAGCTGCCAACGTCGATCACGCTGTCTCGCCGCCTCTTCACTATTCTAGCAAGGGTTACAGGTCTCCTTGCCTCATGGAGCCCGGAGCAGATGGCCTGGATACATCGGAGAGGACCAGCTCAGCACCCGCTCGAGTTGCACCAAATGTACGTGTGGTTAGATGTTTCCTACTTCCTGTTAATCACTGTAAGTGCTTTCTCTAGAGAGTGCAGCTTTCTCTTCTTTCTCTGCCGAATACAAGTTATAATGCAGGGAAGGGAAGGATGATTAAAAGAGAGTATTGAGGAGGGAGACAACTTTGAGAAACTGCAAGCTTATTTTGAATCATAGGCCTTACTATTAAAGCACACATAGTCAGCTCTGCCATTGCTCCAACATTTAGATCATTGCTTATGAGCACATGTTCTGCTGCTGTTCCCTTCCACACTCATGCCTTCGATTGTCTTAAAAGCTTCTAAATGACTTGGTATCTTTTCCCCCCCAATGAGATGCATACAGTTGCCAGAGAGAGACAAAGTGAGAAATCACCCGTTAGGCTGCTTTCCTTTCATTCTCCTCTCAGGATTTTGGGTACGTATGCATAAGTGCCTGGCATTATTTTCAAGGTGCTGGGTCTGGGGCTCGAACTCTGCTCTGCCATGAGGGAGTCCAGTG
>NW_006159803.1:1932249-1951866 GCF_000334495.1 Tupaia belangeri chinensis | reverse complement strand
CCCCCAGCCCCTGCTAGCCCCTCAAAATGATTTTTTTTTTTTTTTTGGCATAGGGCCCATGTGCTCACAGGAGAGAGAGAAAGAGAGAGAGAAAGTGAGAAATCACCCCTCAGAGGGGTTGGCGACCCTGCAATCCCTTCTCCTAAATTCTCTCCTTGGGATTTTGGGCACCTACACACATGCACTGGTGTGATTTTCAAGCCTTAGGATCCAGAACTCAAACTGTGGTTGGTCATGTGTAAGTCCAGTGCCCTAACTACCATGCCTCCTGCTGGTCCCATCCCTTAATTTGTTTTTAAGTAGACTATAATTTTTAAAAGATCATTAAAGGACCAGCAGATGGCATAATGGCTTCATCGCTGGACATCCACATGACTGACTGTGGTTCAAGTCCCTGATCCGGCAGCTTGAAGCTCATGCTGGGTGCATGTGTGTGTGCCCAAAATCCTAAGAATAGAATGGAAGAGAAGGGATTGTAGCGTGGACTTCCTCACTAGGAAGTGAGAAATCACTCCCTGTCTCTCTGTTTCTCTGTGTCTCTTTGGTGAGTACACATGCCTTATAGCAAAAAATTTCTCTAAAAAAACATTATATTTTCTTTTATGACATTTCATCCCATGTATCCTTTATGATTCCCTCTGAAAGGTCACTTGGTGCTTGGCTTGGCTTCCAGCCATCATTCCCACAGGAATCTTTGAGATGAAGTTTAAGGATCTGTGATGGTCTGACTAGACACAGAGCTGGGCTGGAGGATTATAGAGGACGTAATTAGATGGGTGATGTGGGTCCAGACAGTGAACCACACCCTGTTTTTAATGTGTGTTTCATAGAACACCACCAACCAAAAAAGTCCGTATGTCTAAAAAGAAAGCTAGAAAGTCCCTGTAAGAAAAGAATAAGAATTTCTGGCCCTGCTATGTGGGATTTTTAATAATTCATATAACTTGTCATTTTCATAGGTTTTTAACTTATTATTTTTTTCTTTTGCAAAATCCCTGCTTAGGAACCTTCTCTTTCAGATGTTCCGATGCTTTTTCTCTCTTATATGAAGGAGGTGAGTACGAAGAAGGGAACTCCTTGTTGTTACATGCCTCCCTGGGATGTCAGGCTCAGAGCTGGGCTCATGATACCTTCATTGAATTCATCCAGGATATTCAGCAGAGATCCTCAATACTGATCTAGACCAAGGGGACAGGGAAATAGACTAAAGATCTCCCTTTATGTCGAGCATGCAGTCTGTAGAGTTCTTGTGGGTTATGTAGGTAATTTAATTTTCGTAGCAGACCTATGAAGTCATCATCATTATGTACATTAATAAAGGAGAAGCCAAGACAATGAGAGATTAAGTAGCTGTGGGGACATCCTAGTAGAGCCAGGATTCAGTCCGCAGTCTATTTGAATCAGAGTTCAGAGTTGGCTTTCAGTCTCTATATTCGATCATTCAACAAATAGTTATTTATCTGACTGTGTATGCAGTTTTATGCTGTGTGCTGAAGATACCAATAAAATAGGCCTTGTCCTCAAGGACCTCACTGTGTGAAGAAGGAGTCAGAAGTACTATCCTTAGGAGAGTTTGCAAAGGAGAGGAGCTTATTTTATCCTGGAGAAGTCAGGGGAGGCTTCCTAGAGGAAGTGACAATTAAACTGTACTCTAAAAGATAAACAGGAGTTGGCCCATCTCAGGAGAGAAGAGTCAAAGGAAGACTAAGTAGAGGAAACTGGACTGGGATCCACGTGGCAAATGAAGCCTTTGTGTAAGTCCTAGGACCTCCACTGCAGAGGCTGAGACTGAGAGGGCAGACCTGTGCGATGAGGTTGGCGAGGTTACTAAGGTTCAAGCCAGTAGGGATCCCGAGATTGTTCTAAGGAGTCAGAACTTTATCCTGAGGTCGCTTGAAGGAATCAAGCGTTTTCTGAAACAAAGCACAGGTTTTCACTTTAGGGATAATTTTCTTGTAGTTTTAACTACTGGAGTGAATTTTGGCAGTCGATTCTATCAACACATAAGTTGAGTGCTCCAGAAAGGGCAAACGTTCCTGCCCGGAAGACTAGAAATCAGGTCGGTTTTCACTCATAGGCTGATGTAAGCGGTTTTGACTACCTTGTATGGTTAACCAAGCAGCTGGAGCCTGAGAATTCCTTTTCCTCCCAGAGTTAACGACGTGCTTTCTGACCTCTGGGGTGAAGATAAACTTGCAGTTCTTTCGGGAGCTGCTGAAGGGTACTGCTCACGTCTCCATGGGGAGACCGAAACAGAGCACGTGCATGCTATAAGCATCCAATATTTGGTTCTGCATTTTATTTAAAAGTATTATGTTTGGGGGCAAAAAAAGTTCCCTTTTGACTTTATTTGTAATGTTTTAAAATTGTGGTAAAATACACCTAACATACGATAAAATATACAGTCTTAACCATTTTTCAAAAAAGTTTTTTAATTATTTATTTTTAGAGATTTGTTTGTTTGTTTATTTTTACATAGGGTGTGTGCACTTGCCGGAGAGACAGAGAGAAGAAGAAAGTGAGAAATCACCCCTCCCGGGGGGAGGGCCGAGCTGTAGTCCCTTCTTCTCCATTTTGCTTTTGGGCTTTTGGATACGCACACAGCATGAATTTTGAGCCGCGGGTCTGAGACTTGGACTGTGGTCGGCCACGTGGGAGTCCAGTGCCTTAACCCCTGCACCACCTGCTGCCTCCTGCAACCACTTTGTAAAAAAAGGTTTTCTTGTTTTTTTTCTTGTGGTAAAGAGAAAGGTGTCCCAGCCTGGTCTTCATGGTATCTACCTACAGTCTCAGCTAGTCCGGATTATGGACATGTGTGCTCACTGAGATCCCAAAACATGAAGCCAGGACCTTTCTCCTGTGGGTCCACTGGCATTACTGTCCCACCACTGTCCAGTCCCCATTTTAGCCGTTTATACGTGTACGGGTCAGTGGTATTAAATGCATTTATACTGTTCCACTTTCTCCACCATCTATCTGCAGAACACTTTTCATCTTGTAAAACGTTCACTCTATAAATGTTAAACAGTAATTCACCATTCTCTTCTCCCCTCCAGCCCCTGAAAGCCAACATTCTACTCTCTAACTTCATTGTCCCTTAATAACTTTTGATTTCTAACTGAGGAGAGCTCAGTTTGTAAACCTTATTTTACTTATTTAATAAATAATTGTCTTAAGTAAAAGTCTCAGGCCAGAATCCGATACATTGTAGGCAGTCAAGAAATGGTAGCTCTCGTTATAATTTTAAATAGGTTTAAAACTGTTGTCCACTGAGCAATACTTACTCGTATTGCAGGAGCCAGCACAATGGACTTCACACCTTGCCTGAGTCCATTTTTTCTTTTCCTTCTTTCTTTTTTTTTTAGATAGATTTTTTGCTGTAGGGTGCATACACTCACTAAAGAGAGAGAGACAGAGAGAGAGACAGAGACAGCAAGACAGAAAGTGAGAAATCACCCTCCAGAGGATGACCATGCTGCAATCACTTCTCCTCCATTCTCCTCTCAGGATTTTGGGCATGCATGCACATGAGCCCAGTGTGAGTTTGAAGCCACCCGGTCTGGGACTCGAACCACATTTAGTCATGTGGGAGTCCAGTAACATAACCACTCCGCCGTCTGCTGGTCCCAGTCTATTTTTTCTTGACGGTTTCTTGTAAGTATATACTCTTCTCTGTCTCTCTCATGTAACTCTGCTACTTGTCATTCTGCTGACCTCACTTCTGCGCTCATTTCTCCTTGGCGGTTATTCCTCACTCTAATGAAGGGGCCTGGCTTCACTATCTGCAGTCAGCCTGAACATCAAAAGGCATGCCTACATTAAGGGCTAACTTTAAAGTATTGGTGCACAAAGCAATTTAGGGTAAAGTGGTCCCATCCCCATCTTCCCACAGTCTTATTAACTCGTATTTTCCTAATCATAAAAGTTTAGCTCTGAGATCCTCTCTGGGGTTTCCCCCACTTTATGAACATTGTTGGTCAGAAGGATCATAGTTCTACTTCAGGAAATAATTATAAGTGTATGTTAGAGAATGGCATTGTTTCCATGATGGAACCATTCACATGCCATACTTCACACTGGACAGATGCATGTAGCCTGGCTGGGGACAGGGTGAACCAGGAGTGTCTGACGGGATCCACACTGGTTTGGAGTCTCACATGATTTGTGGGTCACATGAGTCAGAGATGGTAACTCCTTGGGTAGTCTACTTGGAAGGGCTTAGGGGGCCTGCTGGGAGGATAGGTATGATAGGGATATTCATGAGGGCGGGGCCAGAACGGACTCTATTCTTTTACCTGCTGTGCCTGGCTCCGTGGTCAGACTCTGTGGAGAGAAGGTTCCAGCAGATGCCACAGGAGCTCTTTAAGCAAAAGAGTCTATGAAATGTGGCACTGTGAGCTGTGCGCCAACCCAGATGAACAGTATTGGTGCCCATTGTTACTAAACACAGAGCAAACACACTTAGGGCACTTTCCAGAAGGCTGAAATATTGCTGGAATTAGTCATGGCAACAGCCAGTAGAATTTGCATTATCATTATCGATGTGCTTTCATCTGAGGCAGACAGGGAGGTGAGGCCTGGGAACAGGCAGGCGTAAGTCAGGTGTTTCCTCGCTTCTATTTTGCATCGATTGTAAGGCAAGACCCTCGCTGAATGACAGCTCTTTTGAGGGGAGTGAATAGGGGCAAAATAATGAAGATACATTTCACATCCATGCCAATTTTAAGATAAATATTGGTTCCAGAAATTTTTAAAAGTGGAGGGGAAAAATGTTTCTTAGAACCAAGGAAATATAGATATAATACCATGTTTGTGGTATATCTTCCTAGTATCAACTCAACAGCATTGTTCCTCAACCATCGTCATGAAACTAAGTTTGTACTCTGGCTCTTCAGCAGCTGTAAGTTTCTCGCTGGTTTACTTAGGCTGCTTCTGTCTCAGTTTCTTCTGGGGAGCACATGTGCCCTATGGCAAAACCAAAGCAAAACAAAAACAAACCAAAAAAAAAAAGCATGAAAGGAAATACTTCTTGCAAAGCATGTAGCATACTGACTAACACACAGTAGGGCTCAGAAATAGTAGTTCCTATTACTTCATTTTTGTGCAGTAGAAATGTGCAGTTTTACTAAATACCTACTCATTCGTTTGAAAGGAACATGGACAGTTTGAAGAAGAGTATCCATGACTGGTGAAAGATCTTAGTGAATCACAAATAATTGCTGGAAAAAATGGAAATAATTTGCTATGAACAAAGCACAAATTAAGGGTGGTAAAAGAGAAAAGCGTACTTGCTAATTGCAAAGGCAGAGGCTTATTTCATATGTACAGTGGGAGTAGATGTCTGAGAACATCTTAATTTTTTTAAGGTTTTTGCCATAGGGCACATGTGCTTGCTGGAGAGAGACGTAGAGAGACAGTGAGAGGGAAAATGAGAAACCACCCCCTGGGGGGATGGCCATGCCACAATCCCTTCTCCTCCATGCTCCTGGGATTTTAGGAATGCGTGTCTGCACACCAAGTGTGATTTTTTTCAAGCTGCTAGGTCTGGGACTTGAGCTCGGTTGGCCATGTGGAGTCTGGTACCTTAACCCCTACACCACCTGCTGACCCAGATCATCTCAATTTCAAAGTGGTAATCATGGGGCTTGCTCTGTGGCACAGGGTAATGGTCAAGAGAAGCCAGATCCCACAGGGCAGCCACAGTTTGAGTCCCCAACCTGGACAGCCTGAAACATACTGGGCTCATGCCCACAAATGCCCACGACTGAATGGGCCGGAGGACTGGGGGAAAGATCCCATGGGGGGTGCTTCTGTCTGTCTGCCTGTGTCTCTCTCTCACACATACACAATGCATATGTACTCTATTATAAATCAAAATGATAATAAAAAAGATAACCATTTTCTTGCATGAACAACCAGGCAATGTGCAAAACTTTCTACATTCTCACCCAGACTGAGCCCTGTAGACTTAGACTTGGCCACTGTTAACTTCTGATCACACTTCGCCTTCTCACTGCTGCTGCTCACTTTCAGCTTTGATCTGTACAAGGAGAGCAAGACTTTTCTGGTGCCAGTGACTTAGAAATTGCTTCATGGTCACAAGATTAGTATGATAAGATTTTTTGTTGTTTTAGTGGCTTTTTACAGGGTCTTTATTTGGCCTTTTATGTAGTGATGGTGTGGGAAGAGGCTGGGTATCTCGTGTGAAAAACAAACAAACAAACAAACAAACTGGAATTATGGCTGAGGAGGTCTTAGTTTTTACTCTATTAATCACGACCAGTAGAACCTTAGAAAATTTCCTCTACTCTCTGTACTACAAGCTCGTTACCATAGAAAGAAATGAGTGAACACAGTGTCGGAACCTCCCGTAAAATGGCTGTTTTCATCCAGGTTATAGCTGTTAGATTATGCTTGAATGTAAGGCAGGTAAAGAGAAGGTCTTGGAGATCGTGGGATGACTAGTGGGAAACCGAGATTACTGGCATATTTAATATGGACTGCACAACAGTAGTATCACTAGTGATTAACTTTGAATCTTATTCTTCAAAATGCAAACCATAGGCCTGGCAAAGGCCAAGGATGATCTGAGGCAGAGTTCTTGTTTAGCCTGTCTCTTTATTAAATTTGATCCAAATGTGACATTAATAAGGTGCTCCGAATGAACCGACAGAGGGTACTGAGTTTCTTAACAGTCATTATGTATCGTAATTGCATTAATCACTATGTTCAACCAGGAAGTTGGTATGTAGTTGTTGCATTTCTGGGATGGGAACAGGTGCAGGTTTAAGGCGCTTCCAGGAAAAAGGCAAATACAAAGACAGAGGAGAAGCATTTACCAACATCAGGCCTGGGACGCAGAAGCTTCATTGTAATGCACTGTGCACTCCCGTGTTCTCCGCCAAGCGCGTTTCATTGCCGCAGGCAAGTAGCTGGATCAATCTGGTGTCGGTATTTGTTCCATTGTTGATCTGTCACGTTTGCAAGGGTGTACGGATGCATAATGTGCACAAGGAACTGAAGATGGTTTTGTATGTGCCAGATGGGAGTGTGTGATACGGTCTCCCCTGACTGCAGGAGCGACTGGCTTAGAATTTTCTTGAGCTACAAAAATATCTCCTTATTACTATGTACAATTAATTACATGCCATCAGCTTATTGTTTGCTATACATAGCACAGATTTGTCTTCATTTATATTTTAGAAAGCTTACCCTTTGGCCAACAAAGCATCATTTTTCATTGAAATGTGTGTTGGAGAGAAATGCGGGCGTTGTCTTTGGGAAGTATGGTGGAACCCCAGCAAGATTCTGGTACTTTAATGATTCTGGGTTATACATGATTTCCATCCTTTTATTTTAAAGTTTATTTGTTTATTTCTTCCATTTGAGAGAGAAAGAGAAAGAGACAGTCTCTCCCAACAGGGAGCCAGCCAGGATCGTGGGTACTCATGTGTACAGGGAGACCTCGGATAATCCAGCCTGGAGCTTTCTCATGTGGCTTTAGCATTGTGGACTGTTGCATTGTCTTGGAAATCCATGCCAGCCACAGCGAGTGGCACTGTGGTAATGCAACACTTCACAATGGTAAGACCACATGGGAAGGTCTTGTATATAAAAAATTTGTAACTGCCAGAGGGCGCATGTGCTTATCAGAGACAGAGAGACTGAGGGAGAGAGAGAGAGTACTTCCCAATGGAGTGTGGTCAGGCTGTAGTCCCTGTCCTTCCTCCTCTTCTCCATCCTGTTGGGATTTTGGGCTTGCACATACATGGACCTGGTGTATTTTTCATGCCACTGGGCTGGGATTTGAACTGTGGTGGGCCATGTGGGATCTGCCTTCTGATGCACTGTGCTTAACCACTGCGCTATAGGGCTGGACCCATCTTTTCACCATTAAGGACCTCTCTCATTTCCCATGTTCATCAAGCATACCATGTTTTGAAAACTGTTTTCTGTCAAACTGCCTGTGTTAAGTAATATTTTCTCCCATTTTAATTAATAATAGCAACCATAATTCAGTTCTGATTAGTTGATAAAATTATAGTTAAAATATATTAATAAGGCTTTTGTTGACTTTGAGAGACATGACATATAATTTCTATCAGTTATTTTTTTAAAATGGCGGAAAATAGCCCAACGAGTTTTATGAATGCCTTCACTCAAAGTGTGAGCCCAGGCACCTTTACATTGTGCTAGCACCGTATGGCCACATTACCTTTAGTACTGTTAATTAATATCACACAGCTGTTTCGAGACTTCAGCTTCAGAATCAGGCAGGCCTTCAGCTCTCTTTTATCTTCGGGGGTAGTTCTTCTGAAAGTTTTCAACAACTCTGTGCCTCTTCAGGTATTTTTAAATTGATGTGTAAAGTAAAATAATTTCAAATGTAAAGTCCCGGATGCATCTAATACATGAGTTATATCATTCTTTTGAATGTATCCTATCGTAAGTAGTGATCATCATCCAGTTACAAAATACATGCACACGTTTTTCTTTAATAGTCAGAAATTACATATCATTCCTTTTTTCCCTTGCTCTTGTATTTTGTATTCTGTTTTTTCACTGAATGTTATGTATTTTAAAATAATTATTTAATTTAATTTATTATTATTACTGTTTAATTTGACCAGAGAGAGAGGGAGATAGAAAGTGAGAAAGCAAGCCACTAAGTCTGAGACTTGAACTGTGGTCAGCCATGTGGGAGTAGTCCAGTGCCCTAACCATCATGCCACCTGCTGTTCCCCTGATTATTTTCTCCAAGTTTTAAAAATCAGATATATTTTATCAACTATAGTTTTATATTTCTTTGCAACCAAAGTGCAGTTGTTCCTCATTATTTGTCGATTCTGTGTGTTCACCTTTGCCTGGTCACTAGAATTTGTTTGTAACCCCAAATCACTTCTTGCAGCACTTTTGTGATCATTCAGACATGAGCAAAGCAGTGAAAAATTGGAGTGACCTGATACTCACTTTTCTGGCTGTGGCTAAACAAGACTGTGCTCTGCTTTCTTGCTTCAACTCTCATCCTATAGACCAGTGCTTTTTTGAGATTTATTTAGTATATATTTTTTGTGCTTTTTATTTATGATCCTCCTTTTTAAATGGTCTAAGTATAATGCTAACGTGTGCCCAGTACACTGAGCATAATAGCACTGTGGTGTCCTGTAAGAGCACACATGTCTTAGATACGCTTCTTTCAGGTATGAGCTGTACAGCTGTTGGCTGTGAGTTCAGCGTTAATGAATCAGCAATATAAGCAAGATGCTGTATCCAGAAACACCATGAAACAAGGTTATGCATTGATCAGGTCATAAAAATATTGTGACCAGAGGCTTGTAGGAACTTTACCCTATATCGGCCCCAGGGGCAGTTGTTCAGTATGTGTAAATTCAATGCTTACAGAACATAGCTACCACAAATAATGAACTCTGACTGTAGGTATGTCATTTTAAAGTATTTAAAAATGCACCATAATCAAATGCTTTAAGTGTTAATACATTTTTTATGTACTGGGCTGTTATTAAAATTGTAATTAATGTGTAGTTAATCATGTACATATAAATACACACACATATGATTTACTTACTGAATCAGCTTTATAGTGTGGACAACTAAGTAAGAGAAACTTGGGTTATAAAGAGAAGCAGAGAGATGGAATGATAGAAATGAAAGTATCTTGTTAGGCCCAGCCAGTGGCATGGTGGTTAAGGTGGCTGGATCCCACATGGCTGGCTATGCAGTTCAAGTCCTGGACCGATGACTTGAAAGACATGTTGGGTGTGTACATGTGTGCTCAAAATCCTGAAAGAAAGAACAGATGGAGAAGAGACTTTTATGTGACCTATCCCTTTGGGTGGGGGGAGTACTTTCTCACTTTTTTTTCTTTTTTTTCCTCTCTCTCCAGCAAGCACATTCACCCTCAGGCAGATTAAAAAAAATCATGTTATCTATTGAGTTTTTACTATATGCTAGTAAAAGAAAAGGAGAAAAAAAACAGAAGCGAGCTGGGGAAGGGAAAATAAGAGAATGAGAGGATGAATGGAGAGGAGTGTAGGACCGAGGGTCAGGGGAAAGGTAACAGGATTTTATACTACATGTGGTTTCTTCTGGAAAGGAATCAGGGTTTCTTATTACAAACAAATCATATTATGGCTGACTATCTAAATGTGCACATCAGAATGACATCAACCTGTAAAATACGGGCAATGGGAATATACACATTTGATACAGGCACACAGACACATTTCAAGAATGCCTAAAACACATAAGTAAAAATGTTCATTCCTTTTTTTAAAAAGGAAATCTTTAATTCTTCTATTCGTGGAAGTGATCATCCAATAGTGTTAACAGGGGAATAAATTTAGTGATCCATTTATGGGATTGCATCATCAATGGAAAGGGTGTGAGGAGCTATGCAATATTGTGTTTACAGCATAGGTTTGTCTTGCTTTAAGAAATCCTACAAAGCAAAATTAGATTCATCAAACTGGCAAAACAAGAGGAATCATTATATTTCCAAATTATGCTTTTTTTTCAGCAAAGATTCATTAGGTGGGCACCTGTCACCTATATTTTGTTGCTGCTTTGTTTTGTTTTTATTATAGGGGATGGGCACTTTCCAGAGAGTGAGCCAGAGAGAGAGAGACAGAGGGAAAGTGAGAAATCACCCTCCAAGGGGAATGACTGTGCTGCAATCCCTCCTCCTCCATTCTCTTCTTGGGATATTTTGGGCACACACATATACAAGCCAAGCATGATTTTCAAGCCTCTGGATTCAGGACTTGAACCATGGCATTGCTTATGTGGAATCCAGCCTCCTTAATCTCCATGCCACCTGCTGGCCCAGGTAGGCACCTTTTAAAGTATGAATATCTTACTACATGTATATGTCAAGTTATAATCAATGGGTAATAAAAACAAAACATCCATGAAAATATATGACTAAATATACCATTTAATTCAATATGAAAATATTATATAACTTACAAAGGAATTGTGTATGATATTTCAGAAAGTTGTTTTATTGCATCAAGTGAGAGTATATCAGTTTCTCCCAAGTTTGCTGCTATTTCAGCTATTCTTCCATTTCAAGTTAGTTTGTAGTGCATGCAAAGGGTTCTGGGACTTTGAATATTATGTCGTATCAGTGCTGTGGTAAATCACAGGCCAGGCAATAGTATGATAGTGTGTTGTAATTCACATTTATCTTCATGCTTAAATTTGCAGGCTACCTTGACATCGATCCAAAATATAAGTCTTTTTGTAAATTATTTAAGTATATAGTCCTATGAAATTCAATTTTATGGTCATGTCTGAGTAATTCTCATTTTGATAATTATGTGTGAGGAATCATGATACTCAAAATTGTATTACGGCTAACTATCTCAATTAGATTGAAAGAAATATCTATTCTAGATAACATGGAACAGGTTTTATTTGCCACTGAAAGGTCAGGCTAAAGACATTTCTAAATGGCACTTTCAAAATCTGCAGTGGTTTCATTGCCAAAGATAGTCAAAAATGTAATTTCCTTCACATAATTTTGAATGTTTAAAAAAGAAGAGATCAAAATTAAATCCTGGTTTCATGTTTTAACTGAATGCGACTGATCAGCATGTATCTTTGCTAAAATGTCTTCCTTAAGCTTTGTAAACTCATTTACTCCCAAATCATAATGGTTGAGGAGATGGAAGAACAGCAACATTCTGTTCTTTCAAAATGGTTTGACTTTTCTTATGTAGTTCCCAAAGATAGCTTTTGCACTTTCTTGCTTTTGGTTTGCCAAGGCAGAGGAGGAAAGTTTACGTGAAGTCTTGTTTTATTTAGCTCTGATCATCTGTGAAAGCAACTACAGTGAGAAAAATGCTTACTGGAGGAATACGAAGTACTTCACAAACTCCTGACTGTCTTCATCCTGTAACTAAGGAGTAGGAAATAATTCACTCCTTGGCTATGTCTTTCTGTCAACGCAGTTTTTTTTTTTCTTTTTGGCCTAAGCATAATTAGAAATAATATCATTTATGCCTATAGTTTCAAAAAACACAATAGGACAGTGAACGTCTTCAGGCACAGTTTCCTAGCCTACCACCAGATGGGGCTAAGTGCTAAGTAGATTGCTATTTTCGTGGCCTGTGAGAGTAGGCAGTTATCTAAATTTATTTTTGCTATGATGGCTTCTGTTTTGGGGAGGGGGGAAATGAGTATGTAACAATGTCAAGCTTATACACCTTAGTAACTGAAATATTTTAAAACTCTGGAAGAAGCATCTCTTCTTTCCAAATCATTTATTTTATTGGGTGCATATGTCATTTTTTTCCTGCCAAATAGTGAGTATGAGTGTTTGCCTTGCTATATAGGTACCTTGAATCATCGTACTAATTGGTACATATCTGCAGGCATTACACAAAATGGCACTTTTAAGGGAATTTTTGTTGCAATTCCTTAAGGTGAAATACTTCTTCCTAGCCTCTGTTTCTTGTCCGTGTCATTATTTGTGTCTTCTTTTTCTGCTCCTTTTCCTCTCCCTCCCTCTCTTCTCCTCCTTCTCCTCCCATTCTCCTTCTGACTTCTTTTCCATCTGTCTGGATGACTAATAGGCTAAGGATATTTTCCATGTCATATACCCTTTCCCTTCTTTGTGACTGGGGAAGACTGAACTAGCCATGCTCAGCCGGGTCTGAAGGAAATCACAGCATGGGGAGGAATGTATATCCAAAGTTTAGGGATCTTATATATGCCAGATGTTGATAAAAATCAAATTATGGGACCAGCAGATGCCGTAACAGTTATGTCGTTGGACTCCCACGTGGTTGACCGTTGTTTGAGCTCTGGACCCAGTGGCTTATAACACCAGGCCCTTGTGTGTGCATGCCCAAAAATCCTGGGAGGAGAAAGGATTGCGACATGGCCATCCCCCTCATGGGTGATTCCTCACTTTCTGTCCCTTTGTCTCTTTGTCTCTCCAGTGAGCATGTGCACTTTATAGCAAAAATCTCTCTTAAAAATATAAAATTATATTGATCATATTTATTCATTCATCAGCAGACTGCTCTCTGAGCACTGACTCTGGGCTGGGTACTGTGCTAGGTAATAAGCACATAGTAATTAATTAGACAGAAACAACTTCGTTCTTAATCAAGTTTTTGTAAATGCACAGATAAACTTCCAGATTGATAAATTCTGACAAATACATTTACCTGCATACCCAGCACCCAAGATAAGATTAAAAATATTTTTATCACCCCCCAAAGTTCTCTCATGCCCCTTAAGCACATTTCCAGTCAATTCTCCTGGCACACCCCTCTATTCTCAGTAATCATTCTTCTGACTCTTGTGATGATTCATTAGTTTGTTTTTTTCTTGAACTTTATGTAGATTTTGTTTGTTTGTTTGTTTTTTAGATTTTTGCCAAAACCTGTAGGGCACAAGCCCTTAACAGAGCGAGATAGAGAGAGAGAGAGTGAGAAATCACCTCCGGGGGGATGGCTACACCTGCATTCCCTTCTCTTTCATTCCCCTCCTGGGATTCTGAGTATGCACACACACACACACACCCAGCATGATTTTCAAGCTACCAGGTCTGGGATTCGAAATGCAGTCAGCTATGTGAGAGTCTGGTGCCTTAACTACTTCACCACCTGCTGGTCCCTTGCTTTTAATTTTATTTATATTATTTCATTCAGCCTAGCATTTTTGAGGCTTATCCATGTTGTTGGTTTTATCCTATCAGGACTTTGGACATACATGTGCACTTACCCAATGTGTTCTCAGGCTGCCAGGACTGGGATTCGAACCATGGTCAACCATCTGGAATCCTGCGTTCTGTGCACAACCCTTAACTGCTGCACTATGGGTCTGGCCTTGTGTGTATTGTTCTATCATATAATTATGACATAATTTACTTATATACTTACTATTGATGAATACTCAATTGCATACAATATTTGACTGTTATGAATAAAGGTACATTGAACATACTTTTTAATAAAAACCTCATGTGCTTGCCACTTATTTGTGATAAGACCCTTAAAATCTATTCTTTGAAGGATGTTCAAGTATACACTATATTTTTATTAACTAGAGCCACCATGTTGTGCAATTGATGTCTTGAACTTATTCCTCCTGTTAAGTGTTTTGTATTCTTTGAGTAACATCTGCCAAGCCATCACCTGTGCTCCTGGCAGCACCGGGAAACCACAGTTCTACTCTCCATTCAGCTTTTTTAGATTGTATATATAGGTGAGGTCACGTAGGATTTGTCTTTCCATACCTTGCTTATTTCACTAATATTGTCCTCCAAATGACAAGAGTATTTCTTTTTAATGGCAGAATAGTATTTCAGTGTTTGTGTGTATTAGGGTTTTTTTTTAAAACTATTTCTTTAATGGACACGTTGATTCTATTATATATCTTGGCTATTGTAAATAATGCTGCAATGAAAATGGAAGAGCAGACATCTTTCTGACAGACTGATTTCATTTCCTTTTGATATAAATCCAGAATTAGGATTGCTGGATCATATAGTAGTTGTATTCTAATTTTAATGGAAATTCCATACTATTTTCCATAATGACTATACTAATTTGCATCCCTACCAACAATACATGAAGAAAAAGGTTATTCTTTCTTCAGATCCTTGCCACCACTTTTTACCTTTCATGTTTTTTTAATAACAACTATTCTAACAGGTATTGTGTAATGTCACATTGTGATTTTAATTTGCATTTCCATAATGATTAGTGATGTTAAGCATTATTTCATATGTAGGTTGACCATTGGTATGCATTCTTTTGAGAAATGTGTATTCAGGTCTTTTGTTCATTATCAAATTGTGCTACTTATTTTCTTGCTATTGAATTGTTTGAGTTTTTAAACATGTATTTTGGATATAAAACCCTTTTCAGATTTATGGCTTACAGATATTTTCTCTCATTCTGTTACTTGTCTCTTCACTTTGTTGACTCTTTCCTCTGCTGGGCAGAATCTTTTTCATTTGATATAATCTCATTTGTCTACTGTTCCTTTTGTCCCCTGTGTTTTGGGGTCATATCCTACAAATCATTACCCAGACCAATGTCATAGACCTCTCACCCTGTTTTCTTCTAGTAGTTTTACAATTTCAGCTCTCACATTTAAGTTTTTAATCCATTTTTAAAGTTCATTCTTGTATGTAAGATAAAGGTCTAATTCTGTTCTTGTGCATGTGGGTAGCCAGTTTTCCTCACACTATTTATTGAAGAAATTGTCCTTGACCAGTTGTGTGTTTTTGGCATCTTTGTTGGAAATTGATTGACCATAAATGAGTGGATTTATTTCTGGGCTCTCTATTCAGTTCTGTTGATCTGTGTGTCTGTTTTTATGCCAGTTGCCATGTCATTTTGATTACTATAGTTTTGTAGTAGATTTTAAAATTAGATAATGTTATACCTCCAGCTTTGTTTCTTTTTGCTCAAGATTGCTTTGGTGCTATGAACATTTTTGTATATGTTTTCTTGAAGATGTGTGTTTTCATTTATGTTGACTATATGTCTAAAAATGAAGTTAATGAGCACTAGTGTGTGTGTTTTCCAACACCTTCCTTCCTTCTTTCTTTCTTTTTCTTTCAGGAAAAGAGAGGGGAGAGATACAGCACCTCCAGTAGGGCTTAGATAGTGTGATCCATTCTCAGCTTCAGCCAGCCCTGAATCATGGATATGTATGTGTCCAGTGAACATGGGAGGCAGGTCTCAGGACATGAACCTGGAACCTTCCCTGAGTCAGCCTTGCAGACTGTTGTGTTTTACTACTCTGCCACTGTGTGGCCCTCAATATGTATTTTTAACTTTACAAAAAAACTGACAAATATTGGATCATCAGAAAAGTCATTATACATATTTTGCATAGAAAAATACACGATGACTTTTCTGATGACCTGAGTTTCCCTAAATGGTTATGCCATCTTATACTCCCAGCAACAATGTAAGAAGTGTTCAGTTCCTTTACGTACTGAAGAACATTTGGTATGATCAGTCTTAATTTTAGCCATTCTAGTGTGTATAAAATAGTATTTAATTTTGGGGAATTCCACCTATCCTCATAAATTCTTTATTGTTAATAATACTACCAGAGCTATCAAGGACTAGATAGACTAGAAAGGAGGTCAAGGATAAAAAGAATTTCTAAAAGAAAATTGAAGGAGTATGGGAGAAAGTATATGTAAAAAGAGGAGCTAGATGGTCAGAGCTTTTCACTTTAAAATAAACTGCTGAAGATAACATGGGTAAGAGTCTTTAAACGCTCAGGCAACAGCAGTGAGAGCTCTCCTATATGCGGTTTGTCTATTTATATATTTACTTATTTTTGGTTGAGAGATCATGGGTCGCTATTGTATTCTTTTCTTCTATAGCATTCTCAGACAAATCATTAGGAAAAAATATAACATGCTTTCTTTTTCATAATTTTTAAAAAAATTTCAGATGATTTCACATTTTACATAAAGTTCTCATCTTGATGTGTACTATGTATATATGTATAAGTGTGTATATATATTTTAACTTCTGTTGAGAAAAGTATACATGTGATTCATTTAGCTGTTTATAGTCTAACTGGTATTTAGCTTATACTTTACAAAATATTGCCTAATAAAGGTGAGATGACTGAACTACCATAGCCCCAGAACCTCTTCTTGCTCTCATTCTTACAGTATGGTTGTATTTCACTAGGGTAATTACACCTATTGGTCAAAATATTATTTCTCACTTTCTGTCTCTCTGTCTTTCTCTGTCTGTCTGGCGAGCGCACGCGCCCTATAGCATAAACCTCTCCAAAAAAAAAAAAAAATTATGGAGCTAATAGACTTAGATCTTGACATTAAAAAGAAAACTCAAAGGTCCAGCAGGTGGCGTGGTGGTTAAGGTGCTGGACACTTCCACATGGCTAATCATGGTTTGAGTCCCAGACCTCTCTCTCTCTGGTCAAATTAAAATGAATGAATGAATAAATAAAATGAAATAATTCTTAAAAAAAAAAAAAGAAAACTCAATACTGGTTACTTTTCACTACCTTAAATATTAAAATTTGCATTTAAAAATGTGCCATTAAAAAATAACACACTTTATTTTGGAATGATTGTAGATTTACAGAAGAGCTGTGAAGATAATAGAAAGGGCAGATATACCTTTGACCCCATACTTCTACTGTTCACAACTTAGTAGATAACCATGAAGCATTTGTTCAAATGAGGACATTGACATTGGTGCATTACTGTTAGCTCAGCGCCACACCTTGACTTCCCCGGGTTTTCCACTAGTGTCCATTTTCTGTTTCAGGATCCAGTCCAGAATACCACACTGCATTTAGTTGTCATCTGCCTTCTCTCAGTTTCTTAATCATTTTCTGCTTTTCATAGTCTTGATAATTTTGAAGAGACCTCACTAAATATTTTAGGAAGTGCCCTTCAATTTAAATAGTTTGATGACTTTTGCATGATGACACTGGGGTTATGGTTTTGGGGAACACATACTACTAAGGTGGAATGTTCTTTTCATCACATCATATCAGAAGGAATGAAGCAGACATGGCTTACCGCAGGTGATGTTAAAACTTTCATCCTTGGATAAGGTTATGTGTGTGAGGTTTCCCCACTAACGTTATTATTTTTTCCTTTTCACATTCTGTTCTTCAGAATTGAGTTACTAAGTCCAGTCCTCAGTCAGCATGAAAGTTGAGTGGTGGTTGGGCGAGAATGGAAGTTAAGCTCTGTCTCTCTCCGGGTGGGAGTATCTAACATAGCATTTGGGACTTTTCTGTAAGGAAGATTTATATCTTCCCGTATTTATTTATTTTCTATTTTAAAGGTTGCCAGAGGGCATCTTTGCTCACCAGAGAGGAAAAGAGGGAGGGAAGGAGGGAGGGAGGAAGCACACTTTAATGGGGAATAGTCATGCCACAAGCCCTTCTCCTCCATTTCTCCATCCTGTTGGGATTTGGGGCTCAATTATATATGTGCCTGGTGTTGTTATTTAAGCCACCAGGGCCTGGATTTGAACCATATTGTTGGCCATGTGGAATTTGGCTAGGCCATGGGATTAACTCTCCCCCATTTATTTTTATGCTAAAATCTATTTGTCTCAGTATGCTCGTGAATATTTATTTTATATGTGGGTTATAGTTTAATACTACATTGTTTTGTTCACATTCATTCAGCTTTGGCCATTGGTAGCTTTTTTAGGTTGGTGCCAGTGTTTTTTTGACATATATCTATTCCCTATTCATTTGTTTTCCTTTTTAGTGCTTTACATGCTAGAAGATGCTCTAGACTCACTTGAGTTTTTCCTGCATCAGCTATTGTTCCAAGATACCTGGCTTCTTTAATTGGAAATTGTATTTAGGAACTAAGATCAGGGTTCTTGGTATACTCAGTGTAACTGAGTGTCGTTTTCTCTAGACCATCTCTGTGGGCAGAGTTAGGAAACGTATATGAGTTAGGAAACATATATTTATCATCATATCCAAAATATGAGTTAATATTGAGTTCTGTGTCTCTCATCCAGTACCTCAGGGTTTATCCTAAATTTCACCCATGCTTCTCTGTAATTCCTTTCTCTGACAGTGAGAAGCTTACATTCTACTTGTTTATCACTTATTTACTTATTTTTCAACCCTGGTAAACATAGCGTTTCAGAATTGAAATTCATATCTGCATCTCCTCTCCGACTCTCTCCTGCACTCAAGATCTGTATAACTGCTTGCTAGACAGTTTCATCTGGATCTATTTCAAATTCAATTACAAGAAATAGACCTTATCTTCCCCAGACCATTTATGCTTCCGTGTTCTCTAATCAGCTGATAGTCTCCAAAATTGAAACATGGGGTCATTCTTAAATCTCACCCCTCTCTCAGCTCCCATATTAAATCAGTTACCATGTCCAGCCAATTTCACTTCTTTATTTGTCTAATCTGTCCCCGCTAGTGTACCTTCATGTTGATTGTCACTTTCCCATTCTCAAACTGGGATAATGCTATATAATTCTTGCAAGCATTATTATACTAACCTTACAGATAAGTAAATTGAAGCATGGAGAGATTAGGACCTTTTGCAAGGTTGCATAGTGAGGGGGGTTGGGATTTAAACACTGAGTCCAGTTTCTTTTACTACTTCAGTTTTCTAATATCTTCCTGGGGTGCTCAAACAGCTTCCTGCTTTCTTTAATAACAGGCTTGGCTTTTCAAGTATCCTTTACATAGTCTCATGATTTTTTTATTTTCTTCTTCTTTTTCATTCTAGAGAGCACATGTACATGCCAGAAGAGAGAGAGAGAGAGACAGATAGAGACAGACAGACACACCCCTAATGGGCCTGGTTCATGCAACAATCCCTTTTTGGGAATGGGTAAAAGGTGTATCTGATCTTTCTATCATCTTCTGTGCACACCTGTCCATCCCATCAGGATCCTGAACAGGTGTGCACATGTACACAGTAAGTTGTACAAACCACCAGGACTAGGATTTGAACCACTGTTGGCCATGTGGAATCTGGATCCTTCCATCATATAGTCCTGCTCTATAGGGCTAGCCCATCTTTTCTTTCTTCCTCCCCTCCCCTCCCTCTCTCCCTCCCCTCCCCTCCCTCTCTCCCTC
>NW_006159803.1:1919854-1932237 GCF_000334495.1 Tupaia belangeri chinensis | reverse complement strand
CCCTCCCTTGTCCTCCCTTGTCCTCCCTCCCTCTCTCTCTCTCTCTTTCTTCTTTCATTTCCTTCTTCCATGAATGAGAGAATCAGAGGAAGGGGAGAGAGAAACAGAGAGACAGGCACCCCCAAGAGAATCTCCATACTACCACGATCTACCCCCAGCCTCAGGCAGTCCTAGATCATGGGCATAAGCAAACTTGGTGTGTTCAGGGAGGTCTCTGGATGCGAACCTGGAAACTCCCTTTGTGTGTCAGCCTCACAGAGCATTGTGTTACTACTATGCCACTGTTTGGCCTCTGGTTACATAATCTTTCTCTTTTAAAAAATTATTTTAACTTTATTTATTTATGTATTTATTTATTTTAATTTGACTTAGAGGAACAGAGTGAGAGCAAGAGAGAGAGGAAAAGTGAGAAAGCAAGCCACAAGGTCCAGGACTTGAACCATGACTGGCCATGTGGGAGTCTAGTGCCCTTAACCTCCACGCCACCTGCTGGCCCCTACATAATCTTTCTAAGATGAAAACATGTCTTCTCAATAAAGTATATGAGGTTCTCTGCTCTAGGATCTGTCTACCTCTCATTCTATATTCTGGTGAGGTATATCCTGTTTTCACACCACCTGTTAGCAACCAGGATCTCCTTGTATTTTTGGGGGCCTCACAGCTGTTTTTTAGTTTTGTTTTCTTCCTCAGGAGGGCCCTCTTCCTCGGGTACCCTTTCCTTAATTCCCTTGTCTTCAAAATCCTACTTATTCTGTTAAACTCAGTGAAGACGTTAGGTATTCCTTTGTATCCTATATGCATTTCCACTCTTATACCTACCATTCTTAAAAAACAAAAAACAGTCTATGTATGTGTTTTTCCAAAGTGTTATTTTTAAAGGAATTATTTATTTAATTTGACCAGAGAGACAGAGAGAGATAGGGAGAGAGAGAGAGAGAAAGTGAGAAAGCAAGCCACCAGGTCCGGGACTCGAACTGCTGTGGACCATGTGGGAGTGTCCAGCACTTTAACTGTCACTCTGCCCGTTGTTCCCTCTCCCAAGTATTATTTTTTTTTTAACTCTATTGCTTCACCCTTGAAGAGAAGGACTGTTTTGTGCTCCTTTCTCTTCATCGTATCTAGCATAGTGTCTGGCACAAAATATTACTGAATAAATGCTTTTGAGTAAAGAAGCAAATATGTGCATATCGGTTTTTATTTTTTTTCCCAACAAGACCAGAAATAGTCTTTGTGTTTTCTGCATGAAGCTATTATCTCTAAGTCTTTAGACAATAATCATAGTAGAAGCAATTACCATGCCGAAGAAAAGAAAATGAATTCTACTGTTGATACGGATTCCCATCTTAATAAGAAATTGCTTTACAGAAAGTAATAAACATAAAATAAATCATGAAATTAATGTTTAATAGAAAGAATATTTTTATTGCCCTCAGGAAAACATTTTCTATTTTTTTCCTTGTTCAATATGAATAAGTTGAAGGTATAATAAAGAGAAAATGTAAAAGACTTATTCACAAAACTTAAATTTCTCTTACCTAACTAGTGATCGAAGTGAAATCTTTCCTGTTTGTATACATACCCATGCAAGCATGAAAACACCAATAAGGTGTTGCAACTGTCAGTTTACCTAATAGGAATTTGTCTATTTTATATCCCAGAAATTGAGGACTAAACTCGGAAAGATTGTATATAGCTTTGTTTTAGAATATTGGATCTTACTGTAATCTAAGATTCACCTTTTTGAATGCTATATTCCAGCTAATTTGATGGACAATCTAACTTTGCCAGTTCTTATATTTACTTAATTCTCTGTGTCTCTGAAGACTATTATAATTTATTTAATAAGTTGGCACTCTTTATTAGTGAGTTACAGTTACTTTTAATCTGGCTGAATTGTACAGAAATTAGGCCATTTTATATATTAAGAGTAAAATATTGTGTGTGTGTGTGTGTTTTCCTGTTGGAAAACTACCAACAAAAAGCAAAGAGCAAAAAGCAAAAGTGTTTATTTTTGAAGTAGGACATTATATAAAGCTGGGAACAACTGAGGAAGAAATTCTGCTAAAATAATTGGGATTCAAGGACACTGAAAATCCATGACCTCATCAGCCTGGAGACAATGAATTTTATTATGGTTCATTACATAACCTCCTGAAAATACAAGCACTGTGTAAACTAAGAGAAATAAAGGCACAGAGAGAGGACCGACTGAGAGGCAAATCACGCCTTTTCCTTTGGTGCCTTCAGTAGTATTCCAGTTTCCAAAATACTTTAGTTACCTAGTGAAAAAGCATCAGGAGTCATTAACTGTGATATTTGGAATCAAAATTTGAATGTATGCTCCACTCACATAATTTTTGATACACTTTTAAATCAAGTTACAAATGGTGGCAGTAAAAATGGGCAGTATGTCTCCATAACTTGGAGGTGCCTCTTGATTTCGAATTCAGTACACAATTACTGAGCACTCTCAGTTGTGTTGTCTGTAAACAAAGATTCCATCTGTTAAAACGTCCAGTGATTTAATATCCTTACTCTCCTCTAAGCCGATCTTCATATTGTGTACCTCTTTCAAACTCAGGGAGTCATTGCTTTAATATCACTCCAGTCTGGTGACTTCAAATACTGTATCTTCAACCCTGGTGGCCAGTCTTTGTTTTAGGATTATATTTATCACAAACCACATGCTAGCTACCTGCCCCAACCTGAATGCTGTCATCCCTCTTGAAAAATCTTAGATATTTTTCACACTCATCTCTCTTTCTCCATCCTCCTCCCTGCCTCTAATATTTTCTGAATCCAGCTTCAAGTACAGAATTTGGCCCGTTAACTGACAAGAAATTCCCGAGAGCCGATGTTTTAAATTTGTATAGATGAAAATTATCTTCCCAGTTGTTGAAAACAATGGTAATAAACTCAAAATATTTCTCTAATAGACAAGGTAAATGTATTGAAAAGACTGAATGTAAGCGCATACTACATTTGGTATGAGTCAAGGTGGGATGATTTTTCTTGAGCACTCTGGTTTAGACTCTTCACTGAATCCAGTCTTACAATAACGAAGAGTTTTTGGGTCCATTAAATGCAAGACACACCACTGACCCTAACACAGAAGTGATAAGTATTGGGCCTCTTTTTAAAAAAACATTGCCACAGCAAGAGAGAGAAAAAGAGAAAAGGAGAAAACACCCCTCGATGGGGCATGGTCACGCTACATTGTCCTTCATTTCTCTGTCCTGTTGGCATTTCGAGCATGCATGCACAGGTACCGGTATGTTTTTCCAGCCACCAGGCTGGGGCTTGAACCTTGATCTGTCATGTAGGATCTGGCTTCTCTCACCACTAGCATCATGGGCGGGCCCATGAGGGTTCTATTTAAAAAAAAAAAAAGTTACTGTAAAGGTTAACTTTTCATCCTATTGTTTTGGTAAAGGCTGACACACTTTGAAAATTGGCCAATTTAGATAAATAGTAAGCTGGAAAAGGGAGGCGATATATTTTACTGACTGGGATTATAGTCTTGGACAATATAATTAGCAGTTAATTTACTCATACCAAATGTAGTATGCGCTTACAGCATATGTATTCCAAATGTGAGTGATATAGAAAATGGTTGTGTGTGTGCACGTGTATGCGTGTGCGTGTACACATGCATAAGGGTTTAGCTCATAGAGAACAACTATGCCTTAGTTTTAATGGCACACAGTTGGTTTTCTGGAAAATTGAGGTAGTCTGTGATGTTGGTTTATTCTTTTGGAATTAATGTACTGTAGAGACGAATAATAAGCTTTTCTTGATTTGTACAAAACTCTCATGTCACTTCCCAGGTCAAAAAATATAAAATCCTTCTTCTTCTTCTTCTTCTTCTTCTTCTTTTTTTTTTTAATGTCTTCTAGGGAAATGTTATATAAGGTCTTTTCCCAATGTGGTCTTATTATTCTGTCTTATTATTTCTCAGTATTATTCAGTATATACTCAGTTTGGATGTGATACATAGTATTTTTTAAAGAATACTTATTTAGTGTTATATTTATTCATTCATTTTTTAAATTTGACCAGAGAGACACACACAGAAGGAGGGAAAGTGAGAAAGCAGGCCACCAGGTCCAGGACCCTAACCGTGGTTGACCATGTGGGAGTGTCCAGCACCTTAACCACCATGTCACCTGCTGGCCCTGATACATAATATTTTCAGACTCAACTTACTCTCCCCCTTCTCCATGCCTGATTAATTTATCTCCATGTATTCATTTACCCATTCTCCAAAGGCCAATTCAAGTCTATTTTATCTCATAAGGAAATATCTACAGAGTTTTTCTTTTTCTTCTGAAAAATTATAATACTTATTTTCCACATGATATCCAATCTCGTACTAATGTCTATGGCCATTTAATCTGATATTATTGCTAATATCAAAGTTATTTAACTTTTCCTTATGTTTATTACAGTGCAAGTTCTCTAAAGGTAGAGACCATATCTTGTCTTGATGAATAATTTAGCCATGATGGGGTATGTATGGCTGGATTAATGAGAACCTACTACTACTACCTAAGAAAATAAGTCAAAGGATATACTCTACAAAAAAAGAGCCAGATTTTTTCCCTCCCTAAGGGATCGTCTTTCTCAGAGACAGCTTTCTACAACAGAACTATGAAATGAGATTTTACAGTGCTAAGAGCTCACCTGTGATTAACTATGTGCCATTGGATCCTGGACAGGCCCCTCCATCTTCACATGCCTTTCTTTCTCTATCAACAAAATACAATAAAGTACCTTCTTGCCCTGCTTGACAGTAGAAGTATAGGGACTAACGAGTCCTACCCTTGCCTTCCTGTTCTTCCCAAACGAGGAGTAGTTACCAAGATGTCAGGGTCAGTTTTTTAAAGGAAAAATATGTTATAAATGTTTTTAAAAGAATATTTTATGAAATAATGTTGTTCTGCTAAACTATCTCATGTATCACTCTTGATAAAATGACCATATGTTTAAGAAATCAAAAGCAGATACTTTGTGTCATTCTAAATTCTTTTGTTTCTTCTTATGTATTCAAAGCTTAGTTGACATCCAACTGACTTGAAACTTCAAACTCTTTTTAATTGTAGAATAATGCCCAACATGTAAACCACACCGTGCATAGGCAATCTTATGTATATAAATTCATAACAGCAGAAAATGGCGCTACAGTGCATACTTTCTGTTTTAAATGTATAAGACTTTACTGTCTATTTATGTGACTCTATAATGAAGATAAAGACAAGGGTTTCTGAGAACTTTGGAAGCCGAGCAACCAGCCATGGTTGTCAACAGGTGCTAGAGGTCTGGAGTGATTACACAGTTGTGCTGAGTGATATTTTAAAACTCTGAGAGAAACAGTGACACTGGGCATCTGTTAAGCACCGAGAACACTAGTAGCTCCAGGTAGTTTACAGTTTTAACAGTGGTTTAGGTCTATTATGTTGATAACTTCCTATATGTGCAAAACTGAGTTTTGGAGGTTGCTATTAGAAGCAATAAGATTCACAGGAAAATTAATGTGGAGCTAGAAATGAGAGTGGTGCTGCCCAATAGGACCCTAAGGTTTGGGAAGTCATACAGTACTCAACTCGCTTGTCTAAAACGATTAATTACATTATTACAGTTATGTAAGAGTGAAACAAAAAATATGGTTTTTATTTTGTAGGTGTTTTATTTTAAAGTGTCACTAAGTTGTTAAAGGGATAAAATATTTACTACTGTTTTCAGGAGAAAAAAGAAAGTTTATTGAGATAAATAGTTATTAAGTGATTTTGGACCCAGCTACATTTTATATTCAATTAGTATATATTCTTTTGACCTAGAATGTTGTAAAAAATTACTAAAAAGGGGCTAGCTGGTGGTATGGAGGTTAAGATGACTGGATCCCACATGGCCTGCTGTGTGGTTGGAGTCTTAGACCCAGTGGCTTGAAAAACACACCAGGTGCACGTGTGTGTATGCCCAAAATCACAAGAGGAGAAGGGAGGAGAAGGGATTGTGTCATGGCCATCCTGCCTTGGGGGGTAATTTCTCCCCCTCCTACCCCCCCCCACCTCCCCACCCCCACCTCTAGCAATCATACACACTTTATAGCAAACTAAATAAAAAAAAAAAATGACTGAGTAAACCTGAAAACCGAGAAAATCTGGGAATTTTCTTCTCTGAGATAATAGTACAAAACTTTCCTAGTGATTGAGCCGAGAGGGGTCAAGCTTATGTCTCCAAACAATGGCGAGGAACATGGTCCCTTGTGAGTTTTGGTGGATAGGACTGAAATGGGTTATCTCTGGCATGGGTGTTTACTCAGTAGTGCCCATACTGTTTATCGGGAAACCTGGATATTTTACTTCGGTGATCTTAATAAGACAACTCCATGAGCTAGGAAAATGGGACATTGGATTTTAGTTCACTGTGGTAGTACAGATATCTGTTCATTTTTGTACATAAAATGAGGGATAATGCCAGAAATTAGTAAGCATATGCTTTATTTTAAAGGCATCAATACTTTTTTTTTTGGAGAGGTTTTTGCTGTAGGGTGTATGCGCTCGCCAGAAAGACTAAGAAAGATGGAGAGATAGAAAGCGAGAAATCACCCCCCAGGGGGGATGGCCACACCGCAATCCCTTCTCCTCCATTCTCCTCTCGGGATCATGGGCATGCACGCACACGCGCCCAGTGTGAGTTTAAGCCACTGGGTCCAGGACTCAAACTGCAGTCTACTACATGGGAGTCCAACGACATAGCCATTACATTCACTGGTGGTCCCTCCAAGGTATCAATACTTAAAAAAAGTTTTTTTGGAAGGTAGTCTCCTCGTCCTGCTCCTCCTGCCTCAGCCACCCCAGTTGCTGGGATTATAGGTGCAGCCTTTAGGTTGAACCAGAAACTAAATTGGGCCTCCCACGTGGTCCCAGCCTGCAGAGCACAATGCCTTAATAGCGTGGGCCAGTGTAGCTAGGCCAAAAGTTTCATTACTTTAGACAGAGAAATGTTACAAAATTATTTTAAAGCTAACATAGCTTTTTAGGTTTGAAATAATCTCTTCAGTGCTGAGGTTACTCATCTCAATATGCACTTTGAAAGGTTTCCCAGAAATGATTATAGCATGAGTATCAATTGGCATTTGTTTTGTAATTTTTTAAACAGAAAATACTCATTAATTATTTTAAGGTATCCAAGTACATTGCCATTTATTCATTATTAGCAACATTTCCTTCAGGTTCCTTTATTTTATATCTGATGACAAGAGTACATTTCACCCTTAACGTTCATATCTTTAAGAATTCTAATATTTATATGAAATTGGGTTTTAAAAATAGATTCACTATTTAAAAATAATGATTAAATAACATATTGCATACTTACTGCAATTGGACATATTTAAGTAAATATCTATTAACATTACAAATTTATACCAAAAACACTTGTATTGATAATTCATACTTATTATTGTTAGCTGTCAAACTTAATAAGCTACAGACACAAAGATATGACTTCTCTCTATAATATAATAATAAACAGAAGAATTAGGTTATGAAAAGACAGGGAGATGGTGAGCATCTAACCAAATGTGATTGAGTTGAAAGTTTTCGTTTTTATTCCTTAAATTCCATGGACCATGTTCATGGGAGTTTTGTATAAGGACACATCCTTAAGTAGTTAAAGGAAGGATCAGCAGGAGAATTGCATTTTTAGAAAGGTCATGATAGGGAGGAAAAAGAGAAGCCAACCTGAGGAGGGGTGAGGGGGGATTTTTCTAGAAACAATACATCTGGAAAGAGAAAGAATACCTCGACAAATAGGAACAATGATATAATATTGAGTTTGATGATACCCTAGGTTTTTAAAACAGTCCTATATAATTAGAGGTGAACTGTGTCCAGAGAAGTTATGCAGCTTGTTTTTGATGACACAGCTAGTTATCAGCAGAGCCCCTGTTAGGGTGTAAAGTCTCTGAATATGTCGGTACTTTTCCTTAACATTATGTCCCTAGAGCAGGCTAATTGTGATTTGTTTGTTTGTTTGTTTATTGTCAGAGGGTGCACACCAGGGACACCAAGTGAGGGAGAAGCACCCTCTAACGGGGCGTGATCACATCACAATCTCGTCTCTATTTCTGCATGCCTGGGATTTGGGGAAGGCATGCACATGCACCTGGATGTTTGTCAAGCCACTGGGGGGTGGGATATGAACTTCCATTGGGCATGTGGGAGCCAGTTCCCTCAGTCACTAGGCCATGATTTTAATTCAGTAACTACTGACATGGTGATTTTAATTCAGTGTATTTTTCTCTGTGTTTTCAGAACACTTGAGGACAATTATAAGAGGTAGGCAAGAAGTATGTCTCAGTGAAAATAGCATGATTTTAGGAGTCAGGCTTGGAATTCTGACTAATATTTCTCAGCTCTATAACATTCAAGCTATTTAAAATCTCTCTGCTAGAATTTCTGTATCTAGATAATTGGGAAACTATGTCCTCTTGTAGCATTGTAAAGATGAAATGAAGCAGTAAATAAACAGGGCCTGGTACACAGTAGATTTCCAACAATGTTGATTTGTCTTTACGTAAATAGATTTGGAAGCCAAAAGGGTTCAAGAATGAATACAAGGTGGAAATAAATATTTAGGAAAGTAACTAAAGCCTACAGGGGACCACACTGTAATTACTTATTGACCAAACGTTGCTGTTATTAGACATAGAAGTACAATACCATGGTTTACCAAAACATATACAGAAAGGCACAGAATCTTTCAGTCCAAGCCTGTACTTAGTGCTTGAAAAATAATTCCAACTTAGAGTATAAAGAGAACTAATGATGCTAGGATGGTTGAGAATTATAGCAGGCCCTGCTGCTGATGTTAGTATTTGAGGCAGTGACCGATAGGGTCTCTCTGCAAGAGGAGGATGGATTTCTATGGTGCATGGTTGAGTGCAGAGCCATGTAAGGAAGAGAATGGTGTCTGCTAGAGACACCGAAATACACCAATAACTTAACCCTTATTCTTTATTTTTTTTAAATTTTATTTAGGGGCCAACAGGGTGGCATGGTGGTTAAGATGCTGTTCTCCCACATGGCCTACCATGGTTTGAGTCCCAGACCTGGGAGCCTGAAAATTTTGCCTGGCACATGTGTGTGTGTGCCCAAAATCTTGAGAGGAGAATGGAGGAGAAAGGATTGTGGCATGGCCATCCCCCTGGGGAATGATTTCTTACTTTCCCTCTCTCTGTCTCTAGCAAGCACACACACCCTATGGCAAAATAATTTTTAAAAAAATTATATACATTTAATCATGGTATGTTTTTACACCATATGATGTGGGTTCTCAAAGCTTAAACACATTGTATGTCAAACAAGTCAAAGATATTACCGTATACAATAACTTTCCATTCTTGTGTCTGTTAAGTGTGCTCCCCCCCTCCCACCCCCCAAAAAAAGAAAACAAACTGAAACAAACTATTTTCAATTCTGGGTCTGAGTTCTGGACTAGAGTTCTGTTTTATTTATTTATTTTAATTTGATGGGTGGAGGAGGGTGGGGGGAGGGAGAGAGGAAGCAAGCAAGCAAGCAAGCAAGCAAGAGAAAGTGAGAAAGCAAGTCTCTAGGTCTGGGACTCAAACCATGGTCAGCCATGTGAGAGTCCAACACCCTTAACTACGGCGCCACCTGCCGGCCCCACACTTGCTGTTTCTTCTATTATGTTTTGCCGTATTTCAGTTTCTGTCATAGAGTGCAGACATTTGGTAGATATTGAGCAGGTACCTACAGAGTGTTTTTCATAGTCTGACTTCGCTTAGCTTTAAACCTTCTGTATTAATCTACTGTTCTTGCTCTCTTGGATTTGGTAGCATCAAAACAAGGCAGTTGTTCCATTTATAAGTATATTTCTGGTATAACTACTAAATAGAGTTTTGACTTTGTGGCTTTTTTTTTTTTTTTTTCTCTTTTTTCCACCCTCAACCTCCTCTTTTACCTCTTTCTTTTTTTGAGCAGTGAGTACTGTCCCCCTTCAGGATGACTTTAGAATGAACCCTAGGATGCTGGATTGCAGTGTATTGCCTGTGTTCTTTCCACTTTTATATTATCCTTGGTATTTAGTCTTACTCACAAAATTATGCAAGAAGATGAAGTGGCTCATTATCTTTGACCAAGAAAGTATGAGAAAGTGTCCTCTTTTGAAAGATGATAACATGGAAGAGTGAACAGATCTTGGTCACGTAATGTGAATACAGGGCTAAACCTTCAGGTGAGAACTGTGTGTGTGTGTGTGTGTGTGTGTGTGTTTGATATTTTTTTTCTAGGTTAGGAATCTAGAAAAACCTGCCCTAGTTAAAAATTCATCAGCTACTGTATTTCTTTAGAGAACTTGTTTTAATGCTACCTATACAATTCTGTGAGTTGCAAGATTTATGAGAAGATCTCTATCAGGAGAGATTTCCTTATTCTTCCAGTAGCAGGAAAGAGTTCTGCTCCAGGGGATGCTTATCCAGATGTTGCAGCTTTCTTGCTGGAGACTTAGATGGATGAAGAGAAATTAGGAAAGAATATGGAGCACTCAGCTGCAAAGATTTGGGGGAGTGAGGACTGTTTGTAGTTTTTATTTGAATTTGACAGAGGTGATTTTTCTTTACTCCTCTAAGAAGGATGAAAACCTGACTAAATGAGGCAATATAAGTGAAAAGATTTCATAAATAGCCAAGAAGGTCAGGAATACACCCAGGATAGTTAATTTTATGTTTAAAGGAAGAGTGGTCCCAATTGTGACTGAGGTGGGGAATCTGCTTTCTTAGGGAGCCTTTCTCAATGCTTGATCGATCCAGGGAGCCTTGAGGTACCCTCACCGACTTCAAGCGCACATCATGCATATTGCTGCACTTTCCCTTTCCAAAAAGAGACAGGGCTTGAAGGCCTTTATTGAAACATCATACATGCAGCAGGGCTGGATTTGGGGCATAAATCTGTGCTGGTTTCTTTTCCTAAAGTCAGAGCATAGTCTATTCATTCACAGTGGACTACTCTTTGCCTTAAGTATCTGGCTTTCTTCTTGCTTTAAGGCTACTTTTTAATTAATTAATTAAGTAACTTTTTAGTGCAGAATAGGTTATGCTGCTGCTTCTTCTTTTTTTTTTTTTTTTTTTTGGAGAGGTTTTTGCTATTGGGCATGTGCGCTTGCCACAAAGACAGAGAGGCAGAGAGACAGAAAGCGAGAAATCACCCCCCAGGGGGGATGGCCATGCTGCAATCCCTACTCCTCCATTCTCCTCGGGAACTTGGGCACACACGCACACGCACCCGGTGTGACTTTAAGCCACGGGGTCCGGGACTCGAACCGTGGTCAGCTACATGGGAGTCCAGTGACATAGCCATTATGCTAACTGCTGGTCCCAAGGTTATGCTTCCTTTTAAAAATGTTAATTCAAGTATAGAAATAGTGCTCTTCATATTGAGAGCTTTTGAACCTTGCTCCTGAGCAGAAATACAAAGGAAACTCTTGAAAGCAAAGCAGATGATGTACTTCTAATTTGGGCTTCCATTTGTTTATAGTTTAAAAATCAGTGGGAAAAAATCATGATCAAAGGCAGAGTAACTCATACAGAAAATTGTAAGACCACTTCATCTGGCTAGATTATGTGAAGAGTCTTTGATTCAAATGGTTCACACAAAGGGAAAATGTCTCATAGGTTCAGAGTTCTTTCTGGCAGTAAACTTTCAGTGTAAACAGGAAGACTCTTGGGCCACTTGTAAATTTTAGAAACAGATGATACTTATTGCCTTGCACTCAGTAATTTTGACGTTGAGAGAAGAGCTAGAATGATTAGTAAAAAATTTCACTTCTGAGTACAATAAGGTTGTTATTTATCTTACTACAATAGAACTTTTGTCATTTTTGTGCAGCAGTGGTTTACTGAAAGAATGTAAAATACACATGCTATTTTGTATCCTTAATAATGGTTCTAAAATCCTATGATTCTAAAGAACTTTAAAATTACATCATCATTACTAAAGAAGAGAATTAAGAACTCTAGCCAATTATGCTGATTTAAATTGCACAGCAGGAGCAGCTGATGGTGTAATGGTTGTGTCACTGGACTCCTGAGTAGTCAACTGCCGTTTGAGTCCTGGACTTGGCAACTTAAAACTCACGCTGGGTGTGTGTGCATGTGTGCCCAAAATCATGAGAGGAGAATGGAGAAGAAGGGATTATGGTGTGGGCATCCACCCTGGGTGTGTGTGTGATTTCTTGCTTTTTGTTTTTGTGTCTCTCCAGCTAGCACATGCTTCCTATAGCAAAAATCTCTCTCTCTCTCTCAAAAAAAAAAAAAAAAAAAAAAAAAAAAAAAAAAAAAAAAACTCACCGAAAAAAAAAAA
>NW_006159803.1:1917888-1918989 GCF_000334495.1 Tupaia belangeri chinensis | reverse complement strand
CGTGTGCTTCTTTTTTTTTTTTTTTTTTTTGGAGAGGTTTTTGCTATTGGGCATGTGCGCTTGCCACAAAGACAGAGAGGCAGAGAGACAGAAAGCGAGAAATCACCCCCCAGGGGGGATGGCCATGCTGCAATCCCTACTCCTCCATTCTCCTCGGGAACTTGGGCACACACGCACACGCACCCGGTGTGACTTTAAGCCACGGGGTCCGGGACTCGAACCGTGGTCAGCTACATGGGAGTCCAGTGACATAGCCATTATGCTAACTGCTGGTCCCAAGGTTATGCTTCCTTTTAAAAATGTTAATTCAAGTATAGAAATAGTGCTCTTCATATTGAGAGCTTTTGAACCTTGCTCCTGAGCAGAAATACAAAGGAAACTCTTGAAAGCAAAGCAGATGATGTACTTCTAATTTGGGCTTCCATTTGTTTATAGTTTAAAAATCAGTGGGAAAAAATCATGATCAAAGGCAGAGTAACTCATACAGAAAATTGTAAGACCACTTCATCTGGCTAGATTATGTGAAGAGTCTTTGATTCAAATGGTTCACACAAAGGGAAAATGTCTCATAGGTTCAGAGTTCTTTCTGGCAGTAAACTTTCAGTGTAAACAGGAAGACTCTTGGGCCACTTGTAAATTTTAGAAACAGATGATACTTATTGCCTTGCACTCAGTAATTTTGACGTTGAGAGAAGAGCTAGAATGATTAGTAAAAAATTTCACTTCTGAGTACAATAAGGTTGTTATTTATCTTACTACAATAGAACTTTTGTCATTTTTGTGCAGCAGTGGTTTACTGAAAGAATGTAAAATACACATGCTATTTTGTATCCTTAATAATGGTTCTAAAATCCTATGATTCTAAAGAACTTTAAAATTACATCATCATTACTAAAGAAGAGAATTAAGAACTCTAGCCAATTATGCTGATTTAAATTGCACAGCAGGAGCAGCTGATGGTGTAATGGTTGTGTCACTGGACTCCTGAGTAGTCAACTGCCGTTTGAGTCCTGGACTTGGCAACTTAAAACTCACGCTGGGTGTGTGTGCATGTGTGCCCAAAATCATGAGAGGAGAATGGAGAAGAAGGGATTATGGTGT
>NW_006159803.1:1916046-1917782 GCF_000334495.1 Tupaia belangeri chinensis | reverse complement strand
AAAAAGAAAAAAAGAAAAAAAACTGCACAGCAAGAATATAAATTTTTTTCTGAAGTTGGAATAGTATAATTTTAAAGGAATCATCCATGTAATCAGGATAAATAGCCAGTAAAACATTTTAGCAGAACCAATGATCATTCTTTATGATAAAAAGTGTAGTGTGTCTAATTTCTAGTGGAAATAAATGCATATAGAATTAATTGAAGCGGGAAGTAAAAGCAGATATATCACACAATCCAAATAATAAAAATAACTTCGAAGAGAGGCCTTCCTCTGTGTAGTTAGAAACTTTTTGTGCCTTTACTACCCATTCAATTTGGGAATAAAGCATGGCTGCACAGGTTTGAGTGGATTTTTCCAAAGTGTATCAGGTAACCTCAAACAACATTTACATTTTGGGTCCTGACAAACCACTGAAAAGATTTCAAGTTAAAATATCGAGGTGAGTTTACACCAAACTTTTTGTTTTAATAAATGCAATCCAAGCAAAGTCATCTTCCTTCACCTGGAAGGACCAGTCCTTTGGGGAAAAAAGAAAGAAAGAAAGAAACCAGAACACAAACAAAAATGATAATACAATGCTTTGGTTTTTGAATTGTTGGGAAGCCAAAGCTAGAGACCCTAACTTTTCTTTGTGTAGGCAGGGGCAGAGGCGGAGACTGGGGAGGGTGCTCACCAGCTTTGGGACAGGACAGCCTGGGACCCCTCTTCCCCGACACTGTTTGCCCCTTGTCCCACCCCTCCCCCTAATGTCAGAACAAGCCCAAGGAGCTAAGGCAAGCGCAGTGGGGAGAGGCGCCGAGACTCCTGCTTTGGAATGAAGCAGCTCCGCTGGAAACTCACAGCAACGTGCTGGCGCTGTGGCGAGTGTTCTTGGGCTCTGAGATGCCTTTCCCCACTACTCTTCGCTTTCTGAGCAGCATTTGCAACCAACTCCAAGCAGACGTATTTGGCACAAGGTGCCTGGGGGGCGAGGGACATGGGTCGCTCGCCGGTGTCCCCCCAGCCTGGTCCCTGGTAGCTGAGTGGACAGGGGGACCGTTCTGAGCGCAGCGCGGCAGACGCGGCCGCAGGTGGCAAGTGGAGCTGTCCAGCACGAGAGCGGGGCTGCGGAGCCCGCGTGCCCCGCCGGGCAGAGGCTCAGCAACAGGGCTCTCGTCCTCGCTCCCTGCCTGGTTCTGGGCTCGCTCCTGCCCACGCGGCCTCGCCCGGGGCGGGGGCCGCCAGTGCCCAGGAACTGCTCCTGCCGGATGGTCGCTAACACGTTTTTTGCCCCTTTTTCTCCCTTTCCTTGTTAGCGTCTTCTCTGCAAAGGGCGGGCTGGACTGTTCGGCCTTCCCCTTTCGCTTCGAAACTTCCCACATAAACTCAGAGGAAGGCGGGGAAAGGACCTGCAAGGACCCTCACACCCACTTCGCTCTGTCACCTTCCCCGAGGTGTCTCCACCGCCCCTGGCCCCGCACCCCTCTGCCCCTAGGCTGCCTCTCCCAGGGCCAAGAGGTAGGGCATCTGGGGTCGGGTGTGATCCGAGCCCCGGCGCGCCCCTCTTCGGAGCGGAGGATGGTGGCAGCGGGGAGGGCGCGCGGAGGACAGCATCCCAGTGTCCTCGTTGCTCCTGAAACGTGGCGCCAGGCGAGGCAGAGACTCCCAATGAGTATGACGGCGACACGTGATAGCGGCGGAGGGAGAGCATGAGGCGGGGGAGATAAAGAAGGAGGGAGGCAGGAGGCAAGTGG
>NW_006159803.1:1898076-1915269 GCF_000334495.1 Tupaia belangeri chinensis | reverse complement strand
CCGGCCTCACCCCGGCCTAGGGCTCCCGCCGGCCCAGACCAGACCCGAACCCCTGGCTCGGCGGGCAGCGGCGGAGGATCCGAGCAGGAGCACGCGAAAGAAGTGAGACTTCACTCTCGCGGGGCTCCTAGTGCGGGGCCTGTCTGCCTGCCTCCAGCCTGGGACCCTGCTTGGCCGCTGTCCCCCCGACGGCCCAGCCTCCTCCACACCCACCTGTTCTTCCCCAGAACTTTCCCAGGCACTGTGCGCCCCAGCTCCATCTCCCTCTGCTCTCCAGCATCCCCACCCCCTTCCAGGAAACCCTCCCTCTCTGTTTCCCACACTCTCTTGGTCTTAGTGTGACCTTCTGTGACATCTTTAAATTCCAGGGCTCTCTGGTTTCTGTGTTGTGTCCCTTCTCTCAAACCTTCAGATACTCTGTCAGCTACTTTTCCGAGTTGTCTTCCCAGAAAGAAACCTCTCATCTCCTGTTCTTTTCACCCAGTAACCTTAGCCTTTTCTCTCTTTCCTTATTTCCTTCCTTCCCTCCCTCCTTCCATCCGTCCTTCCTTCCTTCCTTCCTTCCTTCCTTCTCTCTTTTTCTCCCTCCCTCCCTCTCTCCCTCCCTTTCTCTCCCCCCTCTTTACTTCCTCCCTCCCTCCCTCCCTTTCTTCCCCTCTCTCTCTTTACTTCCTCCCTCCCTCCCTTCCTTGCTTTTTCTTATTCACTGGGTATTTATTGGGTCCATCTTCTCTGGGTAAACCGAGTTTCTGGATTCTAAACCTCTCCAATACTTCTGTGCTCATACCCAATTCTTCCCTCTCTGTTCTCTGCGTTCTCCAGTGCTTTTGCCTTCATTTTTCCATGTCTTCCTTATATAAGGCCCGTCATAAATATTTGTTGAATGAATAAACGGCTTCCTAGACCTCTCCAAACTTGTGCTTGTATCGCAGTGTCTGTATCAGCAGTTCAGGTGTTCACTACTCTCCCTGGCTCTAGGCTTCCTTCTGGCGCACTTCTGCCTCCTCCTTGCTCTGGGATTTCAGCTATCTTTGCCTTTTCCCCTTTGCAAGAATGCAAGATCTCTGCTCCAGTCGCTCCCTGTCTAGGCAAGCTCTGTTTTGAAGGAACCCAGTCTATTATAGACAACATCTGAAGGAGATTCAGTGCCAAACTCGGTCTGCCTTTTATCCACACCCTGACCTTAGAGACAAGGACTTGACCTCCTGACAACACTTTCACCTTACTCTTGAAACTTTTATCTCTTCAGAGTT
Organism: Tupaia belangeri chinensis; assembly: GCF_000334495.1. Lineage (NCBI taxonomy): Eukaryota > Metazoa > Chordata > Mammalia > Scandentia > Tupaiidae > Tupaia > Tupaia belangeri. The sequence continues at coordinate 1,914,016 of NW_006159803.1, read as the reverse complement.
TCCACAATGAATCCGAACAATGATCTTGTTTGATTGCTGTCCAGTCTCCCTTTTGGAAGAACTCTTGCAGTTGATGGTGTGAGGGTCCTGAGAAGGAGGGGGAGCTTGAGGGGTTGGGTATGAGTACCAGGCACTCCCACAAATAACCTTGGCACTTGCATTATTGGGGAATGACTTTTCTTTTAGAAAGGAAACTCTTCTTTGATCACTTCCTCTTCTCATGGAAATGTTTTCCCCTTTAATATGTCTCTTTCTGCCACTTTTCTTTCACTGATAATCTAAAAATGAATCTCAGAATGGGTTGAGTGCTGTTTTCTATTCTTCCCTGCAAATATTTCTCAGATATCACAATCTTAGCAACTATTTAATGTTGCAAATTGTTGAACATCGTCCTTTATGAGAGGAATGCAGTAAGCCCTATATTTCTGAAAATGTGTGTCATTCTTAAAGCAGTGTTTGTGCTATACACTAATTCTTCAGTACACAAATTCAGACTGGATACATTAATTTTACTAATGATAATGATTAGTTTCAGAGCAATCCTTTTTATAATCTTGGAGTTTTCTTTTTGCCTAGGAAACAGAATTACAAATTTCTGAAAGTAATGGCAGGGCCTCCATAGTATCAGTTTAACCTTAGACTATTTGCAACAGCTCAGATGAGAAGTAGATACAGTAAATTGAATTCAAGTATTTACTGCCATGATAAGAGAGGGGAGATAGTCTCTGATGGGTACTTTTCTAAGTTGAATTGGATTATTCTGGCTTTTTGCTGGATGAGAAGTATATATCCAGATGATAGTTTCCAGAATAAGAAATTGGAAAGTAATTGTGACTATCAAATATAGGCAACAGCTGTATGTATTTCTCATGCTGTTCTTCCTTTCTATTTTGAAAAGGACCTCTTAGATGGATGGTGAGAACATATAGGCGAGTAGAGTATAAACATTTCCAACATCGTAAATCATGTATAGAAAGATTGTCATTGGCGAACCATGTACACAATAGACAAAGAGCAAAAGACAAAGAAAACAGGTTATATTTCAAAGCAGTGATTTATTTATTTTTTTGTAGTCACTACCCTTATTCTCTTTGCTTTGGCAAGCTAGAATACTGCTTCCAAAAGCTCTAGTGGATTCATTTTCCTACATTGCCAGGATTCTAAACTCTGAAAACACTTGGAGAAATGGATTATGTACTGTCTATTTTCTTTCATTAGAGCTGAACAACTTTCTGCTAGAGGTTATGTGCCCTGACCAGAGAAAGAGAGACAGAAAGAGAGAGAGAGAGAGAGGAGAAGCACTTCTTGTGGGGCATGATTACACTGCAATCCCTTCTCTACCATTTCTTCCTCCTTTTTGGGCTTTGGGCATGCATACACACACACCTGGTGTGTTTCTCAAGACATCAGGTCTGAGACTCAGACTATATTGTTGCTATGTGGGATCCAGCTGTCTTAACTGCCAGGCTATGGTGTTTTGTTTTGTTTGTTTTGATTATAATATATCAGGTCATTGGAAAAGTCATGATGCATTTTTGCATAGAAAAACATAGGAAAGATATATCATGCCTTTTCCAATGACCCAGTAAAAATCATAGTATGTTATCCTTTAAGAATGAAACTAAATTAAATTGGTAAAATTGAAAAATATCTCAGAATTCAGGCAACCTAATTTTAATTTTGCCTTAGATAGCTAAGTAGTCCTATACTACATATGTTACTTTAACTGTCTGGGATCCTTCTTATCTGCAAGGTGTTATACTTAGGGTCCCTCCAATGTGGAGATTCTATAAAGACCTATATATTGAATTGTCAGGCTTTGGACTAACAGTCATAGTGGCTGTGGGGAAACGCGTGAGCACACATGCACACACACACACGTATTATGAGTTTAGAACTTCTGGGGAAAACATATTAGTGACTTAAGTAGGGACATCTAAATACTATTTAATTTACCTAATTACTCAAAAGATTTGAGGATCTACTGTGTGGTAAATATTTTGCAGAGCACCGGCAATACAAATGTTGAACAAAACATATCCAGTCTTGCTGACCCCATAGCATATCGGTTAACCACTGTGCAATGAAAGCCAGAACCAATGTGGCTGACTAGTGTTCAGTTCCACCTTGGCTGGTGGGTATGCATATGGGTGGCCAGGATCTTGACAGGATGCAGAAATGGAAGAAAAGGAATTGCACTATGACCAGGCCTTGTTACCGGGGTGCTTTCTCTCTCTGTCTCTGCCACTTGTACATATGCACTTTGGCATAATGATGATAATAGTAATAAAAACACACCCGATCTTTGACCTCATGAAACTCCTTTCTTTTTAAGTCTTACTTTGAACAAACTATATGGATGGAAGACATAAATATATACATCTGTTGTCTTGGAGATGTGTAGCAGAGGTTTATTTTTCATCCACATAGGGTGACTTGGCTCACTGTCATTTCCTGGGAAACAGTCATCATAATAAAAATCACCTTAAAGACCTTATTGAAGATGTACAAATCACCCATTATGTTATTTGAGATACTTTAATTCTTGGGGACACATATAGAGACACAGCTGGGGATTATTCATAAAGGGTGAATTTAGTAACTCATTTGTTTGGATTTTATTCTTGTAAATGATCGTCGCTTAGATGCCCTGTTACTTTGACATTGCTTTTGGGTTTGCTAATGTCAGCCTGGCAATGAAGAGATAGTAGACCAACCCAAAGGCAAGACTTCCCTAGGTTTTTACTGCCAGAGAATACCGGCTGTTCCAACACTACAGTGGCTTTGAAGACCTGAGAAGCTTTAAACAGCAGAATGGCAAGAAAAAAGTAAACAAACTGGAAGGATGGCAAATAAGGGGAAGAAAGCTAATGACAAGGGGGACTGTTTGGGAAAGTGAAAGACCAGTGAGAAAGGAAAAATTAAGGGAGGCCTGGATTCAAGTGGCATAAATGCCAAAATATTTCATGACTTTGGGAAAATGACTTTGTTACATGCCTAGGAAAGAATGAAAAGACATAGAAGATACATAGTTAGTCTCAGATACTATTAAATAAAAATAACTCTGACACACTTCAGCTCTTAAAAATACTTTAGAAAATGTGAATGTAGTAAACATGTAGATAATGAGAATATACAAAACATATTCGTGAGGTGGGACATTGGATCAATTATTTTAATGAGAGCTTTTTAAATTCAGGGTTCAGTTTGGCTGACAAAATTCTAATGAACAGAGTCATTACAATTACAAAATTAGATAAAAGCTCTTCTAGTAGTTTAATGTTTTCACACTTGCAGGAATGAATTCTGTAATCTGAAATCAGAATTTAGTGGCTGTCTATTGCCCTGTTCTACCTCATTCTTAATCATCAAGAAACAACACGGCAGAATTGAAGGAAGAAGATTTTGGAATTTGACTTACTTGGGTTTGATCAGTCCCTTGCTGAGCACCTTACTAAGTGTGAGACCCTGGGAAAGCCACTTCCTACCATCTCTGAACCTTAGTTTCTGCTTCGGTGGACTAGGAATAATAACTAACTTGTAGAAGTGTTGTAAAAGAGAAGCAATATTCATGTAAAACTCCCTGAACGCAGTAAGTAGTAGTTACAGGCTGAGATTCAGGAATTTGAATGAAATTTGATGCCCCCAAATAATATAATGATTTTCTTTTTTCCTCAACCAGTCACCCATTAGTAGCACTACTGGAAGTTTATAGGACAGATGAACAGATGTCAGGTGTCTAAGAAAAAAATGATAAGATGCACTTAATTTTGTTGTCATAGGCCAGCCAATCCATGAAAAAGATGAAAACTGGAATCTTTGGCCAGCCAATCCATGAAAAAGATGAAAACTGGAATCTTTGTTTGTTTGTTTGTTTTTGTGGCTCCTTGGCTATGACTCATGCATGTATACAATCATCTGGAGCCATTGCAGATTAAAACGTTTCCATCAAACTACTGAATGCTGCATGGCAATAGAACCACTTTTCCAAGGCAGTAGGAAAGCCACCTTTATACTTTTTACAAACATACAAGGACATATATTTTGGTAGAATGTGGGTATTGCATAGCACATTCATTTTAAAGTAGAAAAAAAAAAGTAAGTAAAAGAGAAACTTTTAATGTCATTTGCCTGAGAATTTCAAGCATTCCTCATTCTTGGCATTCAAATTAATTTTTACGTATGTTCAAAGACTGAGGCTGTGAGATGCAACAATTACCCAGCTAATATTGGCATTTGTTTTACCTGAATGTGCAGGGTTCTATTCTTGTTTGGTGATTAGCAATTGCTAGACCATCATTTTAAAGATAAATTTGACAATGGGAAATAACATCAATGATCATTAGTTTGTAAGTAGATGTGATATGTGATTTTTTATTCCTTTTTTAGTGTGTCATTAATTTTTTAAAGAATTATTTTACTGAATTTCATTTATTTCTACTTATTTATTTAAATTTTGACCAGAGAGGGACAGAGCACACATGTAAGAGAGAGAGAAAGCGAGAACAAGTTGCCAGGTCTGGTACTTGAACCACAGTCAGCCCTGTAGGAGTCAAGCACCGTTAACTACCATGCCACTTGTCAGCCCCAGCATGTAATTTATTTACTTTGAAGGACTCTGAAATGTGTAAGAAGAGTATTTAAGAGTTATGTGTTTATCCCTTATATGGTTATCACTTTTCATTTGCCTTTGTTTTGTTGCCTCTATCATACAGAACTACAAGTACAATAAAAAATGATATATATTTTATTGAATAGGATGGCAAAATAAATGTTATCTTTAGACATATACGTTGTTCATCATTGTTAGCAAGGAAGTGTAATTTTCCCTTTTGGTATTTCAAACAAATTTATGAAGGAAAATAACTTAGTGGTATAAGCAGGGAGAAAATTTGCAAAGATTACCTATTGACCGGTTTTTCTTTGCAGTGCCTTTTGGTGCATTAGCCGGTGATTTAGTTAAAAATTCTAAGCCTCTATTTGAATTCTGGCTCTAACCCTGATGCTCTTTATGTTTATCTGATGTTTAGCACTGTACTTGGTACCTAGTGGATGTTTAATAAAATGTCAGAGTAAATGAATGGATGTTCTTGTTTCACTATCCAATTATATTAGCATTTCTTTTGTGTTTGAGATTTTTTTTGTGTGTGGTATATTTGGTTCTACCAAACAAAATATTTAGATTTTTCACCTACCCTGTGAGAGACAAACGTAAGTATGTGGACCTGTTTGAATTTTGCTGCCATTTAAAGCAAAACTTCAGAATGAGTTGTGTTAAAAAAAAGAAAATAAGAAGAACAGATGGAACAGTATCATCCTCTTGGAACTCTGAGTGGCCCGTTTATATTTTAAGCAGTTAGGTAAATGCAGTGACGCTTCTCCAGTCTGGATTGCTTATATTTTCTGCACAATTCTCTGTCAAATAAGAGAAATGTTTGTCAGCAAGTGGGCTACTGTTGCCAAAAATTCACTGCTAGAAAATGGAAAAGACGTAATTGTGGTCCTCAAATATCACTTCGGTGCTAGTTGAGGAGGCACAGCAGTAACGGAATCCTCCACGATGCTGAGGCCATGTGGGAAGGTCCTGGGTTCACATCCCATGGTTTCCCTGTACATGCTGAGTGAGTGTGCACACCCATTGGCTGGCTGAAGCTGGGCGTGGATTGTAGCATGAAGAACTTGTTGGGGGCAACTGTCTCACTCTTTTTCAAATCTTTTGGAAGAAATAAATAAGCTTTTAAAAAGGTCAATTTAGAATAGGTTTGAAAGCTTTAGAATTCTTTACTATAAACTCAGAGCCCTCTCATGAGACTGAAAATTTCAGATCCAGAGACATTTAGGAAGGTGGGTCGCTATAAGTGCCTCTGAAGGCTGGAGATTCGTTGAGGCTATTATGGGGGAATTAAGAAGGAGTGAACATTTTTATAAATAAAAGAATGAGAAATCACTTCCTGAACAGACTTTAGTTGAGGCTTATTAAACAATTCTTCACTTAAGCTAGTGGTTATCAAACTTCAGTGGACATACATTTCTCCTCGTTACCAAGCATAGTGCTAGCCATCAGATAAACATAAAGAGTGTTGCAGTTAGAGTCAGAATTCAAACTGAGGCTTTGAATTTTGAACGAAATCACTGGCTTCTTGCATCAAACAAGGGGCTGCAAAGAAAACCCAGTTGACAGAGTCTCCTTGCTTACACCACTTAATTATTCTCCTTCATAGATGTATGTGAAATGCCAAAAGGAGTTTGTGAACAAGAAATGAAAAATTTCACTTCCTTGTTAACTAATGACCGATAATGTATTGGGTCGTCAGAAAAGTCACGATGCGTTTTTGCGTAGAAAAACAGAAAAATACATCATGACTTTTCTGACAACCCAATATGTGTCTAAAGAGACAACACATTTATTTTGCTCTCATAAAACATATATATTTTTAAATTTTATTTTTAGCTCTGTATGATAGAGGTAACAAAACAATGAAAAGGTGTATGAAAAGTGACAGTGGTATAAGGGACAGATACATATTAACACTCAGAGTCCCTCAGTCAACAAACTTCAGAGACTGTACCTGAAAGAAATTGTTAGAATGCAGATTCCTGAGCCTTATCCTAAGAAGGCCTGGTTTGATAGTTCTAGCAAGGTCCTGGACTCTACCGTTTGAACAAAACTCCAGGTGATTGCTGGGTACATTGAAGTTGTGTTTAAAGGTGACTGAATCTCGTACCTTGAGTACTAGCAATCTCAGATCAGTGAGCTCTACAGACTGATTTATGGCAAGTTTGATCTTGGAAGTGGCTACTTTGGGATGAACATACTCAGACAAATACTGCCGTAACAGAGACAGGGATAACAGTGCTGAATTGGTGCTATTAATTCTACATCCTGTGACTGTATTTTTTGTTGTTGCATTAATGTCATTAACTGTGCAGTAGAAGGTATTTGAGATTTGACTATTGGTAGTTTTAGCCAAGTCCAGGACTCGAACCACAGTCAGCTATATGAGAATCCATTGTCTTAACCACTACTCCACCTGCTGGCCTCTATTTATAGTTTCAATTATTTGTGGAGTCTTCCTGTTCTCCCAAGGATATTTTGTTCACCACATTTATGTTTAGTAGGTCACGTGTGATTGTTCTAAATATCTTGAGTCCTCGTTCTCAAAAATAGAGAAACAGGTATTTAAGGACCAGCAGGTGGTGTAGTTGCGAAGGCTCTGGACTCCCACAAGGTAACTATTGTTTGAGCCCTGGATCTGGTGGCTTGAAAATCACGCCGGGGGAACAAAACTCACGTGGAGCATATGTGTGTATGCCCAAAATACTAAGAGGAGAAGAGTGTAAGGGATTGTTGTGTGGCCATCCCTCCCCTGGGGTGATTTCTCACTTTCCCTCTTTCTTGTCTCTCTGTCACTCCACCTGGTGGGTGCACGTGCCCTGTGGCAACCCCCCCCCCACCAAAAAAAAAGAGATAGATATTTGAAAATGTTGGGGATGGTAGAGGACAAGGGAGAAGGGTCTTTGGGAGGGCCATTTTGATGTTACTGTAAGTGTCTACCTACATTTTTCTGAGTGAGATTGAGATAATGTTTCTCAAATGCTCTATCTACTAGTTCTAGTTGGAGGAATGATTTGTTGATATGCCAGTGAAAATGTAAAAAAAGTGATGGAGACAGAAACAGATTTGAATGCCAGATATTTTTTTTTCCATAGGAAGGAAGCAGTAAGAATTTCAGATAGCAAATGTATAAGGCCAGCCGTCACATCCTACAAAAATAGTAATGGTTCTCATCTCCACATTCAGAGTCAGTCTTTTTGTCCTTCACGGGCCAAGTTGGGTAGGGGTCTGGTTGTACTCTTGAAATAAATGGTGAGCAAAGCTTGAGGAATTTGCGTGTGCAGACAATTCTAAAGCCAGTCTCTCATTTGAGGAGGCTGTCTGTGGGGAAGTCCTGATATTACCTGCACTGCATGTCCTTGAAGTCCATTTGACTCCTTTCCAACCACTGTATTATCTTTATTATCTATATTTCTTGAAAAATGCCTACTATAACCAGTCTACTGTGTCCAGGGGAGAAAGTCAAAAATGTTCTAAAATATACTTTGATTTCCTGGTACATTATGCCTTTGCTTTTATTTTTTAAAGCATTTTTAAATTTTATATTTTCTTACTTTTAATTACCATAAATCTTTTTGGCCAACAATGTGGTTTTTTAAAGCATGCATGCAGTGTGTGATAATCAAATCAAGAATATTACTGTACATATCATTTTCAACAAAGAATCTTATTTTTCTGGCTGATTAAATATTTTGCTCAGCCCTTCCCACCCCCCTGCCACAATCCACACCCCTCCCATATGGCCTCTTGTATCTATGCTTGTCCTCCCTACTATTATGTCTTCAAATCTTTTCATTTGTGCCATAGAGTGCAGACGTGTGGTATACAGAAAGTGGGACATACTGTGTTTGTCTTTCCTAAGACTGGCTTATTTCATTTAGCATTAAATCATCTAGATTCATCCACTTTGTACTGAATGACAGAGTCTCATTTTTCTTTATGGTTGAGTAATATTCCATTGTGTATACGTGCCATAGTTAAAGAATTCAGTCTTCATTTGTTGGGCACTTAGGTTGATTCCATGATGTTTTCGTTTAGGAACAAAGAAAGAACTTATCAGGAGCAGGTGGAAATATGTATTATTCACTTTTTTTTTTTTTTTTTTAGGGCACAGTTGCAGTTGGAGCTAATGAGTTTGTAGCCCAAGCTGAGAGGATGAGTAAGACTTGGAGAGTTAGTATAAAACGTAGAGGCATTTGTTGTGAATTTCAAGGCCTATATATCAGATTGAAATTGAGGTGTTGGAGGCGATTAGTTGGAGTGGAGGGTTATGTCTTCGGAAATAATGACAGTGAATGTTAAGTGGGGCAGACTATAATATTCGAAGACATTTCTAGTCTTTCTGTCTGGACATAGATTTGATGTTAGTATATATCTAAGTCTTATTCTTTCACTATTAAATTTACCTTCTTACAGTAGCTGAGTGGTTCCCCCTTCTAACAAGAATCGGGTGACTTGGTAACTATTTTATTTTTGAGAAACTCAGTTCTAATTGATTTCTTGATTGGTGTTTACATCATGCTTTGAAAGTTAGAACTTAGCCTTGAAAAATACAAGACTGTTCAGCTAAATCATCCACTTATGGTCTCTCATCATTATACCATAAGTTTTTCTTGGCTTAGACTTGATGAATGGCTTCTTGAGTATAAGAGAGCATGGGGGACTTAGGGTAGCTACCAAAATAATTCATATCGCATTGGAGAGTATGGCAGGTGTTTGCTTACCTGGAAGGTAGAAGTTACTTCTGGTGAATCAGAAATTCTTACCAAGTGAACTATTTATTACATGTGTAGTAGTGAGAAGATGAAATCCAACAAATTACACTCAAGATTTAATTGATTTTTAATTTGTTAATACGTCATTTAATCTGAAAGATTCTCTTGTGTGTTTCAGTGCCTCAGTGTTATCCTTTTTTTTTTTTTGGAGAGATTTTCACTGTAGGGCGCGTGCGCTCGCCAGACAGACAGAGAGACACATAGAGACAGAAAGCGAGAAATCACCCCCCAGGGGGGATGGTCACGCCGCAATCCCTTCTCCTCCATTCTCCTCCTGGGATCTTGGGCACGCACGCACACGCGCCCGGCGTGAGTTTTAAGCCAGCGGGTCCAGGACGTGAACCGTGGTCGACTACGTGGGAGTCCAGCGACATAGCCATTACGCTAACTGCTGGTTCCCCCTCAGTGTTATCCTTACCACTCTGTATAGGATGTGTGGACATCCTGGTAAATGGAGTGCTTTGAATTACCAAGTGCTTGGTCCTAGCAAAGTTCTACATAGAAGCACGGAGGAGCTAAATGATTCTTGGGGTCTGAAAGAGTTGATGTGCATATTCTATCAGTGAATCTCTTGGCAAAGGGAGAGAGATTATGAGCGATGGATTTTTAACAAAAAGTTTTCCAGTTTTTCGGGTTCTGTGGCTAATTTGGTTCATGGGCTTATCTTACTTTTCTTGAAAAATGCTTAAAAGTGTGTTTGTTTACGTGTGTGTGTGTGAGCAGGATGGGTGGGGTGTCGATTCTACAACTCAGTATGTGCTGCATTCTGACTTTGTTCTAATTTGACTTTGGGGAAATAACTTTTCTGTTTCTCTTTTCCATCTCTGAAATCATATATAATAATATTAATTTCTCACCTAAGAATAAATACATAATAAAATGTGAACAGGGAATCAAAGGCATTGTATTTACCATTATTAATGACTTCATTGTGCTGCTTCACCACTTTCCCGGGGACCAAAGCATTTGTTCAGTTCCTTTATTGTAAAAGAGCAGGTTTTGGCATTAGGCAAACTCATGTTATCTTGTGCATCCTTGGATGAGTTAGCCTCTTGGAGGCTTAGTTTCTTGGCAATAAAATGAGAGTAACACTGACTCTACAGATTATGAAGATAACCAATATAATAATGCCAAACACAGTATTTGGGATACAGAAAATGATCAATAAGTGTTAGTTTCTCTCTCCAACTTCTTACCAATCTGCACATACTGGAAATCATGTCTCCTGATAATATTCAGCTACTTCTAGCCACAATCTTTGGCAAAACCTATAGATCTCATTTTTCTCAATAGTTCTTGTTTAGCACTCTCACATTTGTTATGAGAAATATTTTTGACATTTTTTGGGTGTGTAACATTTCAGGGTTGTTCTGTAGGTCCAATATGCTTACAAATGAGGTTCTTTGCCAGAAATCTGAAAAACAAGTGTGGTTTCTTGCTTATTCACTCATTCACTTACCTCATACATTCATTTAGCCAGACAGTACTTACTTACCAGACGAACACTTACTAACCCATTCAGCACACATTCAATATGCTTTAAGCACACAGGTGAAGTAGGGTACTCTGCCAGAAATTTGATGGGTAATTTTGGATTTAAAAGTGTATAATCACATTTTAAAGATTATTAAATATCTACAACAGCTATTTTTATCTCACCTCTATTTCTGCCTTTCATCCTGTCTTGACCTTTCATCATTTGGTACAATGTGGAGGACCTATAGAAAAACAAATGATCTGTATATGAAACAAACAGTTAAAACCTGAATGGGGATGATGGCAATGATGACAGTGCTGGTTCATTGAGTCCTTTCTATGTACCAAGCGCTATGCTGAGTGCTCTGTGTGTTTTATCCCTTCAAATACAGCAGCAAGGGTGGGTGATACCTTACCATGGTCTACAGTCCATCAACAGCCCACGCCTTTGACCTCACCTCACAGTGCTGTAATTACACTCATAAGTTTCTTTTCTTTCCTTTTTTTTTTTTTTTTTTTTTTTTTGAGGAGGAGGAGAGGGTTTTTATTTTATTTTATTTTTATTTTTATTTTTTGCTATAGGGCGTGTCCACTTGCTAGAAAGACAGAGAGAGACATAGAGACAGAAAGCGAGAAATCATCCCCAAGAGGGGATGGCCATGCCACAATCCCTTCTCCTCCATTCTCCTCTCAGGATCTTGGGCATGCATGCACACGCGCCCAGCTTGAGTTTAAGCCACCAAGTCTGGGACTGGAACTGTGATTGACTACATGGGAGTCCAGCAACATAGCCGTTACACCAACTGCTGGTCTCATAAGGTTCTTAAATATGCCAAACGAACATCATATTGCCTTTCAACTTTTGTCCCAGTTCTCATGTCAGAAATGCCTCCCACCCATACCCCTTACTCAGGTCTGTACATGGTTGGCCCTTTTTTAGCTTTCAGATTTCAGCTCTGTGTCACATCCTTAATTTTTTTTCCCACTGAACATTCTCTTTCACATCACTGTTGCTTCCATTGTAGCTAGCACTCACCATCAGAAATGATCTTTTTACTTACTTGTTTACGTAGGTATTACTTGTCTTTCTCATTGTAATTTAAGCTATATCAGTGCAAAGACCTTGTCCGGGTTACTCGCTTCATTCCTTGTAGTGCCCAGTTAGTCCTAACTAGAGTAGGTGCACACTGCATCTTTATCGATGTGTCATTTTGGAGGATGTCTTAAGAGTTGGAAAAGAAAAAGAATATGGTTTTTATTCAAAATGCTTGGCACCAGAAGGTTTTCAGAGTTTTGAATATTTGTATATGCATGGTATATCTTGAGGATGGGACCCTAGTCTAAACATGAAATTCATTTATGTTGTATATATACCTTTTATACATAGGCTAAAAGTAATTTTATACAGTATTTTAAATAATGTGGTGTGTGAAAGTTTGTGTACATTAAACCATCAGAAAGCAAAGGTGTATTAACACTATTACCCATAAGGGTATCTGCATGTGTTTTCTGATTTTCAATAGTATCTTCATAGAACAGAGAATAAACAAAAAAACACAGTGAGTAGTGCACAGAGGTCTTGGTACCATCTGGACATGGTGGCGGAGCTGCCAGTGGTGCATCTGGCCTGTGCATGGGCCATTTTATTGCTTTCGTGGATGTGCTTGTGTGGAGAAAGGTGGGCATGTGAGGAAAAGATATATGTTGTGGTTGAAGATATGTGTTGTGTAACTATGTTACGTGCTTGTGTTTGGACTGCAGCCTGTCACTTGAAGTTAGGTATAGAATTTTCTACCTACAGCACTGTGTTGGTGCTTAATAAGTTTCAGATTTTGAAATATTTTGGATTTCAGAATTTTGGATTGGGAATGCTCAACCTATAGTTAAAAATAGATTCTGAGACTTGTTAGGCAACTATTATGAACTCAGAATTTATTATACTTTTATAATATATATATCATTGAATTTTCAAAATAATCCTATAAGAAAATTCAGGCTCAGAGAAGTTGAGTAATCTGCCTGGGATCCCGGTTACTGATCAAGATGAGGTTGCAATCATGATTGGTATAACTCACAACTACTTATTTCTTCCACTGTGTTATTGGGCCGTCAGAAAAGTCGAGACATATTTTTGCATAGAAAAACATATAAAAAAATACATCACAACTTTTCTGATGGCCCACTATATATTCCAAGACTTGGTGAATGTGGTTAATGTTGTGCTGCACTCCTAGATGCCCCTTAGGGATGAAAGACTTCATCTTCTAGATGCTAGGAGTACTTCTGAGGGTCAGCCCTCAACTTTCAGTGCCCTGTCTGTTCCCTGGACTGAAGAGAGCTCCTGTGCCCATTCCTGTGACCAGTCAATGCAGAGTAAGATGGCTTGGCTCTCCTAATCTGATTTAGGCAGCAACTCTGCAGTCAGAAATCCAGGTAGGTTTGGCTGAGTCTTCCGCTGAGACTACATTACACTTCTACCTCTCCCACTGCCCAGTTCTGCTTCCTTTTCTACTCTCTCATGGGTACTGATCTCCCTCATTTTTTACATGCTGGTCTCCTGAAAGTCTGCCTCCCTGCCATAGTGAGTTTGGGAATGGTAGTGATATTAATAGAAGCATAAAATTCATAAAGTGGTATTTGGAAGAAATAACATGATAGCCTTGATGCTGAGTTTTTTGAATTTAGGTAACAATTGCCAACCGTGGACTCTGAGCTCTGAAAGGGCTTTGTATTGCTAAGTCACAGTGCCCATCTGTTGATCCAATAGAGAATTGAAGATTTGGGATTGGAGTTTGGAAAAGAGATTGTGGTTAAAGATAATTGACTTTGGAGGCGATAGCTAGTATCTTGGAAACTGACGATCTCTTTCAATGAAGCAGAGAAAAATAAAAACAGAGAGTTGAGGAACAGTATACAAAGAAAATGGGAAGAATGTTGATGTTTTATTTCCCCCAAGTCAAATTAGGACCAAGTCAGAATGCAGCACTTATTGAGTTGTAGAATCGACACCCCACCCATCCTGTTCACACACAAATAAACAAACACACTTTTAAGCATTTTTCAAGAAAAAGTAAGATAAGCACATGAACCAAATTATCCACAGAACCCAAAAAACTGGAAAACTTTTTGTTAAAAATCCATTGCTCATAGTCTCTCTCCCTTTGCTTAAGAGACTTGCTGGTAGAATATGAGAAACTCTTTTATGCTTATGTGGGTGGAAGGTGGCTTGGGGGTGACTGGGAGTAAGGGCTGTAGTAACTGATACTCACAAATCATGAAGACAATTTAGGGATGGTACTTCTTGCAAATCTAGTATGGATGAGGTTGCTCATGGCCTTAGAAAAATGATGTCATTCTCACATCTGAGATGGAAACCCATTTAACAAGGTTTCAAAGGGGAATATGTGATGAATAAACAAAGGACATGATGGACATGCATCTCTGAACCAAGACACATGGCAGTGAAAGTAGAGAAAGATAGTTGGCAGGGCCTGAGAGGCCACATCAACGTTTATTCCAAGACCAGAGACTCATGTTGATGGTAATAGAGAAGTGAAACAGCTGGAGATAGGTGAGATAGAATTTGAGAAAGGAGAAGGTCAGTCTAGATGCAGTTTCCAAACTTCTTTCTCAAGAATGAGGACACTTCAGTGTAACCAAGGGGAATGCAATATGGCATAGTAGGAGTATCGTGGAAAGACCAGACTTTATTTACACCTAATTTACTGTAGTCTTGTTTCAATTTTGTCATTATAACTCAGCTATTGGTCAGTGATTTTGTGTATCTTGAGGCTGTCATATTTAAATGGTCATGTTATCTGTAGTTCTCCAGGTGTACCTTCATTCCCTAGGTGTATTTTAATGACGATAATTGCTCTGACCATGGGATATCACATCCAGTCAGGGGCAAGATGTCCTAGTCCATCCTTCAGTAATTTTATACTGAAGTGTACATTTTTTCATTTGTATAATTCATTGGTTAAATAACTTTTGTGTTGTCTTATCAATCATTTTAGATTTTACATGTTCTCTTATCATTAGGAATTTATAAATTGAATACTTTGTGGAGGGAGTGGTTTTTTGGTTTGTGTTTGTATAGCTTGGTCTATTTTAGTTTTAAAGGTTACACACACACACACACACACACACACACATACACACAACACACACCCTTTTTTTTCTTTCAATGTCTGACATGACTTTGTTCAGTGTTAGAGCTCTTTCTGACACCTTTTTGGTAGTGAAAGAAAGGTCGCTAATGGAAGGAACTTACAAGGTATTAGGAGACAAGCAAATATAACTCAATTTTGTTGTCATACTGAATATATTTTATAGAGTTGAAAGGTGGTATGAAAGGTAAAATAAGGCCAAACAGGACATACCCAATCAAATGTAGCTTCTTGGCCCTCTCCTTTTTAGTTTCTAGGAAATTTTGCTCAATCTTATCTAGACACAATTTTTGTCTCCTTTAAATACTACCAGATTTTATGTCTAATATGTGCCTGGCATATTGCAGTTGATCAATAAATATTTGTAAAATAAAAATATATATATATTTATTCTAAGTATACTACACACGTTTTTAAGAGCCAAATAAGATAATAAATAGGAATGTACTTTAGTGGAATAAAACCAACAATAACAAAACAAGGAAGAGAATAAGTAATTGTAAACATTTATGTTCTGTTGTTGTTTTTCTTATTTCTTCATAATAGATTTATGATATGCCTGTTATACATGATTACTTCTATTGTGTGCTGTGCCAGACACAGAGTGATTGAACGAATGTGGCTCATCTGCAGAATAAAAAAAAAGTTGTATTTTCTTTGAATACTCTTACAATCTGCTACATCAGTCAACTTACATTACACACTAAGAGGAAAGAAAGAGCGCATTCTTTCTGTACAATGGAACACTATTTGTAAGGAACTGAGTATTCATTAAGCGGATATTTGTCGTTAGTCTTTTCTATGGCAGGAATTTGAGATGTCACAGTCATATGGAAAAATACTTGTAATTTCTTCTCTATTTTTTTTGTGATTCTGTTGTAAACATTTCAAGAATGACATTTCAG
>NW_006159803.1:1868755-1898065 GCF_000334495.1 Tupaia belangeri chinensis | reverse complement strand
TCTTCCAAACTCCTTCTTATATAAAGTCTCCCCAAGGGAAAGCGAGAACGTTTGGAAGAAAAATTCATATTACCCCAAAAGCAAATTTAAAGAGAACTTGTTGCTGTTCTTTACTGAGGAACCTGCCATGTCAATCTGGTGGGTTTCTGGTGACCTCAGCCACAGAAAGAGCACTTCGTTGAAATGTCTGCTGGCCACATTTTCTCAGTGCACGCTATCTCAGTCTGTTGGCCTTTTACTAGTTTCGTGTTTTCCTCTTATTTGATTGATTTAATCTGTGTGTAAGTGCGGTCTTGCTTTTTTTGAATGTTGTCATACCAGATACTTGTTCTTTTTTTTAAAATTAAGAGTTGATTTTCCATAAAGGCAAGAATACAGAGATTTTTTCAAAGTGCGTTTTTAAAATAGTACATATACTTATGAACCCACATTTATCTTAATAGCATATTTGAAATATTACCTATATCTGTTTATTTGTGTCTAGGTATCTATATTTTTATTGATTATATAGGGCAGAAGAGATGGTTGATTCTAAATTTTAAAATACCATTTAATAGAAACCCAGAGTAGGCATAATTACTCTCACTGTGTCTTTTTAAAATTTGCCACAAGTAATGAACATGTCTTTATTTCCTTCACAAAAGAATCTGCCTCTGAAGGCATTTATTACAGGGAATGATCGTGATGAGGTGATTGCGTTGTAATGAACAGAGACTAGGAGAAAGAGTAAATCTTAGCTACAGACAATTGTAATTCCGTTTGAAGCTTCAGACAGATACAAGGGAGTTTCTATGTGGATGCTGGAAAAGAGAGATTTATTGTTTCCACCTGATATAAAGATCAATAAACGCTTTGTGGACCTGACAGTGTTTGCAAGCGCTAAAGTCTCCTTTTTCTCCTGTGTTAATTTATTGCTATTATACACACATTTCAAAGAAAAACAGTCTTTCCTTTTGTTCTGAATTAAATTCTTTCGCCAAAAGTGTGCTTTCAAAATACAAACTTAACTTTGTGCTTGCAAAATACAACCTTAACTTGCCTGCTGAAGGAGAGCTTTGTCTTGAAGGCTGCTGCCTGCTGGTTCTGTAAGCTCTCAGGCACCTCCTGTTCTTATTCAGCTGCATTCTTCAAACGGGGCTGCGGAAAATGGAGGAAGTAATTTATTAAATTTAGTTGGAAATGCGATTTTTCACTCTCAGTCTAGCTTCTTTGACTATTTAGAACAATCCAGATATTCTAGGTCTCAAATACTAAATGCCCTAACCACCATGCCACCTGCTGGCCCTAACATTATACCTTTAAACTTTGTATCATATGCTCTTCTCTGTTACTTTAGAGAAGTATTACTGCTGGGGCCAGCAGGTAGTGTAGCAGTTAAGGTACTGGACTCCTACATGGCTGACTGCTGTTTGAGTCCTGGACCTAGCAGCTTGAAACTCACACCAGGTTGCATATACATATATGCCAAAAATCCTGAGAGGAGAAAGGAGGAGAAGGGATTGTAGTGCATCCATCCTGCCCCGCCCACCACCACCCCCCCCCCGCCCCCCCACCCCCCCCACACACACCGAGGGTGATTTCTCACTTTTACTCTCTGTATCTCCTTGTCTCTCTGGCAAGTACATAATCCCTATGGCAAAAATCTTAAAAAAAAAAAAAAGAGTAAGAAGAATTATTTTATTTTAGGATTCATTTATCCATTTTTATAAGTTATTTATGATAGAGCACGTGCACATGCACATGAGAGGAAGAGAAACATGTTTGGCAGGGTCTGGTCACTGTACTGTCCTCTTCCTCCAGTTAGATCCTGGATACACTTGTGCATACCCGGTGTGTTTCAGGGATTTGAACCTGGGATCTAGCTTCTTTTGAGAAGCGTGTTAGTTCTGCACCATGGAGCCAGCTTAGGGTTCACTTTAAGTAAGGCCCATGGGACCAGATGGGGCTGGTCATGCTCATGTTTTTATAATGCTTGGAAATTTCATGTATTTTGCTATTTACATGAATAATTTATGGATTGGTATGTGTTGTGCCAGTTATGGATCCCCTGTACTAGATTGCCCTGGAGATTCTAGTTAAGAGTCCTTATGCATGCAAGGAAATGAAAATGTTTTTAGAAGCTGGAAAATAGTGAGTGATATCCAATCACTACCTTATTCTTAAGCCGTATGTCATAAAAATTCCCTGTAGTTTGGTGTGAATGTGTGTACATGCTTATTTACACAGCTTATGTGGGTCACCGTTTGACTGATATTTGTAAAAGCTGAATGGCAGAGTGGCATATTTATAACTGGTGTAGTAGTCTAGAAGGAATTTGGGAAAAAGTGACACTGTGTCCAAAACCCTTTCTTCTGGGGTCACCTATTCCCACCGTCTCTTTCTTATATCCTTTTACCCTTTCCGTATCCTAGGCACTTACCTTCCATCAGGTAAGGGGACAAGGGCTAGATATACTGCATAGTGAAAATTTGGTTCCAGCATGAGTGAGGGTTGAGGTCTTTTGCTGAAGGCCTTCTAAAATGTCCTCCACATAATTCACATGATGATGATCATTTTGTGATTAATAGCTTATGTTGATTAGTTTTTAGAAATAGCATATTTGGAAAGAGTTTTGAAAAACAAAACAAAACAAAACAGATATTTCATGAACTGTACTGTTTCTGAACTCCTGAGAACACCAGGAACTAGAGACATCACTTTTTAAAAATTTCTATTAGGTCATCAGGAAAGCAGTGACATACTGTTCTATGCAAAAATGCGTCATGACTTTCCCGACAACCCAATAATTTTCCCCACCCAAGTCTGTGAGGAAACGGTGTGTAAACCTACACTTGCCATACAGAAAAGCCACTAGTAATCAGTAATATCTATTTAGTTTACAGAGCATGTTTTTTTTAAAAATACAATTATTGTATGTATGTATTTATTTTAATTTGACCTGTGAGAGAGAGAGAGAAAGTGAGAAGGCAAGCTTCCAGGTCCGGAACTCGAACCACAGTCAGTCATGTGAGAATCCAGCACCCTTCACCACCATGCCACCTGCTGGCCCTACAAAGCATGCTTTTTAACATACAGTATTCCATTCCATTTTACCCAGGACATATATGAAGGACACAGGGCAGAGAATATTACAGGCTTAATTTAAGGGTGAGGAAATTAAGGCTCAGAAAGCAGTAGTAACTTGCTCAAAGCCAAGAGGCTGGTAACCATCTGCTCTTTAGTGCCTGGTTCTCCTGGTTTGCGTCCTAAGCTCTTTCCACCATGGCATGTCTATTAACATAGCCATGAATAGTTTCACCTTTGATATATAACACACAGTATTGTTCAGTGAGGGCTCCCTGTCTTGCCTCCCATATACCTTCTCCTTTGTGACATTCCGAGGAGTGTCTGATAGCAATTTCCTGTTAGTTTTCTTGAATCTTACTCTTCTGTTGCGTAGTTCCAGACTGTGCGATGAGTCCATACGCCACAGACCTGTGATAGAAATGCAAAGGGCTCTTTCTTGCTCAGAGCTCTGTCTCTAGGCTGACCTAGTTTGCCTGTCCACTGTCATGTGTGTATGCTCCAGGCTGCCATGGGTGAGGCAGCTATGAGCGGAGTGACACCAGCCATCATCGTGGCCACAGCTGAGCTTGTGCTGCAGAGTCTGGGAGAGCAAGGACATGACTTGAAGTGTGATTTCTGAATATGAAGTCACAATTAGCATAGAAATAATTACATTGGTAAGTATATAATTCTCTATATACAGGGTATATAATCATGTGTACCCATACATCTGTAGGTCTTGGCAAAATGAATCTATTACAAGAAATGAGGACGTAACAGAACACTTATATAACAAGTGATACCTAGGTTAAAAAATGTGCTCATACGGTTTAGAGTTAAACTAAAAATGTAAGACTTTTCATATCACGTAGTATTCGTGTTCTGCATGCATGAGGTTTTTTTTTTTTTTCCCTCCCAGAAAATGTATGACTTAGTTTGTATCTCTAACTTAGGAATCTAGTGCATCATAGGCACTGATGATGTGGCTGTAATTATCTGCCAAACATCTGCCTGGCGAACACATTTCATATCCGTTTGGATCATTGGGTTAGAGTCAACACTAGATCTGATATATTAGACCCTTGTTTAGTTTTTTCTTCTATGAAAGATGAAGCACTGAGCTAGGGAGGACTCGCCCTGGGTGATATTTTAAATTTTTTCTGCATGTTTCAGCAGCTCCAAGGACTTGCTCGTGTCAGTGTGCTGAAGTAATCAGACTCTCAACCACTGGCTGGCTAAACAAGATGCCATGGTACTTTGGCTAGCATCTGAATGATAATTTAGTTATCTACAACCAACAATAACTATGAAATGAACCTTATTGCTCAAAATCTTCTTGGTCAGCACATTTCTTACCTGTTCAGCCTATTAATACCTGAGGTGCCAAGTCATAATCAGATGTTTGCTTTTGTTTTAGAGAGATTTTTGCTATAGGGCGCGTGCACTCACTGGAGAGACAGAGAGATACAGAGCGACAGAAAGTGATAAATCACCTCCCAGAGGGAGTGACCATGTCACAGGCCCTTCTCTTCCATTCTCCTCTTGAGATTTTGGGCACACACACGCGCACACACAGGCCAGATGTCAGTTTTAGGTTGCTTGGTCCAGGACTTGAACCATTCGACTATGTGGGAATCCGCCGATGTAACCATTATGTCACCTGCTGGTCCCCAGATGTTTGCTTTTTAAACCATTTGAAGTTAGAGCAAAATTAATTTTATTTCAAATTCTTTCATCAATTTTAAGAAGCTTTCTGGTAGCAGGGGAGGCCTGGCTAGTGAGATGTGATGCTCCAAAGTCTTTCATAAGACCCCCTTTTTAGTTAAGATGTTTTAATAATTTACTTTTGGAAGAAAATTTCTCTGTATGTGGCAGAGTACCTATATGACCCTAACCAGTGTTAGCTATTTGTGTCTTTCCTGTGGGTTGCCCTCTCAAACTTCGCCTGTTTCTCTTGTGTTCTCCCTGTGATGGTCACCTTTAACCTTTAGCTCCTTGCTTCTACTGCTCAGTGGCCCATTTGCCTGGAGCTACACCTTGGCAAGTGACCAGAGATCACTGTCTGACACCCATTTACAAATTAGTGTTTAAGTTAATGCATTTAGGGTTTACAACATATTTCCTCATTTTATGTGTTAATTTTATAACTATCCTCCCCCCTCCCCACCTTGGGACATGTAGCTCGACAGAGAGCTACAGAGAGAAAGACAGAGAGCAAAAGTGAAAAATCACCTCCCCAGGGGCAAAGGCCACACCACCATCCCTTCTCCTCTACTCTCCTCTTAGGATTTTGGGCACTCATGCCCATCACACTTTCTTTTGAGCCGCTGCGTGTGGAACTCCAAGCACATAGTCAGCTGCGTAGAATCCATAACCACCATGCTACCAGGTAGAACCTAAACCATCATGCCATCTGCTGGCTCGTTCATTTTATAATTTCACTGTTGGGCAGAAATGTTACTGTCCTTATTCTTGTTGAGAAACACCTTGCTGCAGCTTCCAAACACTGGAAACAACAGAGAACTCTTTGAAAATGCTCACATGGAAACTGCAAAGATGCTTTAAAAGGCTAGACATTACATATTTCTTTACATGAGGTTCATTGCGATGCAATAGGGTGGCCATGAGTTAAAAAAAAAAAAAAAACACTAATTAGCTTTGCAGCATTTGCTAATTGGCATCTTTGGGCTATGAGCATGCCTGGCAATAGTCCTAGATGTTAGACACGGTCAGTTTAGCTCAATTTTTCCATTTTTTGAGTACTTTGTCTTCCAGAGATTTATGGCTAGGATTAAATCATTATATAACACATTTACATAATACTTTATAGTTTTATTTCATTTTCACCTCTCAACAACTCTGAAAAATAGTTATCCAGGAATGTTTCCATTTCAAGCAAAAAGGAAATTGAGGTTTAGTGAAAGAAGTGCTGTAGCTAGAATCACACAGTTTTGCCAGGAGCTATTCCATTTTGACTATAATCTGTGTATTCGTGAAGGTAGAGCAACGTCTTTCAGTTTAGAGAGCAGGTTACGAACTTGGTTTTTGGTCAGTCCTCGATGATTCCATTTCAACTCAGACCTTACTACTTGAGTGACTTTGGGCAGGCTTTTACACGTCTCTGGATTCTAGTTGTTTGTATTTGACAAATTGGGGCAATGCTTATTTCTCCCTTACAAGATTGCTGTGAGGATCCAGTAACTTTGTGTTGTAACATATCAAGCCCAGGTTTGAACTCAGCACTCAGCAAACATCTCATTGACTTTAATGACAGTGCTTAACTTGAAATCTTATTTCACTCCATACAATTGTCTGCTGAGTCAGCCCTGTGTGATCTATAAAGTTCTCTTTGGTTTAGAAGTTCAAGACTGGTACCATGACCTCTCAGAGACTTTTCATACAACACAATCCATTTTCCTGAGGAAGTGTCTGGAAGCAATGTCATCGTGTCTCATAGTCAGTCAGGCAGAATCAAATTAGCTAAGATGGTGACCAGGAGCACACATAGCTCCTAAAATCTCCCTATTAAGAAGTTCAGAGTCTGAGACTAGCAGGTGGCATGGTGGTTAAGGTTCTGGACTACCACATGGCCAATTGTGATTCAAGTCCCAGACCTGGCAGCTTGCTTCTCATTCTCTCTCTCTGGTGAGCACAAGTGCCCTTATAGCAAATTACATGAATAAATTAAATTAAATAAAAAATCTTTTAGAAAAGGAGAAATAAGGAGTTTCACTTAAATCCATAGAAGCATTCTGTAATTATCACCAGTGAAGTAAGTTATGGGCGCAGCAGCTTCTGAGAGAAAGAGCAGACACTTAAGTCTCTGTGCTTCTTTCCAGCTGTGTGGCTAGGGCAAAACCCTTACCTCTCTGATTCTCACTTTTTTCATCTGCAAAGTGTAAATAATTAAAGCTGAGAATCATGAGGTTGTTGTGAATAGCTAATAGGCTGAAAGAACAGAAAGTGGTTTATAAACTGTGAAGTGTGCCAACCTTAGGTGGTGGCGTTATCCTTTGATGTTCTTTGAAAACATCAGAAATTCCTGGAAAACTTAAATGCGCTCTTGCCTGAAGGTAGGAGAAAGACTAAATAAATGACCCTTTGGGTCTGTTTCACTGCAAGTAGCACGTTTTCAGCTTAAAATGGGATTGATGGAATTAGGTCTTGTATCAAATTAAAATTCAATGGCTGTTTTTGGAAGGGCATTAAACTGAAGTAAAGGGAAAAATATTTGGAAAACAAATAGACTTTGTATATGAATACTAGTATTGATGATATGTTTAGTATATTCAGTTACAATTAATAATTACAGTGATAATAAACACTATACTTTGCTAATTCGAAATAGTTGTAATATTGAAAGGATTATCGGTTTGAAGCCCCTTATGAATCAATTATAACAGCGTAATGTCAGGCTTCATTCTAAGCTCTCAGGAGCTTAGACGTTAGGTGAAACCATGCAGATGTTCCACCAGTGTGAGCAGAAGACCTCTAATTATTAGTACATTATAGTGGAGCTCTACCTTTTAACTCCATTTTTTAGCATATTTGGCATTATTGCACTTTGTAATTAATATCCGGACTACCAGTTTTGTTTAGCGCATTAGTGGTGTAGGCCACTTGGAATGGTATTCTGATTTCCTAAAAGGTTGCTCTCCTTCTAAAAAGTGAAGTGACGACTGCTCAGAGAAGGTGGTTTAATCACCAGAATGCGAACCTGTATTTCCCAGTGCTTAACTGTGTGTTGCACTGCTTGAATGTGACCCTGGGAACTATCAACTTCTCCTAAGTGTTTTTCAGATGGGAAAATGGAGACTTTTTTTTTTTCCCAAGGTTTCTTACTCCCAGGTGAAGCGATTTTGGCTAATTTTATAAAAAGGTCAGTAGCACAGCTGGGCTTGAAATACAAAGGTCCTGACTCTCAGTTCTATATTTAATTTTCAGTATTTTTATTTTTTCATTATTTTGGTTTCTATGTAGTAAGTTTAGTCAGAGGCTGGGAAAATGAATATTATATCTGGATATTTAGAAAGATTGATGGTTACTACAATTATGTCTCTTTCAGAAGGAAATTAGTTGTTTGAAGTGATTCATTATTTGGATTAGTTTTATTAATAATGTCAGTCATATAATTTGATCCATTGGTGTCTATAGGCCTAGTTAAAATGATAAGGTATCTGACATCATAAACTTTCAAGGTTTTTAAAAAAGAAATTATTTATTGGGGCCAGCAGATGGTGTAGTGGTTATGTTGTTGGACTCTCACATGGCTGACCGTGGTTCAAGTCCCGGACCCGGTGGCCCGAAAATCACACCAGGTGCGTGTGTATGCATGCCCAAGATCCCAGGTAGAGACAAAAAGAGAAGGATTGTGGTGTGGCCATCTCCCTGGGGGGAGGGGAGAGGGGGTGATTTCTTCATCTTTCACTGTTTTTGTCTCTCCCTCCAGTGAGGGAATGCATTCCAAGGCAAAAGTCTTCTAAAAAGAAAGTTATTTATCGTATGAGGATGAAACATGAGGTGGGAGGGGAGGGAGAGAGAGAGAAAAAAAAAATCTTAAACAGGGTCTTATACCACTATCTCCCCCTTCACTGCCAGCTTTTCCAGTTGGCCAGGATTGGGGTGTATGTTTCAGTTTTCACCAGGAAACTCATGGATCCAACATCATTTGAACAGTGTGTTACCGCTGGGCCACAGAGCCAGCTGATAGCATTATAATTTCAATTACTTTAAATTATGAAATTTGGTGTGGTACGTCCTAATAAACAAATGCTCTTATGTTGTGAAAAAGTGGCATCTCCATATTGTGATCAGGAAGCTGGTGAGAAGGTTTTTTTCCTGCTCCAGTTTCTTTCACTGACAAGCCTGTCTACAAAATTTCACCACTGGAGGTACAGACTGTCTTATGTATTTTAGAGAAACTTATTTGTAGCATCATTTACCTTAGTAAAGATCGGTGACTGAATTTTTGAGGTAATGAATTAAGACTCCCACTGAGCACCATCTGAGATCAGAAAACTCAGGGAACTTGTTTTTTTTTGAGAGAATATGCAATGAATGGGTTTTGCATACTTGTTTTGGGAATATAGATTATGGTGGTAGGGATTTGGCCCATCAGAAGCAGCCTAGTGACACTGGGGTCCAGAGGGTGAGGAAGAAGTAAACCGGAGGATGAGAAAAAAGCTAAGGAAGGAAAATGGAAGTGTATTTGAGATAAGACTTTCTTCATGATTTTGCCTTCCCTGATACAGGTTTGATTTTTTAAGAATGTTTATTATGTGTGTTCTGAAGTCAGTTAATTCAAATACATGTTATTCTTTAATTCTATGTTAACTTTTAAAAATGTTTTCTTATAAAAGGCAGTTTCCTAAAGGAAGATAAGCCCTTTGGTAAAGAGGGTTTCTTACTAGCCTTGTGGTATTGAGCAGATCATCTAATGTCTCTCACTTCAGTTCTTTTTCAGTCAAATGGTGATCGTAACACCAGTCTAGCTATTTCACTGGGTTGATGCAAGGATCTCTTAGGAGACTATTTAAAATTGTGAACTGTAAAGCGCTCAACCAAATACAAAACATTAACTACCATGTGTAGTGTATGTTGAAGGTTATGTGCTTGGATTTTCGAGCCAGATTACCTGGGTTTCAGTGCTGGGTTTGTCCCTGTTTACTTATGTGACAGAGGGCAACTCACGCTGTGTCTAGTTTGCTCATCCATAGATGCGGAAAATAGTGACATCTATGACATAGTGTTGATGCGAAGGGTGTTAAGGCAAGGTGACTTCAAAAAGTTCATAAAAAATAATTAAAGCATGAGTTTATTTTGAGGCAAAAATTTCAAAATTCATACATTTTTCACAAATCTGCATTTCCATGAACTTTTTGAAGACCCCCCCCCCCATGTATAGGCAATGGATTTAAAATAATACATCACGGGACCAGCAGATGGCGTAATGGTTATATTGCTGGACTCCCACGTAGTTATCTGTGGTTTGAGTTCTGGATCCGGTGGCTTAAAACTCATGCTCGGTGCCTGTGTGTGTGTGTCCAAGATCCCAAGAGGAGAACAGAAAAGGGATTGTGGTGTGGCCATCCCCTCTGGGGGGTTGAGTTCTTGCTTTCTGCCTCTGTCTCCATCTGGCAAGCACACGTGCTTTATAGCAAAAATCTCTCTTTCTCTCAAAAAAAAAAAATAATGCATGGCATAAAGTACAATAATTATAGTAGCAATTGTATTTTTGTGTGCATGTCAGCACAAAAATGAATGCTGATTTATGTGCAGGGTAGTGAATTGCTCAGAAATTAAAAAAAATCCTGTATTTATGCTTCAAGCAATATAGTTCTTTGTTTACCTAACAAATTCATATTTGATTAAAGCCATTAGTGACAGTTAATAAATGAGACTATGTTTGAATTAAGCAGATGAGTGAACATCTCTCAGAAGCTTACTTCTCTTGATATTTGCATAAAGAAACTACTTTTATTAATGCTGACTTGTTTAGACAGGGTTTATCAGTTATTGATCTTCATCATGTTTATACCCCCCTCCCCTTTAGTGCAAGAGGTTGTGTGTACTTGACAGAGAGCGTGAGCGAGTTAGCGAGCAAGCAAACAAGCATCCCCCGATAAGGAGAGGTCATGCTGCAATCCTTTTTCTTCCATTTCTCCACCTTGTCGGGATTAGGGCAAGTGCACACATGAGCCTGCATGCTTTCCAAGCCTATGGGGCCAGGATTCAAAGTTTGGCCAGCCCTGTGGGATCTGGCTTTCTATGGACAGCGTATAACCAATGGGCACAGGGAAGGCATATGTCTTAAATCAAAGGTTTCAACAGAGACTACACGTTAGAAATGGTGGAGTCACTCCAGATGAGTTGATTTGGAAAATTTAAGGATGGTTCTCAGAAAATTATAATTTTTATTTTATTTTATTATTTTGAGAGAGATTCTTGCTATAGGGCATATGCCCTCACCAGAGAGACAGAGAAAGAGAAAGCACTCCCCGGGGTGGTTGGCCATGCCACAATCCCTTCCTCCATTTTCCTCTCAGGATATTGGACATGCACACACACGTGTGCAGTGTGAATTTTAAGCCGCTGGGTCCAGGACTTGAATCATGGTCTACTATGTGGGTGTCCAGTAACATAACCATCTTGCCACCTTCTGGCCTCAGAAAAATGATACTTTTAAAAAAGAAGTCCAGGGGACCAGCAGTTGGCATAATGTCTGTGTCGCTGGACTCTCACATAGTTGACCATGGTTCGAGTTACAGATCTGGTGGCTTAAACTGATGCCGGGTGCGTGTGTGTGCACGCTCAAGATTTGGAGAGGAGAATGGAGGAGAAGGGACTGTGGCATGGCCATCCCCCCTGCGGGGGTGTTTTCTTGCTTTCTGTCTCTCTATTTCTCTCTGTCTTTCTGGCGAGCGCATGAGTCCTATAGCAAAAACCTCTCCCCCCCCCAAAAAAAAAATGTCCAGGAAATTTTAATATGCAGAGTTGAAAACTGCAGGCTTAGAGCATTTTTAATTAAATATATACCCCTATCATTTAATTTCTGACATTGATAGACAATTTCCCCATATTTAAGTAAATAACATATGGCTGCTTATGGATGTTTCTTTAAAGAGAGACCTATTATTTCCATTAAATTTTATCTTCTGGGTATGTGTTACTAAGCAGAAATTTTTTTTTTTTAAATAATGGAATGCTATGTGTATTAAATAAGAATAGAATGTGAAAGAAAGGAAGGACCCTTTAGGGCAGCTAGTAAAAAGAAGACACATTTAGAAGTCAGTCTTGGCTTGAGCGTTTACTGGTTGTGTGGGGCACTTAATCTCTCTGAGTTTCAACTTCTTCCTCTCTGTAACATTGAGATGAACGTGTATTTTGTGCAATTAACAACTGTCACACACACGCACACGCACGCATGCACACACACATTTTGACTCTGCCTCCTGCCCGATCCCCGCACCATCTGGCGCGGATATCCAGAGCAGGGACTGTGTGGGAGCCTTGCAGGACTGTCTGAGCCTGCAGGGCCAGCTGCTGGGAACTGCTTCCTCCCACTCTTCAGGGATCATTTCTCTGGCTCTGTTGGGACTATTTCATGGCTTGCTGTTCGGATCCCATGACCTTTCATGAGCATAACATTTAGTCTGTGGGGCTCAGGCACTGCTGGCCAAGCGAGCGAAGCCGTTAATGAGACTAGAGGTGAAAGCGGCTTCTTGTTGCCACATGATGGAAGCTTTTGGATGCCCTCTGTTTGAGCCCCAGAAAATGCTTGTGCAGGACACAGATGGCTGCTTTCTCTTTCCAGCTCTCTTCCTATCCATCACGCCTGAGTGTTGAATCAGGACACTGGGAGGTCACTATCTATATCTTAGTTTGGTGGAAGCAGAGAAAAGTCACCAGCCTGTTTGATTTTCTTTCTATGAGCCAAACAGTGGACCTCTCTCCCCCACCATCTCTCAGGTCCTCCAGCATAGGGCTACCCAGTGGTCACACCTCCTGGCTCCCCTGCCGTACATTCTGTGCGTCCAAAGGAGGTTTGTGCATGCTTCTTCCTAGTTGTAAAGAATAATGCCTGGGGTCTTCATTTTAACTATGGTGCTTGTGGGGTATGCTCTGGACATAGATTGTCTGCTCCCCCCATATCTGGCTTCACTGTAGCCTCTTCCTCATGGAGCAGCCTCTGGCCAAGGCTGGTCTCTGAGGCGTATATACCTCCCCAATACTGAGTTACAGGCTGCTGGCAGCTGAGCTGAGCGAACTGATTGCAAAACTCTGTAAGGGTCCGAGGAGACTAAATGGTTACATGTGCCCAAGCTGATTTAACGCGATAAAACTGCTAGCAGCGCGCACTGAGGCACGACTCCTCACTGACTGGATGCCATTCCTGCCTCCTGTAAGCAGTGTCTTTGCCCACTGAACCTCTGGGGGACGTCTTTGGATTTTCTGGTTTCCCGTTAGCCTCTCCCTCAGGGAGCAGCCTCTGGCCAAGGCTGGTCTCTGAGGCGTATATACCTCCCCAATACTGAGTTACAGGCTGCTGGCAGCTGAGCTGAGCGAACTGATTGCAAAACTCTGTAAGGGTCCGAGGAGACTAAATGGTTACATGTGCCCAAGCTGATTTAACGCGATAAAACTGCTAGCAGCGCGCACTGAGGCACGACTCCTCACTGACTGGATGCCATTCCTGCCTCCTGTAAGCAGTGTCTTTGCCCACTGAACCTCTGGGGGACGTCTTTGGAACTGGTAAACATTACATGGCAGTCCTTTCAGACTTGGGGTTCCCATGTTACTGTGTTTCAGTGTGTCGGGTTTTCACTATAGGCCTAGAACTTAGATCTATTCTGGGTCTAATGCTGAAAATTCTGTTTGTTGACCTTAACATTTCATCAGACATTCAATTGTCATTTTCTGGTTTCGTCCTGGGTCTGCTGGATTTAGAACTAACCTCTTATTATTAGAAATATTGGTCACTATTATTTTTGGTTATGAGGCTCTTATTACATGTGTGGGATGGTTCTTTTCTCTTTTTTTGAGAGCTTTTTGCTATAGGGAGCATGTGCTTGCCAGAAAGACAGAGAGAGAGAGAGAGAGAGAGAGAGAGAGACAGAAAGTGAGAAATCACCCCCCATGGGGGATGGCCATGCAGTAATCCCTTCTCCTCCATTCTCCTCTTGGGATCTTGGGCACACACGCATATGCGCCCAGCGTGAGTTTAAGCCACTGGGTCTGGGACTCAAACCGCGGTTGACTACATGGGAGTCCAGAGACATAGCCATTACGCTAACTGCTGGTCCCTGGGATGAGTTTTCTAACCTAAACCTGTGCTCCTCCACTAGTTGAGGAGACTTGAAAGTAGGGCCAATGGTTTCCACATTGAAGAGCTATAACTCACTTCTTATGTACCTACTACGTACTGGAAACTTAATTCATGTAAGTAATCTCATTTCAGAGAGTTTAAGTAAATTACCCAAGACCAACTAGTTAGTGAGTCCCAGAACTTAATTCTGAAATTTGCTTGACTTGAATGACTCTTTTCGAATCATCTTTCTAAACTCCTTAAAGGAAAGGATGGATACATTAGAGGAATGGGATATTGGCCTGTAGAAGGTTGGATGGTATCCTTTAGTAGGTTACAGTTATGGAGCTGTATTCTTTTAATTTTTTTTTTTTTTTTAATGCTGGGGTGTGTGCATGTGCATGCGAAAAAAAGAGAAGAGGAACAGCACCCACAATAAGGCCTTATCATGCCACAATGCTTTTTGTTCCAATTCTCCATCCTTCAGTATCGTGGGCATGTGGGCCTGATATTTTTCAAGCTTCTGGGGCTGGGACATAGACCCTGGTGGGCCATGTGGCATCTGGCTTCCTTTACAAGCGCTTAACCACTGTGGTATGGTGCCAGTCCTGGAGCTCTTTCTTAGAGAAGAGGATAGAAAATGTGTGTGTGTCTTGAAAGCCCTTGGATTTTCCTACTGATCGGCACTGACTTCCATCACTGGCATAGTGGGGTATTCAGTAAAGATTTGTTGAAGAAGTGCATTCTGCTATGCTCAAGGAAGAAAGGCTTTGGCTCATCATGGGTCTTTGCTTTATGATATTCATTCGGGTCAGAGAGGCCCTAAGGTTATGAGGCTCTCTCTCACTGGTAAGGCCACAGGTTGAAAACAATCAGGCGAACTGAAGAAAAGTGGAGTGAAACTGTAGTCATAAGAGATTCTGAAGGGTTAGAAATATGTTGAAGTCAGCCTTGGCTTGCTGGAGATCAGGAGTGTTGACTAGTGGGCACCCATGTTGGTGTTTAGAACATTAGATTGTGCCCCACTGGCTTTGACCAGAAAATGAAGAGCATAGGAGGTATCTTCAAAAAGTTCATGAAAAATATGTATCATGAAGAAAACTGCATGTGGATTTCAACTTATTTTGCAGCAGAAAAAGTCAAAATTATGTTTTTCCGTGAACTTCTTGAAGCCCCCTTGTAAATGCTTTACCAACTTAAAGCTTAGTAGGTTGTGCCCAGAGAACATTTCCTTCTAATGTATTTGGAAACTATATATTAAACTCCTGCTGGGAGAGGGAGTAATTGCTTCACACAAGAAAAAAGCTAGTTCTTTAAAAGGCTTAACTCTGTTCACAAACATATGCTTTTTAATGACTGGGAAATTCCTGGTACAGGAAAAATATCTTTTTGTACAAAGAGGTCATTCTGGTCTTGGCTGGCCCTGTGCACTCTCATTTCTGCTTTCTGTTCTATGATTTTTTTGTGACAAGAGGTTATTTGGAAGGATAATTCCTATGTGGATATTCACTGCTTTGGGGGCATGTTGCCAAAAAGAAAGTTATCTTAGCTCAGAAACTGCCAAGCTTAGTGTAAGAGGCCTGGATCCCAGGGGAACTGAGCCAGTGACTGATAATGATTTGGTTTAAGTTGGCCAAGGGTTGCGTTGTTAAAAGCCCGCTTTTCAGATGTACGAGGACAGCTGTGGCTGCTTGGTGCTCTAGATCGCTCAACAACTCCATTGCTTCTTGGTTCCTGAGTGATTTTTCTTTCCTAGCTACATTTCATTTATTCTGCTTTGATTCTGCCCTGATGAGTAGAAACAGGTTTTCTAGTTTGAGGTCTCCTCCGTCATCATAAACCTGTATAAATGAAAAACAGCTGATGAAAGAAGATGCTCTGTCCCTCTTCCTTCTCACATGGGGAGACTGATTATCCTGACATCACTTCATGAACTGGCTTGGCTAACAGGAATGTCTGAGACTTAAAATTGCACTATGAAGAGATTCACCTACATTTCCTACCGAGAAGGGTGTTCAGAGTTTGAAGAGTATTGGGTAGAGGGACTGTCACATTGATCTTGGATCTTTCTATAAAGAAACAAATATGGAGTGGATCCACGTGAAACCTGACAGATCTCTGGGCTCTCCTTTGAAATTATTTTTAAGACAGCTGCTTTGAAGAATTAGGGGTGGGATTGCAAATTGACATGCATTAGCTTCTTAGTTACTATACAACTGGTCCCTAAGAAGTGGGGGATCTTTTTGCAGGTTACTTTTTAGAGATACAAGGTTTGCATTGTTAATTAGCAGCAGTCCCTGAGATGACCAAACTGCCGTGCTGACTTGTGCCTTGAAGGGTCTGTATTAGAGTCCTCATCTTTCCTTAAGCCGTGTCCTTAGCTAAAATGGGTCAATGTTTAAGTAAGTCTTTCATTGCTTTTTTTCCTGCTTCATTTGACTACAGGTGTCAGTGTAAAAATTCACTGCTTTATCACCGAGAATTTGATTCTTATTATAATTTAGTAAAATTTATATTCTGTGATCTTTGGGTCCCTAAAGATCATGGCTCCCTGACACTAGACTCTTAAGTTCAAACTATGCTGCCTATGTAAGTCTAAACATAATTGTTTGGTATGGGATTAAGAAACTCGAGCTGTCATGAAGAGATGATCATAAAATTCAGTCATGAGATGATTAAGTATTGGGTCGTTGGGAAAATTATGCATTTTTGCATAGAAAAACATAGAAAATACGTTATAACTTTCCCAACGATCTAATATTTGATGCAGACCCCATCTTTTTTTTGCACTTAGCACTTGGAGGCCTGCTAGGAGGTTCCAGAAAGACTGCTTGCTTGCTTGCTTGCTTTCTTTCTTTCTTTCTTTCTTCTCTCTCTCTCTTTTTTTTTTTTTTAGATGTTTTTGCTATAGGGTGCATGCACTAGCCAGAAAGACAGAGAGAGACAGAGAGATAGGAAGCGAGAAGTCACCCCCCCCCCCCCCCCGCGGGCGGGTTTTTTTACCCCCCCCCCCCCCCCCCCCGTGGGGATGGCCACACTGCAATCCCTTGTTCTCCATTCTCTTCTCGGAATCTTGGACATGCACGCACATGTGCCTGACGTGAGTTTTAGCCACTGGGTCCAGGACTTGAACCATGGTGGACTACGTGGGAGTCCAGCAATATAGCCATTACGCCAACTGCTGGTCCCAAGACTGCTTTCTTGATACCCCTTGGGACATTGAGGAAGCCAAGCCAGGCTGACTGCTGCTTACCCTATTATAGCCTCAGAAGATTATTAGAGAAAAACGGGGAAGATCATTTATGTCTAAAAATGTCTCTTATTGCGTAGTCCACTGTTTTAACTAAATTTATTGCTGTTTGCTAGAACATCCCTGAAAGTCTTTAAAACAGAAAATATAAAGATGTGTTGTTTTTTTCAGTTGGTCATTACCTGATGTAGGCTGAACACGTTGGGAAGGCAGACCTGTGGCCCATCTTTGCAGCACATTCTCCTCACTGCCACAAGGCCTAGCTTTATTGTAGGTGGCCAATGAGTATTTTATTGAACATAGCAGCTGGCACAAAAGAATCGAAAAAAATACTATCCTATTTGGAATTGGAAAATTCTGGGTAATTGCTGAGTGCCTCATAGCCGTTCTTCTGAGGAACATACTTGGCATGACACAAAGGGAGTTAATAATGTAAAGTAAGAACTCTTGTAAGATAAATCAGAAGTTACATGTTTGCCTGTGATGCTCAGAACAGGAATGACACTGATTGCTGATGAAGTATTTTTATTATTATTCTTTAGCCTCAGACGATACAGCAGACTCTCAAGAAGACATTGCAGTATTATGAACATCAAGTTATTGGGTAAGTAAAATGGATTTCAGTCATTATTGGGCACAGTTAAAGGTAATTGCTCAAACACGGTAGTTTGACATGCGTTTTTTTGCTACCTGGAAATAATTTTTTATTATTATTACTTATTTCATAGTGGCTATTTCTCATAGTATGGGGTGGGTGTCATGGGGTCTCCTTGCAGTGATTTCCTTTGGTGTGTGTGTGTGTGTTAGGTTTTTGCTATAGGCCATGTGTATTCGCCAGAGAGATAGGGGTAAGGTGAGAAATCACCCCCTCTTCCCCCCAGGAGATAGTCATATCCCAATCCCTTCTCCTCCATTCCCCTCTTGGGATTTGGAGCAAACATATACCCAGCATGATTTTCAAGCTGCCGGATCCGGGACTTCAACTGTGTGGTTGGCTGTGTGGAAGTCCAATACCTTAAATACCATGCCACTGGCCGACCCCAACTTTGGCTTGCTTTGAATACTTTAAATGAAAGTCCTTTGGGCATTACTTTTTTTGTTTCCCTTGTGTTCTTAGCCCCTCATTCTATTATTGCTTCTCATAATTTTGCCTAACTGGTATTGTAGGGTTTATAAGCATCAACTGAATGGGGCTTTAGAATTTTTAACCAAGAGGTTAATGAAAATAACTACAAGCTAAATACAATTCAATGATCAAGGACTACATATTTTTCTTAATTACCTCCTATTTCTCCAAGTGTTTGTGATATGATGTAAAATAAAAAGAGGTCAAAAGAGAGGAATTTAAGTCCTTGCCAGCGCATAGAACTTTTAATAAGTAGCTTTATCTCTTCTGTAAAATGTGATGATGATAACCAAGTCAAGGACTAGATGTCATGATTAAATGAGATTTTCAGTGAAAGTATTTCATAACAGAAAGGTCCAAATGTAATGTGTACCTTTGATTGGCTGTGGCAGAAAGCAGCTGGCAAATAGAAAAGCCTTAATTTATTTTTTCATTTAATCTAGGCTTTAAAATTAATTTCATTGACATTATAGGCAGAATATATTTTTAAAATCTACCTCGTTAATATTCTTCTTGTGCTACAATATTTTCTTTGTAAGATTGTAAGAACTTCTTTTCTTTTTTTGGAGAGGTTTTTGCTGTAGGGTGTATGCGTGCGCTCACCAGACAGACAGACAGAGACAGAGATACTGAAAGCCAGAAATCCCCCCCCCCCCCCCGGGGGGGAGGCCCACCCCCACGCCCTTCTCCCCCCGCAGTCCCTTCTCCTCCATTCTCCTCTCGGGATCTTAGGCACGCACGCACATGTGCCTGGCGTGAGTTTAAGCCACCGGGTCCGGGACTCGAACTGTAGTCGACTACGTGGGAGTCCAGCGACATAGCCATTAGGCTAACTGCTGGTCCCAGATTGTAAGAACTTCTCAGGAGTCAATAATCAAATCCTAGTACTTCTTGAAATGCTATCAGGAGTCCTTGAACATTTTTTGGTAATTGTCAATGCATGGGGACCAAGAACCTATTTTGGCTATTAGGGTATAGTGTGCTTCCCTAACCCATCCTGCTCCTCCACCCCCACAAAAAAAAAAAAAAAAAAAAAGAAAACTTAATGGAAAAATAAGTTCAGTACCTAGTACAATGTCATAAACTTTAAGTGCTTCATGATTATGTTAATTGTCATTTCAAAGGGAATTGCTTTCAAACTTTGTCATACGAATCCTCAAGAGTATGGTACTAGGAAAAACATATTATTTAAACTCATCAGATGGCTTTTAGTTTAAGGCCATTAGTAATTTCAAACAGTTTATCCTAATGGAGATCATAAATGTCAATTTAATCTTTGCTCACACATGCTAAAATAAAGCTTCATCACTCTCGCTGAATTCACTACTTTCCAGGTATGCTTTAGACTAGCCAGTATGCTTGGAACAGTTCCTTTTATCAAGTGATAAGCACTACGTACCTGATTGCTCTTAGGTTCATTATTGCCATTTTTGTCATTATTTTACTTTTAGCTTTTGCTATCAAACACATGCACTCACCAGAGACAGAGAGACAAAGTGAGAAATCATCCCCAGGGAGAATGACCACAATGCAGTTCCTCTTCTAGTCTCTTTTTGGTACTTAGGGCATGCACACTCCTGCATGATTTTCAAGCCGCCAGGTCTGGGACTCAAACTGTGCAGGTGGCCAGTGAGGTCCAGCTGCCTTAACCTTCATACTACCTGCTGGCCCTATTGTTTTTTCTAATATTTTTATGACCATACCAGTCAACAGATTATTATTTTGGAATTACGAATATTCTATTTCGAAACCAAATAATTGATGAAATATGCTCATTTATGAAGTAAACTATATCTTTAAGGGAAATCAGAATGGGACTCTTACAATGTCGTCAAAATAGATAACCAAGCTACATTGCTGTAATTGGCAGAACGTTTTTTCCTGCGGTTCTGTCTAATGCCCTCAACTGTTCTCTGTATGCACATACAGTCTGAGGTGTTGATGTTTTGTTTATTGCCCAAGTGGTCTTTTTCTAGTTGGGGTCCTTGCAGACACAGCATAAACAAGACATAGTTCAGAGAATCTGACTGCGCTAGAAAGTGGGGTCTTGGTGTCCAACTCGTTCTGAAGAGGCCTATTAGCACATTTTTCTGGGGCGTTGGCCGATGTTAGGACTGCCTTTGCTCACTGCCTTTATTTGTACTCAGGCTGACAATAAAAAGGGCTCCTTGACAGCAGTTTTATCTTTACTACTTCAGCCGTAGTAAAGACATGCCTCCCACGTCCAACTCCCTCTTTTGCCTTTGGTCTCGACCTTTCTGCTTTTTATTTCTCTTTTCCGAACTGGAAAAGGAGAGCAGCTGATATCACGAACACTTGGACTAAAATAGTCACACCTCTGTGTTGTTTCACTCAAAAAACGCATATTGCAAGTCTTACCTCTAACTGTGAAAGAGATGTTTCTTACAGTTAAAGGAATTTCAGGCAATTGAGAACAAACCCGGACAAGCATTATTTTCCATATTTTTGGAGAGGTGAAGGAGGAAAGAATGTTTTTCCTAATCTCTGAAATGCGACATGCCTTCGGTTTGTCTTGATGTAATCCAGTTTCTTGGTGCCGTAGACTGAGAGGATGAAGTGGGACAGATAAGACACAGTATGAGTTTACCCCTTCTGTTTGGCATTTCTCATGTTTAGTTTCCAGTCACGGACCTGCCCATCTTCCTCCTCCTTGCCTTTAAAACTCTACCCTTGATTCTACTCTATTTACCAGAGCTCCAGGATCATATGGTTCTGATCCTCGAGTTTTTGTCCTGGTTGCCCCTAGAAACTCTGAGGCTTTTTCATGTCTCAAGACCTAGACTTGAATGCAGAAAGCAGCTGTTCAAAGGCTCACAAATGGAAGGATCAGGAGGGAGTAGCTCCTGGAGCCTCTTTTTAGGGAGTAAGAATACTACCCTACACCTCAGCTACTTTACCTTTAAACATTTATTCTGTTCCTTAATTTATCTATGCACTTGTTCACTTACTTATTCATAGAGCTCATTCAAGTTGAGAAAATGAGTGCTGAAATAACTTATTCATACACTGTGATTTATCTTTTTCTCTGTCTTTCACTAAGATTTTTGATCTGCTTTTCTGGCTTCTGCTCCTGACCTCCAACATTGCATTTACACCACAGCAAACTAGTCACTTTTAGGTGTTTGCATCACAGTCACTTGTAGTCTTGTTAATGTGCATCAGAGTCACCTTGCAGGCTTGTGAAACCATGGACTGTTGGTCTACACTCCTAGACTTTGTGATTTGGATGTCCAGATGAGGCAGGAGAACTGGCATTTCTAAGTTCCCAAGCTGATGCTGCTGGTCTTGGGGGGAGGGTCACACTTGGAACCACATGGTGGCTTATTTATTTATTTTTAATTATTTTATTTAACTTTATTTATTTATTCATTTATTTATTTCAATTTGACTGGGGAGGAGAGAGAGAAAGCCACCAGGTCCAGGACTCGAACTGTGGTCGGCCATGTGGGAGTCCAGCACCCTTAACCACCAAGTCACCTGCTGGCCCCCACATGGTAGCTTATTATAATAGAATTAAGTATGAATTCCTTCTGTGTCCAGCCCCTGCTTACCTCCCTAATACTGACTTCTTCCACTCTTTTTTCACTCTACTCCAAACTTTTGTAGGTTTCTCAACTATTTTAGGCTTAGCTGTTAATCCTTTGCATTTTGTCCATTTAAAAAAATATATTACCTTATTTGTCTGTTTATCTTTTGTGCATCTATGTTCCTGTGCCTTTACAAGTGCTTGGTACATAGGGAGGACTAATTTTTTTGGAGTGTGGGATGAAGGGGAGAAAGTAAATAAATGAATACAGTGCTCTGTAGAGGTACAGATTTCAGAAACATTTTTTAGTGGCATAGTAAATAAAAGTAAGTTATACTTGGAAAGGAGGTGTAAAACAAGGGTTTGAAATAATCTCTGGAGTCCTTGACAGTTGTACAATGTGTAGTTTTAGTATCCAGAACTTCTTACGGCATAAATTACACTAATATATTTGTATAGCTTTCTATTTATGCATAATGTTTTGCCACTGTGTGGTAAATTTCATCTCCTATATAAACTGCACACATTTATGTTCACTTAGCAAGCTTCTCATGAGTTTAAACCACTGGATCCAGGACTTGAACTGCAGTCGACTATGTGGGAGTCCAGTGACATAGCCATTACGCCAACTATTGGGTCCCTTTTTTTTTTTTTTTTTTTTTTTTAGGGTTTGTGTAACTCACCAGAAAGAGACAGAAAGTGAGAAATCATCCCCAGGGGGTATGGCCACACCACAATCTCTCTTCTCCTCCATTCTCCTCTCAGGATCTTGGGCACTCACGCACACGTGCCTGGCATGAGTTTAAGCCACCGGACCTAGGATTCGAACCATGGTCGACTACATTAGAGTCCAGCAACATAGCTGTTATGCCAACTGCTGGTCCCCTGAGTGAGATTCTTGTTCATTAGCACAGCCTGCTTCCCTCAGCTGAGAACGAAGGAGACACTGAGTGTGCATCTTCATGTCAGTCACTAAACCTAAGCTTCTAGGGAGTGGACTAGCTTTCTGGGTAGTGTGGAGTGGAAAGAGTAGTGAGAAGTGGAAGGAATCAGTAGAAGTAGACAGAGTTCTCTTTAGGAATCACAAGGAACTCCTCAGGATTGAGGAATATTTGCTTATGATGACATTTTGTCCTGACGTTTTTCTTGCTGTTGTCGTGTATCCCTTCTCCTCTCTCCATCTTTGTCATGGAGAGAGCGTGCTTTGGAGGTGGGTATGTAAAACGAATCGGACTTAAGGTCAGGTTTCAACTGAATAATCTTGAGTGGGTTACTTAAAATCTGAACCTGTTTTCTTATTCTTAAAATAATACTAACGAGATTGGGGTGAAGTTTAAATGAAATATTAATTAAAATAGTGTGTTAAGTTGTATGATCATATTTAGTTAGTACAGTGCCTGGGACACAAAGGTTATCAACATGTTAGTTGAATGATTATTTCCACTTTTAGCATCGGACTCTGCACTTCAGGCGTCGTGGTCTTTCCCTTCATTAGTCTGCTCTCTTCTTCCCTTGTCTCTGGACCTCTACAGTTTTGGAATCGGTTGTTCAGAAGGAGCTCGTTAGACCCATATCGTGTTCTTTATCATTCTCTTCTTATAGAGAATTCCTTTGGCTTTGGATTATTCAGCCTAAATTACTTTCTTTCGAGTACCTGATCTGATTGCTTCTACTCATGTTTATAACTCGTAACATCTGCTAATGCAGACCTCTCAGTAATGGATTACCATGGCACAGTGTAGACAAAGAAGACATTTCTCCAGTGACCTACTTATGGGAAACATGATGGTCTTTGAGATATAATGCTCACTTGAGCATTGGAGAAGTGCTTTAAGAGCAATGCCATTCATTTTGAACCTTTTTGTACGAGAATCAACACGTCGTACATATTATCATGAACAGGCCTGCTGCCAACCTCGTGTTAGATGGGGACACCATTTCCAATAGTCATCTAAAATTAAATTGTTACCCCAAATTATCACTGTGGGCACTATGTTTTGTTTTATACAGTCAACCTTCTGTTCTTTTTCTTTTGAAAACTGAAGTAAGAGCAATTCAAATCATTCTAATAGCACATTGAAAGAGAAGTTGAGAGTGGGTGAACCGTTATTATTCTGGGAAATAAACTTCAAGGTTATTACTTAGGCTTTGTGGATGGATTTTGTGACTATAAATTATTTTACCTGAGAAGACATCTAGCTGCTTTTTCATATATTTACATAGACTAGCTTTATATTTTTTAATAAAAACAAGTTAGAGAAAAGTTAGTGTTGATTTAGTTTGAGGCAATATTCCCGGGCACATTATATATGCTATTTAATGTGACCATATATTGGGTCATTGGGAAAGTCATGAATTTTTGCATAGAAAATGACCTAATATCCTACCTATTGGTAGGATCATTGTGTTAAGCTTATTTTACAAATGAAGAAATTAAATCTGAGAGAAAAAATACTATGTCAAAAGTCACTCTGATAAAATGATGGAACTTAACCTAAAAATAACCCTGTATTTGTTTCACACTTGTGTTCCCTTCCGGGCACCTCCTTTAAATGGGACGCCTGCATCCTAGAAATTGAAGCGAACATTTTGTGTAATTGGTTTATTGGGGTCTGATCTCAGTGTGGTTATTGGGGTCTGATCTCAGTGTGGTGTACAAACGTGAAACAATTTTATTTTTTTCCAATGGCTTCAAACATACAGGATGAATCCCTTTTGATAACATGTTGCAGATTGCTCTCGGGGATTAAAGTTCACTTTAGGAGCCCGCAGTGGTGTGGTTAAGATGCTGGACTCTCATGTGGCTGACCATGGTTCAAGTCCTAGACCTGATGGCCTGCTTTCTCGTTTTTCTCTCTCTCTGGTCAAATTAAAAACAATACTGACAATAAATTAAATATTTCTTAGAAAAAAAGTCTACTCTAGACCAATTTAAGTTTTGAGTATTTCATCCAATCTAAATTGGCCTGGGAGGGGGGAGAGAATACAATGCAGACAGGCTACTAAGTGGGTTTTTACTCCTGTTTTCCAGGCTATGCCCTTCTGCATCCTCCTTTTGTTCTTTTTCATCTTTTCTTCTTTTGAGAGAGATTTTTGCTATAGGGTGTGTACGCTCACCTGAGAGACCCAGAGACAGAAAGTGAGAAATCACCCCTGAGGGGGTAACCATGCCACAGTCTCTTCTCCTCCACTCTCCTCTTGAGATCTTGAGCATGCACACACATGCACCCGGCATTAGTTTTTTTTAAGGTGCTGGGTCTGGAACTCGAACCAAGGTTGGCTGTGTGGAAATTGAGCAATGTAAACATTATGCCATCTGCTGGTCCCCCCTTTTCTCTTGATGTGTTGTGTCAGGAAGGAACAAAATAGGAAATGTAACAACCCTCTCTGGGTAGTGGTGCCACAGTGAGGTGCATGTGTGGGCTCCGCCCTGACGCTTCAGATGCCCCACCTCCTGTCCTTGAAGACTGCGCCCTCAGCCTTGCTAGTGGAT
Source organism: Tupaia belangeri chinensis (assembly GCF_000334495.1). NCBI lineage: Eukaryota > Metazoa > Chordata > Mammalia > Scandentia > Tupaiidae > Tupaia > Tupaia belangeri. Next base: position 1,872,800 of record NW_006159803.1, on the reverse strand, counting down.
CTCTGCCCCTGGCCCGCAGTCTCTAGACAGTAGCACAGCTTCTGCATAGCTCAAGCTCGCCTCTGGGTAGTTTCTCCCTAATCCATGGGAAATTCAGGTTTTCATACTTTGCCAGATGGTGGATCTATAGGATGCTCCCAATTTTGCTCTTTATTTTCCTTGTCAGTAACTCTTTCCAGAACATTCATCTTCTACTCAGTCAGACATGGGATGATCTGGAAACCCACTGGCTCAGCAGATGTTCACTGAGAAATGAGATGCCCAACCCCCATCTCTACCAGCCGTGGACCTCCCTCACCAGCTGGCTTCTCAGGGAACACTCCTCTCCTATTCTCAGAGAGGGGAAAATTCACAACAGCTGTCTTCCTGGGCCAACTACTTTTTTGAGGTTTTCCTTTTGAATTCTGTTTCTTTACTTGTGGAAGCTGGTGCGGGGTAACCATGGCAGGGGCTAGTTAGTCACCTCTTAAGTCCTTCAGAGAAGTTCTAGGTTTGGCCCTTTCTTTGGAACATGGGAGCATCTGGACCCTGTTGTCAGCTTTAGCACCTCAACTGTCAGAGGCAATGGGAAAAGTTCTAGCCAACATCCAATTACACAGCGATGTGTCATTTATTCCTCACAAGAACTTCAGGAGGTACCTCCATTTTGATGAGGAGGGAAAGTTAGACTAACAGATTTGGTTACTTGCGTGAGTTCTCACAGACAGAAACTGTTAAGACTATGACTCAAATTCTGCCAGGCTTCAAACACTTGATTTGCTTATTTATTTGTTATCTGTACACCATACTGTTATCTTCTCGATGAGGGTAGAGGCCAGGGTGTGTTTACTTCTATCACAGTTGGGAGTCAGTGCACCCAGCGAGGACTGTTGATTTTTCTTTTTCTAAGTGACTTCCTTTTAGATACAGATTACCAGTAGCAATGAAACACTCAAACAGGGAGATATTAGCTACAGAAGGCTATTAGATTTTTTTTTTAAGTTCTTCTTATCTCTCTCTATGTTTTCTAAGTATAGCTTCCTTACAAATGATTGCCTACAGTTCCAGGTCCACGTTGCTAATGCTGATGTGAATGATCTGTTATGTCAGAATGATGTCTAAGGGCTCAGTTATTTTAAAATGTGATTATGCTGAAAGCCTAGACTGCGTGTGCTTGTGCGTAAGTGTGTATATGAGTACATATACAGATGCTTTCAACATTTTCTCCATATGCTAATTTTGTTTTCTTTTTAGCTACAGGGATGCAGAAAAGAATTTCCATAATATCTCTAACAGATGCTCCTATGCAGACCATGCCAACAAAGAAGAAATTGAAGATGTCTCAGGAATTCTTCAGTGCACTGCTAATATACTCGGTACATTAAGTATATATTTATATGCTTAAGGAAGAATGGAAGGGGAGTGGAAGGCACAGTAAAGGTCTGAATGTTTCATATTTTCTACCTAAGAGTTTTGGTGTACTTGACAACTTGAGGCCAAGACCTTGTCTTCAAGTGATTTAATTTTAACATACTTGAAGATGTTTAAGTGCATACCATTTACTTCAATTGAAACACATGATAACAAAAATACTTACATTCCAGGGAAAACTTTCCAGATATTTATATTTTCATTATATAGTATGGGCCTCATTGTAATCCATATTTCTCTGGTCCTTAATCTCAGCTGAAACGTAGATCTTCTTTGCTCTCAAAGTCATACTGTGTTATTTTGGTGAGGCCCTGGCTGGGGCTGGAAGGTGACTCCCATGCAATCATAATGGACTCTGTAATTCGGACCCCTATTGTGGCTGTACCCATGAAGCAGGTCCTCTACTGGGGTCTCTCTGCCTTGCTTGTGGCTGGAGGAGTGTCCATCTTGAAGACACTAGTATTTGTGACAGAGTGGCTGTTTTTGGATGGTGACGGATGAGTACTGTTGTAAGCTACTCTGAATTGGGCAGCTTCAAGGTACTGTTTTTTTTTTTTTTTCTTTTTAAGAGGTTTTTGCTATAGGGCACATTCACTCTCCAGAAAGACAGAGAGAGACAGATGGAACGTGAGAAATCACCCCTCTCCCCTGGGGGATGGCCATGCTGCAAACCCTCCATTCTCTTCCATTTTCCTCTCAGGATCTTTGGCACACACTTGCCCGGCATGAGTTTAAGCCACTGGGTCCAGGACTTGAACTGCCATCGACTACATGGGAGTCCAGCAACATAGCCATTATGCCAACTGCTGGTCCCCAAGGTACTGTTAACTAAACCATACTGTGGCACCATCTGAAGTTCTTGGTGTGCGAGAGCCAGGCTGTATTTCATACCAGGTAGATACCACAGCTGGAATATGTTCTGCCTTTTTAGTGAAAAATATCTTTTGGTTCTTTTTGTAATCTAACTTTTTCCTTATGTATGACTCAGGGAGGAATCCATGGGGTACTGGTGTGGTGGTGGTAGAGAAAAACAAATCTTAGTGACTCACTGCATGTAGAAAGCAGAAGTCCCCTCCCTCAAAATCAGGTGATGGAAACCAGAGAGAACTTTTATGCCCATCTGTATTTTACTTGAAGGTAAATACTTTCCCTTGGAGAGACACCTGACTTCCTCTTTCTACAGATTCCATGTGACCTCAACCCATGAGTCTACCAGCTGCTTCTAAACATGTCTGACTCTCAGAGGCAGACCTCCTTCCCAGTTGACCTGGGAATCGAGCCGCCCCATCATTACATTTTTTCATTCTAGGTAACTCTGTAAACACAAAATACCATAATAAGAAAATGGACCTGGTCGAGGGGAGGCATGTATCAGTAGATACCAGTGGTTTGACAGTAGCATGCTGGACCATGATGGACTAACATGGAAGGCCGATCTTCATACATTGGCAGGGGTATCGTACTAGCTAAGTATACCTTGCTGGCAAGGATGGAGATGAGAATAGAAGGGGATAGAGGGGGATTACTCATGAGCTGCTGGGTTGTTGGAAAAGTCATGGTGTATTTTGGTATAGAAAAATATGTCATGACTTTTTCAATGACCCAATATTTGAAGTTGTGTGTGTATTATTATTATTATTTTTGAGATATTTTTGCTATAGGGTGCATGAACTTGCCAGAAGGACAGAGAGACAGAAAGTGAGAAATACCCCCCACCCCCCCACAAGGGGAGATAATCATGCCACAATCCATTTTCTTCCATTCTCCTCTTGGGATCCGGGCATGTATGCACATGCACCCACTGTGAGTTTAAGCCAGTGGGTCTGGGACTCGCAACATCATCCACTACATGGGAGTCTAGCCATTATGTCAACTGCTGGTCCCTGATTTTTTTTTTTTTTTTTTTTTTTTTTTTTTTGGAGGGGGATATTTTGCATAGGGGGGGGCGCTAGACAGAGAGAGACAGAAAGTGAGAAATCACCCCCAGGGGGATGGACAGCCTGCAATCCCTTCTCCTCCATTCTCTTTTTGGGATCTTGGGCACACATGCACATGTGCCTGGCGTGAGTTTTAAGCCACTGGGTCCGGGATGCGGACCGCAGTTGACTATATGGGAGTCCAGCAACATAGCCATTATGCTAACTGCTGGTTCCCCCCAATTTTGTGTTTTTAAGGACTGTCCTCTGAGTGACATCTATGTTTCTTGACACATTAGGATCTTCAAGGGTATGGTAATATGCTCCACTAAGAGGCTTGGATCAGAATTGTGGTGGAAGGATGTTTAATACTCTGAAAAGTTGTTCCTATTTAGTTTCAGAATATTTCCTTTACCCTCACATTTCTTTTCCCTGTGCTACCCACCTTGACAATCCCTGAGTTAGAGGGATTAGAAGGTGTTCAAAGATGATGACTATAAAGAGGTTGCTAGAGCCATCTGAGCAGTGACTTGTAAATGACTTAATGTGCAGGATTCTATAGAAAGAAAAACCCTGGGTCAGGCAACACAATATGATAGCCACCAGGGGACACTGTTGGCCCAAGGCAGCTTAGTTGCCTATAGCAGGCTGTGAGATGGAGAGTAAATGGTGTGCAAAAAGAACATCAGGCAGTTACATCAGCACCTGGCATTATGAGG
>NW_006159803.1:1864990-1867805 GCF_000334495.1 Tupaia belangeri chinensis | reverse complement strand
GGAAAGAGTAGTTTCAAGTTAAGTGTTTATAATTTAGAACGTGACTATAGAGCAGGGCTTAGATTTCCATAAATACTCAGTTCTAGAAAAGATGTATTAAGTCTGATTTTTTTTTTCTCTCTCCTTGTAAGTAATGATTTTTGGTTTTTCTTAAGATTTCAAATATAATCTTGTAAAATTAAAATTATGAAGAATAAAATACCTGCTACCTATTGATCAGATCTGGCACAGAGGCAACAGATTTTTATGTGCCTAAAAGGTAGCTGTTCTCTCTTGAATAATATTCTTTCATAATTCTTGAAATGCAGACTCTCTGAAGATGAAGATAGCAGCTTTACTGGTCAGATTAATGAAAGCTTTGTTTTTAACAATCACTGAACCATGATTAATCTTGGCATGCTTTGATTTACTGTAATTTTTTCAAAAAAGATTAAAAGTCTCTTGGGTCATCATTTATGAGAATAAAAGAATTGGTTAACTTGCTAAACAGAAAACACCCGATGGAAAAAGATGTCTGTTGGGGAATGGGGAGCAGCAAAGTAGTGGAGCTTCGAGCAGGATGAGAAATTGTGCTGCTGGGGGGATCTTCTCTGAGATTGCCAGAGGGCAGTGTTTTACTCTGACTTGCATTGAGGGACTAGATTGTGCAGGGTTTTAACTCTGACTATTGGGGGACTAGATGGGTAAGGAAGACCAATTATGTCTCTGTCAAGCATTTGTTCTTGCTCCTTCTCCATGGGACTCTCTAGGAGCAGGCTCATGACAGCGTGGTTCATATCCCTCCAGTAATAAGAAAGAGCTATTTCCAGATGTCACAATTACTGCTGTCGATTTCTCTTGTTGGCTTAGAAACCAATTGTTTCTATTTTCTCTTTCATACATTAGGGATATTGAGCACAGTCTGTTCCTTGTCTTCTGTTCTCATCTTTTGGTGCTCTGAGAATCACCTTGATAAGGCCGTACGGTGCTCTAACAGGCCCTAAAACTCGCCATGCTAAGAAGGAATGTTGTGAAAAATTCCTCCTTACTGGAGGCTTTTAGCATTAAATTTACTGCTTTATTTGGTACATAATATCTTTTGCATACCAAAATGATCTAATTTTAGTTGTTTGAAAAATGTAAATCTTTCCTAGCCCTCATCTACAAAGCCCATTTTTAGCTTAAATTAAACAGTGAGAATATGTTTATACTCCTATGATGAGCCTTCAGTGTTTTCTTGGAAACTGTCATGGTCAAATGGTATGATGAGGCATGCATTAAAGAGCGTATACTATGATGGCTATTGAAATGTTGCTTGGGTTTAGGTGGTGGTGTAGGGAGGGAGACAGAAGAGTACAGCGAGATGAGAGAGAATGATGATAAACTGCCCAAGTTCCTTTGCCTTAGTAAGTAAAACATGAAAAATGTTATGAGTACTGTTTAAGTATTTACAAGTTTTACTATTGAGGGGGGTGTGCATGTTCCAGGCCTTATAGAGCTTCAAAGCTACAAGGTAGTGAAGATGGTGTCAGGAAGATTTCCTCAGTAGTAGATCAGAGATCACATAGAATGTGAGAGCTCTAGGTTAATTCATTTACTGTTGAATTACAGCAAACTAAGGTTTGCTTTTTTAGAAAGTGTCAGTTATTTTCTAAGTATTGCACAAAGTATAGTTTTGTACTGCCCTTGCTAAGTGCATTTGCTGTCAAAATCAAGATGAACATGAGCTGTGAAAGGATATTCATTAATGTTGTCTCTGTTTAAAGGTCTCTGTCAGAGTGATATTTTTATCTTTCTTAAAACATAGCACATTTAATGTCAGAAAGAGACTAATGCTACCATGGGATGATTTTGCTGGGAAAATGCTAGTGAGGAGGCTGGAGAAGATGACCTTTGGGGTTTATTCCTCACAATATTTTCATGGTATAAAGGATTCTGAAATACTGTGAAGTCAAAGCCGTTTATAAAGTGCCATAAACGCCCAAATCTTTAGCTGGTAAGGAGCTTTTTGATCCTCTGTTTTTTAAATAAGTAGAAATGTATTGCTTGCATGTTCACTTGTATGTACTTTTTATTTGTGATTGGACTGTGCATTTAGGAACTTTTAAATTAGTAATGTGTGAAGAATTAGGCTTACTTAAGGTTAGGACTACCATAGAGGTTATTTTGCAATAATTCTAAATCATATAATTAGTGGAATAGAATGTATATTATACTTAGTATCTTGGAGGACTTGCTCTTTTCGTCAACGAATTAAGATTCATCAATAAAAGATGAATAGATGAATAGCAGTAAATACATTCTGCCAATATAGTTCTTGTTACTATAACTTGGTAACTGATCATGTCTTTCATTAGAAGTAAACACTTTCAGTGTTTTAATAAGATATCTTAGAATTAAGGTGGTTGTAGAGGAAATAGTATTGTTATAATGCAGTGATTTAGAGCAAAGACTAGAGTTAGACTATTGGAGGGTAAGAAAAAACAGCTCAGCTACTTACTACTACAGAACTAGAGTGATTAACTTCATCTTCCCACACCTCCTATTTCTCATTTGCAAAATGGGACTAATATAATTACATACCTTCTAGAGTTGCCATGAAGGTTAAATTTATTCACAGTGCATAAAACAGCCTGATAGATAATAAATACACACCACATAAATGTTTGCTTTTATTATTGAATATTCACAAAATAATGTTAGCATCAGACCTGGGAGGTCAATATTGCTCACTTTTTTAGGTAGGCAAACAGATGACGATTACTTCATTGTTAGTTTCTGTCAGAGTTAACAAGCCACAGAGGCAGGATTTAAATCTAGTTCAGTCTGATTCCAT
>NW_006159803.1:1851800-1864916 GCF_000334495.1 Tupaia belangeri chinensis | reverse complement strand
TCCCTAGTTCAGTTATTGGGATAAGCTTCTCATGTTACCAATGCTTTAATGTTAATTACAGTCTTCCTAGTTCTCGGGATTATTAGACTTGTCACGATAGGGTATTTTACTTAGTTTATGGATTTTTCAAAATGTACTCAGGATCATGGCTTTTCTGGGATAAACAGTTTTCAATAATGTTTAAGACAACTTCTCATCAGTACTGAGGAGAGGGAAGTTTCATCGTACTTTGGCTCACTTTTAGTTAAGAAATGGTATGATTTTTTTCCCCTTAAATTTCAGATATTGAAAATGCAGATTAAGGGTGATGGTGTTTGCTCTCATAACACAAACATGGTGTCATAGTGATGGTTTAATTAACACTGTTAGTTCTGGTGGACTGAAGATTTCAAGCTGATCTTGCTGTGTAGTAACCCAATATGTTAGAAATTATTAAAATGATGCAGAGCTTGCAAAAAAGGCTGTCTTTCCAATGACATGCTATTATTATTATTTTTTTAATGGAGAAGTTTAGGAATATTGTTATACTATCTTATTGAATGATTTCTAACAGAGACTTTGGCGTGTGGTTTCACACCAACTGGAGAGAACTCCTGGTTTCTGTTCACTGCTTACATACTTTCCCTAAAGGATTAGATGTAGTAGGTAGACCTGAAAATAATGAGAAAACTAAGTGTGGACACTGCCTCCAGAACACATATTGGGTTGTCAGAAAAGCTGTGATATATTTTTCTATGTAAAACTGTGTCACAACTTCTCCAACAACCCAATATATTAAAACACTTTGATAAAAGCTGGTCCTTAGATTCTCCTGATGAATTTCAGAAGACACAGTGATATTGAGTAGAAATGTGGGATGGTTTCCTCCCTTCACAGGTAATCTTTTTCTTTTAAGAACATTTTCTTCTGAACCTTGTGACAGACATCCTCTCCATGTATCCTGTTAAATGTCTCCACATTTAGTTCCATCCACTTCTTCACTGGCAAGACATTTGTTGTTGTATTCTTCTGTCTTCTTTGGTTATTGCTATTGTATTATTTCCCTCTTCGTGTGAAGGAGAAGACAACCTCTGACAATATAAATATTTAAATGATCTGTTCTCTTTTCTAAATTGTTTAGTAGGTAGGTTTTTACTTTTATCCTAAGTGCTTTATTTATTTGTTTATTTTTCGGAGAGGTTTTTGCTATAAGGAGGGTGTGCTTGCCAGACAGACAGAGACAGAAAGACAGAAAGCGAGAAATCACCCGCCAGGGAGGATGGCCACCCCGCAATTTCTTCTCCTCCATTCTCCTCTTGGGATCTTGAGCACGCATGCACATGTGCCTGGCATGAGTTTTAAGTCACTGGGTCCAGGACGTGAACCGCGGTCGACTACATGGGAGTCCAGCGACAAAGCCATTACGCTAACTGCTGGTCCCCCTAAGTGCTTTATTAAAGATGCATGGCCTTGTCATGCATGATCCTCCCCCACAGCCTGCCAATAACTCAGAATCATGGATGTGCTAGGCATGTTAAGGTCAATCTGAGACCTAAACTGTCGGACTTCCCAGATAGCTTCAGTATTGCCCAGAGTCCCCTACCTTCTGTGCCACTGCAGGTGGGCCTAATAAACTTACTATGGTGTAGTTTCAAATTTATGAAAATAGTAAATTCAGTGCAGAAAGTTCTCATGTATGTCATACCCATTCGCCCCTATTTTTGTGTTACATTAATGTGGCACTTTGGTTCTAATTACTGAATCAACCGTGGTACTTTATTAACTTCCTTTGGTGTTTCATCCAGATATCCTTAGTTTTTCCTTGTGCTTTGGGTTCCAGCATCTCATTCAAGATACCACAATCCCTTTAGTCATTATGTCTCCTTATTCTTGATAGTGAAATGTTTCTCAGATAGTTATCTGAGACAGTTTCTCCGACTTCCCTTGTTTTTGATGACCTAGGCAATTTTGAAGACTACAAGCCACCCAGGGGGGTTGGCCACACTGCAATCCCCTCTCCTCCATTCTCCTCTCATGATCCTGGGCACATATGCACACGCGCCCGGCGTGAGTCTTTTGGGACTCAAACTGCCGTTGTCTCCATGGGAATTCAGCTACATAGCCATTATGCTAACTGCTGGTCCCTTTTATTTATTTATTTTTTTGTTTTTAAGAAAGATTTTTGCTATGAGGGCGGATGGGGCTTGCACTTGCCAAAGCAACAGAAAGTGAGAAATTACTTCCCAGTGGGATGGCTATGCCACAAACCTTTCTTCTTCTTTATTTTGATTACCAAACCTGCATTTTAATAAAAAGCAACAATGCAAGTGTGCCAAACATATAAAAGTTTGCATCTTGTAATTTGCTATTATTTTTGCCTTACTGCCATGTTTAAGTCTAATAGTTTAGATGACAAATTTAGTAATCCAGAGACTCTAATTTGTTGCAAATTTATAAAAGTTTACTGTTTTAACTGTATGAAAAAGTTTATTAAACCAGAGCAGTCTGTCTGTAGTCTTGTAGAGGAAATTCTTAACCTGTTAAAAGAACAGTCTCACTATGGCCTTGTAGCCTGGTGATTAAGAGAGCTAGATCCCTTATGGCTGACCATGTGGTTTGTATCCCAGGCACAGTGCCTTGAGAAAACACAGCAGATGTTGATACTGTTGCTGGTGCATGCCCCAAATCCAGACAGGATAGAGAAATGGAGGAGAAGAGACTGGAGCATAATTCTACCCCACTGGAGGGTGCTTGTTCTCTCTCCTCTGTCTTTGGTGACCACATACAACGTCTGGCAATTTTTTTTTTTTTTTGAGAGGCTCATGCCACAGGACATGTGCACTTGCCAGAAAGACAGAGACAGAGAGACAGAAAGCAAGAATCATCCCTCCCTCTAGAGGGGATGGCCACGCCACAACCCCTTCTCCTCTATTCTCCTCTGGGGATCTTGGGCATGCATGCACATGCGCCCGGCGTGAGTTTAAGCCACTGGTTCCAGGACTCAAACCACTATCGACTACATGGGAGTTCAGTGACTTAGCCATTACCCCATCTTCTGGTCCGTTTTTTGTTCTCCTCCCCCCCACCCCCAGCAATTAAAAAAAATTATTAAAAAAAAAGACATTTGGAGTACTTTGTTATACCAACACAAATAGTTATTTTCAGGTAGTGTTCTAGGTACTGGTAAATAGCAGGTAGAAAAACAAAGTGGTAAGTCAGACCATTTTAAAAGCTACAAATATGTTGACTTCAGATTAATACATGCTGTGAAGAAAAATAAAAGTGGAATATAAGCGTTTAAAGGATCTCAATGTTAAAGATAACATTTTTAATTTCTTCAGGAAATTCTAATAACATTAGGCTTAATTTTAATTAATTGTAATTTAACACATGACTATATTATTTGTGCTGTTTCAGTGGTAATCCTAGATTCAAAACTATAGGAATTAATTTTTCTTTTTCTAAAATTTACTGTAATAAGGAGGAGATTATGAAAATTCTTGTTTTCCCGCTGATGTCTGTGTGACAGTTGACTCAAGAAGGAGGTAGGGAGTCTGTATTGTATTTTGGGCTGAATGAGGTCCCTGCCCATGTTCATCCATCTCACAAATGTTTGTTGAGAGCCCGCTCTGTGTGCCAGGCCTGTGAAGGCTCTAGAGGTAGACGGTGAATGAGACAGATGTCATCTCTGCCCTGCTGGCATGGTCAGTGTCCAAGCCAAAGGGAAGACCAGATGGCATGAGGCATAGCATTTCCCTATTCAGAAGACTGAATGGAAGCGGTTGGGTGTAACCATGGGAAGTCAGCACTGTCCTAAGAATGAAATCACTACCCCCCCAAGGAGGCTTAGACATTTGGGATTTAAAATGCCTCCAGTGAAGAGAGAGAAAGGACCCTGTTAGAAACACACAAATCCACAAACCAGAGACATTGAGACTTCATTCTCTTCTCTTTTTCACATATATGGAGATATATATATATATATATATATATACACACACACACACACACACACCTGTATATGTAATCACATATGAGAAAACTCAAGTTCCCCTTTAATGGAATTAAAGTACAAGTTTATTTTGGTTCAAAAAACATCTTGAAATCCATGCATAATTTTTCCATAATAATTTTCCATGAATTTTTTGTATATATGTATACACACATATAACTTACATAGTGTTTTTACTCGTGATAAAGAATTTTCCTATTATCTTTTTAAACTCTATAATACTATTATTTCCATTTTACAGATGAAATAATTAATACTTTCAGTATAAGTGACTTAATCAAATCAAATAACTAAGAAATAACTGAGGTTGGGTTTGAATAAAGTTTCTCCTACTGGGAGAAAAAAAAAAAAGAAAAAAATGTAAAGCTTCTCCCCATGTCACATTTTTATGTTTCTGAAAATAAATGGTAATTGCAATACATCTTCCATTAAAAGAACCACTTGTTTCTCATATAATAAACTAAAAAAAAAAAAAAAAACAACAAAAATCCAAATCCTCTGTATATGTATTTCTATATAGTGCTGTATAATATATCTTCAACTTTTGAACTAGAAAGTATTTCATACTGATGATGGCTATGGAAATACTTTCCTATTTTCAAATGGAAAATAGAAAAAAGGTCCAGAGAGCTAGGATTTTTAGCTGATAAAAATAGAATCCAGCTTATACTTTTATTATGGCACATTTCATGATGTGCTTTCTAATTGTTTACATGTCTTTCTCTTCAGCTTAGCTGTGAGTACTCAGTGGTTGGGTGCCATGTTTAACTTAACTACGGTACCAAGGCCAGTGCCTGGGCGGGTAGGTATGTAAGAAATACTGTTTGAAAGATGGATGAGGCTTTTAAATTCAGGGAATGTATTTAGAAACTCAAATTATCATAACATAATAGTAAAAAAGGGTTATAAAAAGAAAGTTATATGTCTTAGTATAGATGTCATTCATTAAGGGAAGGAAGACCAAAGACTCGAGACAAATTCATCAAGGTGATCTTGTACCGGATCTCGGGCCAGGAAAAAAAGAAAAGCTATAAAGGACATTATTGGGACAATAAGCAAAATTTGAATAAAGACTGGTTAAGATGATAATATATCAAAAAACGCACCAAAATATTTAAAGAGGTATATTTTATACTGTCACATTGTGTGTGTGTTTGAAAAAGACAACAAGAAAACAATCAGTGCAAATCGTTAAATGGGAGAAATTTGGTGATGAGATAGTGCAATTTCTTTGTATTCTTACAGCTTTATTCTATGCTTGGAATGATATCAATGTATATATTTCTAAAAACTGATGAGTAAAGCTGAAGTTAAAATAGATCCAGTCCAAAGAGACTTTTGGTTTCTACTGGGTTATACCCCTAATTAAAAACAACACAAAACTAAACTAAAATAACAAACATAAGTGAGTTTAAGAGCCATAGTCTATTTTTATAGTTAAGTATATTTTGTTCTTCTTTGTATTATCTACAAAAGCACAAATATTACATAATCAGTGTCCAGATTGGAGTCATCTATGGGGTTTATTTTCAAGTTTTGTGGTCTCAATTATAACTTGATTTAGTGATACAAACTGTAAAGATGAATTTAAAATAGTGTCCAAATAAAGTTCTGTTCTGTTACCTAATACAGTAAGACAATTAATATTAGAATAGGTGATTGTTTTTCCATGTCCCAGGACATTTTATTTTTCAACTATATAAAAGGATATTTTTCAAGGTGAAAAACACATACCTGAGCACAGCAAAAATTAAAGTCAAGCTGCTGATGTCTTAAGTTACATATATTCTTGATACTATTGTGAGTGGCATCTATCAATAGTGTATGTGCTGCTGAAGCGAACACGTGAGTGGCATCTATCTAGGACATGTAACTTTCTCCTTACAATCTTTTCACTATTATGATAATTTTGGACTTCTCAAATACTTTCTCTGAATTCAAAAGCCTCATCAATCATTGACATATTCTCCTCTGTAGACTGATTTTTTGATTGCTTTCCTGACATTTTAAATACTCAGGATAAATTATTTTTCCCAGTCTGTCATTAGTCATTAGATAATATCACAAGTGGTGTAAAAGCATTTCTGTATTTAGTAGCAGTTATTTTTGTATATATTCGATCGTTGGGAAAGTCATGACGCATTTTTGCATAGAAAAACACGGAAAAATATGTCATGACTTTTGCCTAATAGTAGTGTGTAGGTGTTTAGCCTTTAAATGTAGCTAATAAGTACCTAAAGTGAATTAACTAGAGGATGACAAAAACAGTGTGACCATAGATTTATGTGTAGTTAAAATCATTGTTTCTCATATTTTAAAATTAATGACAGGTCAGAGCCTCAGCATGTGTTGGAGTCATTTCATGTCTTGTTGGGATAGACGAAGTTTAAAAAGTGGCATCTATTTCAGATGTATATCGCTATTGATTCTTCAAAACCTTAGTTGTTGTATAGAAATAATGAGGTTTAAGTTAATATTCAAATTTTAAACTTGTTTTAGTGTTCCGAGTGAATATAAAAAGGCACATAAATATCATCTCAGGTCTTCTGAGGTCCCCCGAATTCCTCTTCCCTCTTCTGTTAATCCTCACACACATTCACACATACACTTTTATGCTGTCTTGGACCTCACAGTCCTGATCTTTTGATGATAAAAGTTTTAATTATGTAATAGGATGAATAAAGTCCTACTGATGGAAGGCAAGAATCCAAGTAACAATGGTATTTACAGACCCTTGTGTGTACTCTTCCCTAAGTGTAAACGTTAGGAAAATGAGACGTGTTTGTAAGATAGAGTAAATCTTGGTATTACCTCATAGGAACCTGATTGTACTTGGCTTTGTTTTCTTATTTAAGTCGCTGGATAACTCTGGTTAGTGAAACAGGAGCGTTAGTAAGCTTTATTGTAGTGTAGGTTATACAGACAGCAGAATTTAAGTTTATAGGCCAGTTGTTTGAAAAGAAGATTGGCTCCGTTGGAAGATTTGCACTTGTAAGGAAGTTACCATAGTCACAAAGTTAAAGGAATTCTCAAATATCTATTTGTCTTTCAGGGCTCCAGGCCAAGCATTCTATTGTTGGTGGGGTAGAAAATTAAAAAAAACAAAAAACAAAAATCAAAAAACCCTGACAAACTATGTTGACTTTTGGCATCCTTCTGGAAGCTAGAAAGGAAATAACAGCAATATTCTGTTAAGTCTGGAAATAGGCTGAGATGAGAAAAGCCAGCTTGCTTTCGTGATTGTTTTCTGCAGCACCCTAAAAAAGCATTTTTAAAAGAACGTGACATCTCTCATTGTGTGTGAATTCATGAGCTTTGTAATATCTTTTTCCCATGGAGTACTAGCTTTGGTTGACCTTTTGCATAATGCGTTTCTGTTTGCTTTCAAATACTAAGAAAGATCTTTCGTATAACCTTTTGTTTTCCTTAGGCGTTAGTGTTGAGGGAATGATAAAAGTTTATGGGAAAAAGAAGAGCTCCGAATTCAGACATGTTTGTTTTACATCTCTTTCGAGAGCAGTAGCCCTAAGCATACCTGTTAAGGTATCTATTAGAACAAACAAAGTCTTTGGTGGTGCTTTCTTCCTCCTGTTTTTAACATTCTCTACCTCCTATGTGATATTCATTCCTCTGTCCCCTCCCTAGGAAGAGACATGTCCTCATGTCGGTCTTCTCTGCTGAGGACTCTGTAGTGGGGGTGTCTCATTTGAGCATTCCAGAGAATGTGAGTGACAGGACATAGGTTGGTACAAGCATGGTTGACAAAGATCAGGCCTTCATGAGACTAATGTGATGTGAGAAGTGATTTTGTCAGTATTGTATGCACTGAGGAGGAGCCTTCTGCCATGAATACAGGATGTGTCAGAGCATCTCACTGGACATACCAGGTCTGACTTAATGTTCTCCTCCTCGTCTCATCTCCCAAATGTAAAGGTTTGGATCTCCACTAATAAATTCCAGTATCTGGTGCTTCTTTCCATAAATTTGTGGTATGTATCCTGGTGAGATAATTACAAACTTGATTTATTGTTTTCTGGTTGACTCTGAGTTGCTTATATTGGCTATTAATTTACTTTATTCCTCCTTAATGCTTCTTCTTAGTCCCATATAGGCTAGTTTTTGTATAAAAGAGGACCTAACACACACCCACTTATGATACTACTGTTACCACTGCCATTACTTTTGCTTTGGAATGGGAATGATTTAAAAACTTACAGCCAATGGCTTGTCAGTATCCAGTTCATATTTTCTTCATGATCCATGTTTTCTACATTTCTGAATTAATTAGCCCCCTTGAATTTAAGTTAAAATTTAAAGCAACCTGAACACCTATTTATTCATTCATACATCTAGTCAACAAATATTTATTGTATGCTAAGTTCTGGCATTGTGCAAGTAGTGATGTACTCAGCTAAGGACAGCAAAATGCTGTGTCAATTATAGACTGCTCTGCTTTACCTCTTTGTGCCTCAAGTCTCCTATTCTGAGCCTTGGTTCAAAGATACAAGAAAACAGAAAATAAACTGTTCATCTTCCTTAGTATCCTGGTGGTTACTATTGGACTTGTGCTATAAAACTCTGTAAAACTTTAATATTGATAGATTGGAAATCTCCATATTTTTATCTTAGAATAGCCCATACCTTCCATTTTCTTTTTAAAAGAAGTAATTTAAAACAAGAAGAAACATTAGATGATGGTTTGATATCTACTGAATGCTTTTTATATGTACAAGTTATTGGCAGCAACCAGCAGTCCGAATCTAAGGAAATGGTCAATTAAAATATAACTCTGCTTAGAAGAATGTTAAGCCGCTGTCTAAAGTACAACTATGTGGAAAGATTACACTACAGCATGGGAAAATGATTATGATGTTGTCTTAGTTCTGGTTGCCCAGGAAACGGACTGACATGGAGATGTGCGCTCAGAAAAGCTATTGGGTAATGTCCTTGGGATCAGTGATCCAACCTGGAAACCCCCCTAGGTTTCAAGGCCAGAGAATAGTCCTCCTAGCCATGCCTTGAGTCCTCCTCCTTTTTTGTCAAAGGTAGCACATGTTTGCAGCTGAGTAATTTTAGCAGATCATTTCCTTGTGAGGATGCAAAGAGAGTAAATGGGGAAGAGGGAGAGGTGAACTGCTGTGCACCAGCGACCACAGCTGACAGAGGCAAAAAGGTGGAGCTTTGGTGTTACAACTCCATCCTCCCCAGCTATCTGTCAATGCTAGCTACCCCCTCGGAGTGGGCAGGATTTGGGGCCAGGCAGTTCCTGTGAGCTGAGGCAATGCCTAGAGCAAGACTCAGCTGAAAACCAACAGCTGCAAAGGCTCCCAGCATTCATTAGAGATGAAACAGTATTGTATGAAAAGAAAAAGGCTAACCACAGAGTGTGTAACTCATGAACAAGATAAATCCTACTATGTAAAATATGTGTGGGCATGTACAAAAACTGGAAAGGGGACACAGAAAAAACGAACACAGCTATGTTACAAAAAGTGAAAAAATTCCTAACACATCCCTCCCACCAAATTAACAACAAAACCCACCTGATGACAGTTTCCTTTCAGTACTGGAAGAATTCGTGTATGTGTTGTCTCTCTTCACCCAGTCTTAAAAAGGTAACTGTTTTTTATCAGATCTTACATGTCTCAGGCTTTCTCTCATTGTGTTTGTGGAGTATGTCAGGGTATTGTTATGACAAACATAGCTCCAGTGTACTTTTAGACAGTAACAAATGGGAAGAGTTGCTTTGCAGGGGGTACTAACTTCTACCATTCCTAGGGTGACCTCACCCATGAAGAGGCAGTGGTTGTGAATCCAGATCAATGTGCCGTTGATATTCATTTTCATAACTCTAAATTTGCTTCCGTAACCTAGCCCAGCATCTTGTATTGGGTCATCGGGAAAGTAACAATACATTCTGTATAGAAAAATGTGTCATGACTTTCCAATGACCTAATATATGCAAGGTCAAAAGGAAACTGGGTGTGAAAAGTGTGAAAGGTCCAGGCCGATCACACGTGACTGGAAAACAGTTTGCAGTGTACAGTCTAGCAAGATGGGGTAAATGCAAATATCTTTTTCCCAATGCACAAAAGACCCTGGCACAAAAGCTTCTCGTGTTAATGCCCCTTATTTGAAATAGACTTGCTATTTCTCTACTGCCTTCTCATTTTCTTCCAAAGCGTAACTTGCATATGTCTTTCCAAATGACACTTACCATGTTTTTTTTTTTTTCCCTAGAGAACTTTACTTGTTATATTATAAACAGTTCTTTATAGAGCTGCCTTTAATACATTTGGAATTAGCTCTTTGAAGATAGGAGAAAACAAAGGAGAGCATGAAAGCTATTTTTCAGGCACTTTAAAGGACTTCTGTGAGGAAGGGAAGATTCGTTCTACTCACCCCAGAGAATTTAATAGAACTAGTGGACTACAGTCATAGGAATAGATTTTGTCTGATATGGAAGAAGGAACTCTGATTTCTAGAGATACTTAGTAGTGGGGTGGGGCAAGGTTCCCATGCGGTGGTGTTTAAAGTAGAGAAAGAACTGTCTGAGGACTACTGTATTTTGAGAGATTGAAATGGGTTACTTGTGACGTTCTAGTGCATGCGATGGCTTCATATGCTGATGTTATGGCTAATGATCTAGCCACAAATTCTCTTCTCCATAAATATATGTATAACCACTTGCTGTCATCCTCTGGATAAGTAAAAGTATAGGATTGCTTGTCTGTTAATGATGTAACAATGCTGTCACATGCGGCTATCATAGATAGCTATATTGTAGCCATGTGAGAATGCATTTATTTTTGTCACACTCAGAACCTGATATTTTTTGACTACGGTAATACATATTTTAGGTCTTGATTAAGTATTACCTGATTCGTAGGAAAATTATAAAAATAAATACAGATTCTCATCAATTTTTTCTTTTTTACTACAACACAACTTTAATTTCAAAAGTTAATCTTCTCTGTACAAATTGGACAGAAGTATAGCTCTCAGAACTGGTTTGGAGCAGTTGAAGAGGCCTGATCACAATTCAGCGATTGTAAAAGAGCCTAACAATTAAAGAAGCATTAGTAGTGATTAACAGCTCTGAGTAAGCCCTCGGAGGACCTGTCCTGGTGGAAATTATATGCTCTCCTCCTGCCACTACCATGTCCTCCAATTTGAACAGGGCCAGCCATCAATGGCAGAAGCCAGAATCCACACATTAGCCTAGTAATTGCTTCTCTACCTTCTTGACTAGCAGATAAAAGGCTGATAAAGTACAGGTGTGGGAAATGATGAGCGTATATGTTTGCAGGACGATTCCAAAGCCTGTGAGCCACTGCCATGGTTACCTGATGTGGCAGATGGCATTTCAGAAGTAGGGGCCAGATGTGGGGATGGAGAGCCGAAGCAGGTGCATCTACACCTCCTCTTGGTAATTAGCTCGTATCTGGGCATTTTCTGACTCTGCATCACACTGCTGTGGGCTGCTGGCTTGGTGTCTTCTACAGCAACATGCCAGGGTGCTGGAGAAGGGAGGCTGGGGAATGTGATGAGCCATTTGTCACCTGATAGGTGACTGGTATCTGAGCAAGGATAGTACTGAGTCCGGGTAAGGCTGTGTGCTGCAAGTCTGTCTGCTGCTTAGCACTCACCACTGGTGGCTATTCATTGGTAAAGAAACACAAATTTGTTTAATAATCATTCACATCTATCGTATTAGTCATTTGGCATAACTTTCTGAAAATTATGTAAAAAGGCCTGCCACATATATTGAAGGGCATAAAAAACAGTAATGGAGAAAACTACTTATGCACACATGCATGTATATTTACTTATATATGTATATATAACATACATCATATATACTACATATTATACGTGAACACATGGTCAGGTACACATGATTGTATTTGCTCATTACTTTTGTCAAGCTGGAAGGACAACTGTAAAGGAAAAGTCATTAGAAAAAGAGAGTTACTGCCTTCAAAAGGCAAATATCAAGTAAAATCTTTTTTTTTTCTTTTAAAAAATCTTTTATTGGGTATATTTGAGGTCTACAAAATGTTGAGATAAATGCAGCTACAGATTAACATAAAATCTTTTCATCTGCATGGTAAAAGAAGCTAAACTCTATTACACAAACTTGCCTATTTCTTAATCTATTTTTTCATTTTTTGTATCAATTAACTGGTTTTTCCCTGTTCCTCTCCTTCCCTATTACCCACCTCCCTATTATCCAACACCCTGTACTATCTCTAGTATCTACAGTTGCCCTCCCTGCTATGATATCTTCCAATCTTTCAGTTTCTGTTCTTTCCTAAGGTAAAAAAATCATTTTCTTGTTTCAATAGATCTTTTTGGATCAGCCCCTGGCCTAGTGGCTAAGGCAGCTGAATCCCACATAGCTGACCCTGCAGCTTGTAAAACATGCCCAGAAAGAAAAATGGAGAAGACTGCTGGGGCATGACCATGCCTCATGTGGGATGCTTTGATTTTCTCCCACCTATTATCACATGCACACACCACTTGGCAAAATTTTTATTTTTTATTTTTTATTTTTTATCATCATATCTTCTTCATATTACATTGGATTACATATAACTTTACAGTGTATTACATTGTTTCTTCAAAAGGGAATGCCATGCACGTCAGTCAGTACAGAGACATTAATCTCCCCACTTCAACATTCCATATCTTTTCTGTTTTCCCCAATCATTATCTTTATTATTCTAATTATTTTTATAAAACAGTCAATAGCTATTTCTCGTTTTGCTTTTAAAAATACTTTGCCCGTCATGAAACACTTCTCAGACCAATCCAGTTGAGAATTCTATACATGTCATCATCAACAGTTAATAAGCCCTATCTGTTTCTCACTAACGTCCTGTCTCTCTATTGCTCACTTGCTATCTTTCTCTATCCTCTTCTCTTCACTTACCCCATTCCACACTGTCCTATTCTCATTAAGTACCTTCACTTCAAGAATGGTAGAGTAGTTCCTGTTCTTCCCTGAGGCAATGCAGGGCTGGTAACCATCATCTTCTCAAGTTGCAAGTTCTCAGACCTTGTTTTCCGCTTCAGCTTGCTGGTCCAAAGGCCACACGCCGGCCCTGGAGAGGCAGCTGAAC
>NW_006159803.1:1840925-1851747 GCF_000334495.1 Tupaia belangeri chinensis | reverse complement strand
CCCACTTGGCAAAATTTTAAAAGGAAAAAAAAATACTGAGAGATCTTTCATATTTGTTCATTTACTTCTGCTGACATCCTTAACTCTTCCTTTGGTTCTAAGTTTGGTATGTTCTTCATTTGCTAGCTCCTTGAGGTGCATTGTTAGGTTATCTGAAACCTTTCTACTTCCTAAATAAAAGCGTTTATTGCTGTAAACATCCTTCTTAGCATGGTGTTTGCTGTATCCCATAAGTTTATCTGTGTTGTGTTCTCATTTTCACTTATTTTGAGAAATATTTAAATTTCCTACTTAAGCCCTTCATTGGCCCAGTGGTCCAAGACCATATTTAATCCCATATTATCATTACAGTTTCCTAAGTCCCTCTTTCTACTTTCTATTTTGATCCACTGTAGTCACTTGATAAAGATTTAAAAATTTTTGTTGAGGCTTATTTTGTAGCCTTACATATAGTCTATCCTGGAGAATGCTCCAGAGTGCTGATGAACATGTATCCTGCATCTGCTGAATGAAATGCTTTATAAATGCCAAATTAAGTCCATTTGGTTTAATTCAGATTCTTAATTCTCTATTTAGCTAGATTGCACAATGCATTTGTAGGAGTAAAATCAGACTCTGTGGGACATGTGACCAGACCTACGAACAGCCTGGCAGATGGAAATGGCCACATGTCCATTGACTCTGAAAAGGCAAGGGTCTTTTATATTAGCAGAAAAATCACAGTACATATAAGTTCTGAAAGAGTTTACAGTGGACAAAGATAACAGAAGAGGGTCTTATGGGGATCGGGGTGGGAAGAGGACAGGACTATGTGAAAATCCGTTAACAGAAGCTATCTGAAACAAGTTATTGGCAGCATTGGTAGTCTGTTCAACGACGTGTGATTGCTTTAACAGACTGCAAACCTGGAAGTATCCTGAGAGAGGGAGATTGTCTTGTGAAAGTCAATGATAGTTGACCGGTAAACAGACTGGTCAGTCGACCCCTCTTCCTTAGTTCTCTCTTAAAATTTATTTATTTATTTCTAGCAGCAACCTCTTTTCCAGATAAACTTTTTCTCACAATGCATATATTCTTTTATAGAGGAACCATTCAAAATTCTTTTACCTACTCATTAAAAAATTCACCAAAGATAAGCGTCGTGCAAAGGAGTAGTGTCTTCATTTGGTTTCTCGAAAGCTCCGTGTTATTCTCTTTTCTGGGCATATTTGTCCTTCAGTCTGAAATACTTTCTTTTTTTTAATCATTTATTTATTTTTACATTTCCCACAAACATTTACATATCAAAAAATGTTTGCTCATACTCCGTAGTTCTTGTTATTTAATAAACAGCTTTCAAAATGTCAAAAAACTGGATTTTAAAGATAGTGTTCAAAATATTTGTTATAATTTTGTTTGTGACTCTATAACAACACAGAGAGTATGGTTTTAAATATTTTTGAGAAAATATTTACATGTTAACTACTGAAGCTGTTGAAAAGCAAATACCCAGCACACAATTCACACACAAATTCTCTCTACTCAGCCCTGCCTACCAAGTATCTTTTTATTTTTTTTATTTTGAGAGGTTTTTGCTACAGGGTGTGTGTACTTGCCAGAGAGACAGAGACAGAGAGACAGAAAGTGAGAAATCACCCCCCAGGAGGGATGGCCATGCTACAATCCCTTCTCCTCTCAGGATTATGGGCACGCACGCACACGCGCCTGGCTTGAGTTTAAGCCAATGGGTCCGGGACTCAAAACGCAGTCGACTACATGGCAGTCCAGTGACATAACCATTATGCTAACTGCTGGTCCACCTACCAAGTATTCTGTGATATACCATTTGCTAGCAAAGATCCATCTCTTTTACTTCCTTCAGTCTTTCTCAGGGTAATTCTCTGGTTATGGCAGCTCTTTTGTAATCTCTACTGATTACAGTGCTGCCTGGAAAAGTCCAGGTTTTTTACGGTATGAATTCTTCCATCTGCGTGTTTCAGGGGTCTAGATGATGGGGTTTAGAGCATAGCTCAGTTGCCTTGGTCTGTGAACATGCAAGGGCACACCTCCGTTTTAAAAAGTCTGAAATTCTCTCCTTGCCCTGTCTGCTGCTGTTTAGCTGAGTAGTCGCCACTTTCCCTTTAGATATGTCACTTTTTTTTTTTTTTTTGGGGGGAAAGGTTTTTGCCATAGGGCATGTGGGCTTGCCAGAAAGACAGAGACAGAGAGACAGAAAGTGAGAAATCACTCCCCTGGGGGGATGGCCACGCCGCAATCTCTTCTCCTCCATTCTCCTCTCGGGATCTTGGGCACGCACACACATGCTGCTGGCATGAGTTTAAGCCGCCAGTTCCAGACTCGAACTGTGGTCGACTACATGGGAGTCCATTGACACAGCCATTACACCAACAGCTGGTCCCTAAATGGGTCATTTTTAAAGAAAGTGTTCTTTGACCTGTAGATTACATGAAGCCCCTATGAGGTGCTCCCATAGCATTGCTGCCTCTTGTCATCACAGCATCCATTGTCATGCATGTTTGCCTGGCTGTCGTATTATGTGTGTATTTACTGATTTCTGTCATGTAGCTCAGTGAGGGCAAGACCCATTTCTATTCTGATCATCATTCTATTGAGACTGATATAGAGAGGTTCTTGTTGTTTGCTTTTAAATGAAGGAATGAATACATGGTGAACAGGATATACCTTTATCTTCAGTGAGGTTAGGTCTGGTTAAGAGAGCAGATAAATCTATAGCTACTGTGTGATCACCCTCCCCAGCTCAGCCTTGCAGAGTCAAGGAAAGCACCTGGAGGAGCTTTGGTGTAAAGGAAGGGATATAGGGGCCAGCAGATGGTGTAGCGGTTAGGTCGCTGGACTCCCACATGGCCCACTGCAGATTGAGTCCTGAACCTGATGGCTTGAAACTGATGCAGGGTTTGAGAGCCTGCATGCCCAACATCCCCTAGGGAGAATGGAAGAGAAAGGATTGTGGCATGACCATCTCCCCTGGGGGTGATTTCTCATTTACCTTTTCACTATCTGTTTCTCTCTCTCCCCCATTGAGTACACATTCCCTAAGGCAAAAGCCTTTGCAAAGGAAAAAAAAAAAAAAGGAAAAGAAAGGGATTTAGGGTGAGTGTAAGTAGGAGGTAACTAGTTAAGTGGGATAGTAATAGAATTCTAGTTAACGCACCAAAACAAACCCAGCATGTCCAGGAGCTTTTAATATGAATACTAAAATAAAATAGTATATTATACATTATACTGACAGTTTTAACAGCTTTATATCACAGAAAATGAAATACAGTTTTGCCTTTTTTTGAACGTTTGCCTGTTTTGGTTAAGGTATAGACAAAGTCTCTTAGATTTTATTCTAAAATATTCATTGGTTTGTCTTTTGCATTTTAAGCTTTCAATTGATTTGGCCTTTAATTTTGTTGTGGTGGGAGATGGGAATTAATTTTACTGTTTTCCAGATGGCTAGTGCCACTTACTATATAAACCATTCTTTTCTCATTAAATTGAAAAAGTATTTTGTGATACATTAAAACTTTTTATATATGTATAGATTTACTTCAGTATTAGGATATAGTTCGGGGGCCTGCAGATGGCATGGTGGTTAAGGTGGCTAACCGTGGTTCGCGTCACAGACCAAGCCACTTCCTATCTCACTCTCTGTCTCTTTCTGGTGTACATGCTCTGTAACAAGTAATAAAAATGACACATAAAATTAAATAATTTTTGAAAAATGTTTTTTCAAAATACATACTAATTATTTTATTTTCATATCTGACAGGATTGCCAGAACTTTCTAAGATAATACTGAATAACAATGGCTATAGCAAGCATACTTGTCTAATTTCTTATTTTGTTGAAATGTTTCTAGTATTTTGTTTTAAAATGAGATTTACTTCTAGTTTTTAGGGATCAGCATTTATTATATTTGAACAGTTTCTTTATATTTCTTCTTTCTCAGAATGTGTATTAAGACTGTTGAATCTCAGATGTTAGATCTACTGATCACATTATTTTCTCATTTAATTTTATAATGTGATCATTTATACAGATAGAATTTTTACTGTTGAACTACCTTTTCACTTCTGATATAAATTCTTCTTTGTCATGATACATTGTTCTTTTATAAATTGCTTGACTCTATCTGTTACTGCATTAGCAAATAGTCATTCCTTATATCTGTGGGTTCCACATATACAGATTCAACCCACTGTGGATTGAAAGTAGTGGGGAAAAAGGGCACTAAAAATATCAATAAAGGGAACCAGCAGTTAGCGTAATGGCTGGGTCGCTGGACTCCCACGTAGTCGACCGCGGTTCGCGTCTGGGACCCGGTGGCTTAAATCTCACGCCGGGCACGTGTGCGTGCGTGCCCAAGCTCCCGAGAGGAGAATGGAGGAGAAGGGATGGCGGCATGACCATCCCCCCTGGGGGGTGATTTCTCGCTTTCTGTCTCTATGTCTCTCTCTGTCTGTCTGGCGAGCGCACGTGCCCTATAGCGAAAACCTCTCCAAAAAAAAAAAAAATATCAATAAAAAAGAACAAATCTAAAAATGCATTATAGCAACTATTTTCATAGTGTTTGCATTGTATTGGGTATTATAAACTAGAGATGATTAAAAGTATATGGGAGGGGTGGCTCCTGTAGTGCAGTGGTTAAATCCCATGCTGAGGAAGCCAGGTCCCACATTTAGTTCCAGGCACCACAAGTCCAGCTCCACCCTTTATGCCTAAGATCCTCATGGGATGGAGCCAACAGGTATCATGGTAGTTAAGGTGCTGGACGCCTACATGGTCGACCACAGTTCGAGTCCTAGACCTGGTGGCTTGCTTTTTCTCTCTTTTTCTTGCACTCTCTCTCTGCACCCTATAGCTAACTTAAAAAAAAAAAAACACAAACAAACTAAAAACCCTGCTGGGATGAAGAATTAGAGGAAAAAGAAATGCATTCTGACTAGTCCTCATTAGAGATGCTGTCTGTATGTCTTTCTCTGTCATGTGCACATGCCTGACATTAAAAAAGGTATATGAGAGCATATGTATAGGTTACATGCCAGTTCTCTGCCTTTTTGTATAAGGAACTTGAACATCTGTGATTTTTGGTATCTGTGAGGGCTCCTAGAACCAACCTCCTATGGCTACTAAGGACTGATGTGTTCATAGGAGAATAAGAGAAATTAGTTTTAGTGTATTGTATCAGGCTTTGACATTAAAGTTATATGAACTTAAGAATAATTCAGTAGTTTGCAGTTTTTCCTTTGGCCTGAAAATATTTCAGTTTGTAATTATCTTTTTTTTTTTTTTTTCTCCCGTAAGGCTATCTAGAACTTAGGTTACCTGTTTTCTACTTACATCAATTTTGGTCATTTATATCTTACCAGTTATCCATTTATGTTGCATCTACACATTTGCTTGCAGAAAGTTGTATGTTTTTTTCCTGATTCTATTTCTTTTCAGTAGGTACCTATGTCTTCTTTCTCATTCTAATTTAATATGTATTTCTGACTCCTAATTTCAGCTTTTATCTATCAATTCCTACTTCCTAGTTTTTGTTCTCTTAAAATCAACACAATTTTCTTTTAAAAATAATTTATTATTTAAAAAAATTGCTATACCACACAATTTTGAAAGCAAGTCACCACGTCAGGGACTGAAACTGCCCTTGGCCGTTTGAGAGTGCAGTGCCTTAATCACCATGCTACCCGCGGGCTCCTCAATGTGATTATCTTAATCTAGAGCATATTTTAGTTATTGTGTTGGTGAAAACATTCATGGTATAATGTTTTTGTTTGAATACAGTTTTTTATTATGTCTCATAGTATTTTGTATGATGTAGGCTTCTCATTGACTTCTAGAAGTTACAATTTCAATTTTGATTTTTCTCTTTAAGAGAGTATATTGTTTAATTTCCAAATAGATAAATTAGATTTTTGGGTCACTTTTTGTTAGTTGTATTTATTTATTATTCATTACTTAGCTGCCCATACATGTTCACTAGAGACAGACAGAAGAAGAGAGGGAAAGTGAGAAATCACCCGCCAGTGGGGATGGACATTCCACAATCCCTTCTCCATTCTTCTTTTCAGGATTTTGGGCACACACGCACACACACTCCTGGCATGATCTTCAAACTCCCAGGTCCCAGAATCACACTGCTCAGTCAGCATTATGGGATCCAGCCGCATTAACCTCCACTCCACCTGCTGGCCCCAGTTGTGTTTATTATTAAACTTGTTGCTGTTTTATAAAAGGTAATCTGTACAATCTTTACTCAAATATTTAATACATGATTGTTGTGCCCAAGTTTTTGAGCAATTTAAAAAATTTACATAGACAGTTACATGTTCTTATTTTGATTTTGTGATTAACTTTAAAAACATTTCATTTTTCTCTACTCTTTAAATTTGTTTTTACTTTTTACTAATATTTATTTATTATCTCTATGAGTTTTCTTTTCTTTATCTTTGATATTTTTGGTCCTGAAAGGGGCACATTAAAATTTCCTCCTAAGATTCTATTTTTTATTAAGCTTTTTTCTTTCTTTAATAGCCTGAGGGATTGTGAACCTGCCAGAGAGAGAGACAGATAGAGGGAGAGTGAGAGCATCTCCCCAGTGGGATGTGATCACACCACAATCCTCCCCCTGCCATGTCTACTATCAGAATTTACATATACATACATATACATGGGCCTGCTGTGTTTGGGACTGGACTTCGACCTGCTGTCCACCATGTTAGGGGATCCACCTCCCCTAGTCCCTAGGCTATGAACTAACTCTATTAAGCTTTTTAAAATTTTTCACTGTTTTGCTTGTATTTTTATCTAATTTCTCTATGATTTTGCTTTTTGTGTACTGGAACCATTTTATCCTGAGAAAGGTGTATTAAAGTTTCCTACTATATGTAATTACATTTAGTTCTTTCATTACTAATTATGAAAAGATGTAATAGATTTATTGAAATATAATTCACACATTGTACAATTCATCCATTTAAAGTGTACAATTTGGTGGTTTTTAGTATATTCATAAAATGGTACAACCCTCACTCTAATCAATTTTAGAGCATATTCATTACTCCAGAAACAAGCCTCACTCTCATTAGCAATCAATTCCTAATTGTTCTTACTTTATATATTTAGCTGTAATATTGCTTCATTTTTGTCTATTAGATATTCTGTGTAAATTGTAATTTTGTCAGATAATGTCTTTTTATCCTTTAGCATTTATCCCCTTAATTCTACCTTGTGGATATTATTATCTCTTCCTACTTTTTTTTTTTCTTGCAATTTCTTGGAATTCTTTGCCTGCTGACTTATTTTAAACCATTTATTTTTTTAAAATCACATTTTAAAAGTGTGATTCTTGGGGCTAGCTTGTGGCATAGTGGTTGAGGCGCTGAGCTCTCTTGTGGTTGACCACAGTTTGAGTCCTAGACTCGATGGCTTGAAACTCATACCAGGTGCATATGTATGTGCCTGGAATCCTGGGAGGAGGATGGGGGAAAAGGGATTGCAGTGTGGCTATCTCCCTAGAAGATGACTTCTTACCTTCTGCCTCTCTCTGTCTCTCTGGCAAGTGCATGCACCCTATGACAAAAATCTCTCTCTCAAAAAAAAAAAAAAAGTGTGATTCTTGGGGCCAGCAGGTGACATGGTAAATAAGGTGCTGGACTCCCACATGGATAACTATGGTTCAAGTCCTGGATTGGACAGCTTGAAATTCACACCAGGCATGTGTGAGTGTGTGCCCCAAATCCCAAGAGGCGAATGGAAGAGAAGTCTTGTGGCATGGTCATTTTCCTGGTGGTGATTCCTAACTTTCCCTCTCACTGTCGTCTGTCTCTCTGGTGAGCACATGTGCTCTATGGCAAAAATCTTAAGAAAGAAAGAGAGAAAGAAAGAGTGATTCTTGCAGAGGAAAGAAGAATTTTTCCCACTTAATAGAATTACTTAGTTTTCTACTTTTACTGTAATGTATGATTTATGTGGTTTTCTTTGTCCTATCTTTATTTATTTTACATTGTTTTTCCATTTTGATCATTTTGTGCGTGTATATGTATTTCTTATTTTACCTTTGAATTTGGAAGTTTTCTATAATACTTTCCCAGTTCATTATTGGTTATCTTCCTTTTCCTCTTACTAAAATTAGAACCATTGTCTTGAGAAATTATTTTTTGCTATAGAGCATGTGTACTTGTCAGAGTTAGAGAGACAGAAAGTGAGAAATCACCCCCCAGGGGGATGACCACACCACAATCCCCTCTCTTCCAATCTCCTCTCTGGATTTTGGGCACACATGCCTGGTATGAGTTTAAGCCACTGGGTCTGGGACTTGAACTGCAGTGAACTATGTGGAAGTCTAGCAACATAACCATTACACCATCTGCTGGTCCTTAGACCCATTCATTGTTTTTATTATTGTAAGAAAATATCAATTATTTATCAAATAATATGTTATTTTTTCTCCTGCTCCCCCATTAGTCCTCCAGTTCCTAGGTTTTGTTGAAAATGTTTATTTCCAGGTTATGAATAAAATTTACCTTGCAGTAAGTAGTTCACTGGCTTTCCTGTATTACTCTAGTCTTTATTTAACATTTATATTACAAATGCTCAAATAATATATTATCCACAATATGTGTATAATATGTATATAGATACACATTTGTGTGTATACATTTATCCATACATTATATACATATGTGTATATACATGCACTGGGCAGTATATGTGTGTCTATGTGTATGTTCTAGGATTCATTGGTCATCAGTACATCTACTTTTCTCATCTTTTTTTACATGAATTCCTCTACTCCTCTGGATTTTTTGTTGTTTAGCTTAAGTGTTTTCTTAATTATTTTTCTCAGATGTCTCATTGAGTGATTCAGTGTCTGAGTCCTGGCCAGAAATCTTGGCTGGCTTACAAACTCCTAGATTACAGTTCAGTCAATATTCTACATGTGTTTTTCCATCACCATGTTGCTTCCAGTGTTGCAGGTGAGAAGTACCATTTTTGAAAATAGTACTTGTTCTTTCTTGCGTCTTATATATGTATATGAGTTTCTTATCTGTCCTGGCTGGAATGTGTGTCTTTTCCATTTGTAGTTCAGGATTTTTGATAGTTCTGGGGAAATTCTCTCTCTAATTAATTTAGTTCTTATCCTTCCTTCACTATTTCCTTTTCTCATTCTACATTAAGCTGATTTTTACGTGTTGTACTCCTCACCAGTTCTTCTAAGTCTGTTCTAGTCAGCAGAAAGATTACAGGCAAATATCTATACTAGAAGAGACACTCTGCTATTGTATAAAAAAAATGCAGAGTGATTTGAAAGAAGGGAGAAACAATTGGTAGTATTGGGACAGACTTTCATGGTATTTCATTTTTAGATGTAGTTGCTAGGTGGAAAAAGTATCCTAAGTACTCAGATAAGGGTTGACTTCTTCTCTATTATGACACATTTCTTTTCTTTTTAATTTTTTTTTGGAGAGGTTTTTGCTACAGGGTGCATGCGCTCACTAGAAAAACAGAGAGAGACAGAAATCGAGAACTTACCCCCCAGGGGGAATGGCCACACTGCAGTCCCTTCTCCTCCATTCTCCTCTTGGGATCTTGGGAATGAACGCACATGCACCCAGCAGGAGTTCAAGCCACTGGGTCCGGGACTCAAACCGCAGTCAACCATTTGGGAGTCCAGTGACACAGCCATTACACCAACTGCTGGTCCCTGACACATTTCTCATTTTTAAAGTATATATCCTATGTATATTTCAAAGCATATCTTCACAGATTTTCAAAATCACAAACTGTGCACTTAGCCATCACAAATATTGGGTCGTTGGGAAAGTCATGGCATGTTTTTGTATAGAAAAACATTTTTGCAAAGAAAAACATGTCATGACTTTCCCAGTGACCTAATCAATATAAATACCTATCTATTAATAATATTTGTGTATTTAAGAGTTCATCTTAAGCACTATAATTTCCCTCTTACTATGTTTAGCAAGTTTTTTTGTGAGCTCAAAGATGTTAAAACCCTGGTTTAAAAATGTGAATGTGTCCTTGTTACTTTCAAGATATCATGAGATTTTTAAAAATTAAGAACAGTTAATTTAAGTTTGTTTATACTTACAAATAAATATTAGATTTTTTTTTGGGAGGTGGATGAAGGCAGAGATGCCACTGATTCAGTGAAAGGAAGAGAATGATATGCCCCTAAAATAGTAGCACCTCATTATTTTAACCCTGTATGAAGAATAACATTGTTAGGGGAATCTTTTTACTTATCTCAACACTTTAACTTACTGAACTACAAAGTAATCTGAAAGTACATCAGTTTCATTTCACTGTATTGATAGATCAGATTCAAAACAATTTCCTTTAAAATTAGTTTGAGCAGTCGGAGTATCTTTTATTCTTTCTCCTTTGCTGTTATTTAGACATGTATAAAATTAAGGTTTACCCTTAAATTTTCTCTGGGTGGCAGAAACCAACTTCTGTGTGTGTGTTTTTTGTACATCAGTGTGGCATTCAAATAATATTATTTACGAAAGTGTTATCTGGGTTTCAAACCTAGTTAACAAAAACCTTATAGTCTTGCCAGACAAGATAATTATTTCGCTAAAAAGGTAATCATCTGTTGAAATATTGAAATCTCTTATACTGTAGACTTGAGTTGTGGTTGTACTTGAGTTACATCACTTAGATATTCATTGATGAAGCCTAAGTGACTACTCAGAAAATAATTATGGACTGTTTCCACCTCACAGAGGTGAGTGGTTGGTTTTAAGCTTCTTGGCTGAAGTTCAACAACTTGAAGGTACACTTCCTGCTG
>NW_006159803.1:1831601-1840894 GCF_000334495.1 Tupaia belangeri chinensis | reverse complement strand
ATGTTATTAGAGACTGATGTCCTTGCTGTGTGCTAGGGAAGGTCGCTGGGCCCAGAAAGACACTGATTCTATTCTTTCTCTGATAGAGCATCCCACAGAGGATCCATGACCTAAATTGGTGCTGTATCTCTCTACTCACTGGGTTCTCAGGTGAAGGCAACATTTCCCTTTCCAAGCATAGAAGTCATGTGTTTTACAATTTTATAAAATAAAATTGCCTTCGAATAGTACTGACTCAGTTGACAACTAATATTTATTTCTTCCCCTGCTACTATGCCTCTTACTCTTTCTCCTTGTATAAACTCCTTACCCTGTTCCTTATGCCCCAACTCTTCACTGAAATTGCTCTCAAAGATGCGCAGAGATCTATCAAATTCTTTTCAGTCTTCTATCTTTATCTTTTTTAAAAAAAATTTTGCCACATGTCCTTTGTACTTGGTGAGGAGGTGGGGGACAAGGAGAGAGAGAGATCTCCCCCTACGGAGCATGGTCACACTGCAGTCTCTTCTCCATTTCTTCCTCCAACCCCCACAGCAGATGACTACGTTAGAATCTGTCCTTCTCCATTCTCACTGTTTGGCACTCTTTCCGATTCTTACTAGGACAGCCTAATTCTGACAGTATACTCTTCTTTGAAAGACATTGCACCATCTCTTTGGCTGGTGTCTTTGAACCTGGCTTTGGCAGTCTCAAGTCCAACTTTGCAATGCTGATTAATTAAAAACTCAGCCCCTTCTCCTGCTTCTCAGCTATTATTTGCCTCTACCTGCTCCTCTCTGACCACACTCCTAGCCATCCATACCCCGGAGCGTTCGAGCTGATGATCGCTGTTCTTCAGCTCCAGTGCTCTTCCTTTCTTTGTTATTGGCTTTTTGAATTCTACTTTTTTTTTTTTCTTTCTGTTTTTACTTTTTTTAGAGACAGATTTTTGCTATAGGGCACAGGTGACCAGTTAGACAGAGAGACAGAAAGCAAAGAATCGCACCCTAGGGGGGATGGCCATGCTACAATCCCTTCTCTTCCATTCTCCTCTCAGGATCTTGGGCATACATGCATATATGCCCAGTGGGAATTTTAGGTCACTAGGTCCAGAACTTGAATTACAGTTGACTACATGAGAGTCCAGCAGCATAACCATTACGCCATCTGCTGGTCCCAAACACCTACTTTTTAAGTCTCCCTTCAAACATTATCTCTGTCAGAAAAGGCAGACATTCTTTTTTCTGTACATTCATAGGTATTCCTATGTGCCTGTGTTACAGGCTAGTCTTTATGTAATTTAATGATCTGTTGGGGCCAATAAAAGAAAAATGTTGGGACTAGCAGTTAGCGTAATGACTATGTCACTGGACTCTCATGTAGTCGACTGCGATTTGAGTCCTGGACCCGGTGGCTTAAACTCACGCTGGGTGTGTGTGCGTGCATGCCCAAGATCCCGAGAGGAGAATGGAGGAGAAGGGACTGCGGCGTGGCCATCCCCCCTGGGGGGTGATTTCTCTCTATCTCTCTGTCTGTCTGACGAGCGCACGCGCCCTATAGCAAAAACCTCTCAAAAAAAAATGTCTATTTTTGTCTTGATATCTTTGGATAGGGCACACTATAAACTTAAAAGGTATGTACATCATGACCAGCAGATGGTATATGGTTACATTGCTGGACTCCCATGTAGTGGACTGCGGTTCGAGTCCTGGACCCAGCGGCTTGAAACTCATGCCAGGCACATGTGTGTGCATACCCAAAATTCCAAAAGTAGACTGGAGGAGAAAGGATTGCAGCATGGCCATTCCCCCTGCGGGGTGATTTCTCGTTTTCTGTCTGTCTCTCTGGTGAGCACATGTGCCCCATAGGAAAAATTTCTTTAAAAAAATAAAAAAGAAAGGTATGTACATCAGATATTTAGTTAAATGCTTAGTTCCTGTGAAAGAATGCTTAGTCTCCGTATGCCAGACATCCTGGTAGTGATAGATTTGCAGATATAAGTAGAGCAAGGTCCTTGTCCTTAAGACGTGCACGGTCTGACGTGGGATGGAGTACCAGATGAGAGACGACAGCCTGTGTCACGAAGGTGCAGGTTCCATTTTATTTATAGCTAAAACACATCGGACATTTAGTCTGTTCACTTATTTATTTATTTTCTGAGGAATTTTTGCTAGAGGGTGTGTACACTCTCCAGAGAGACAGAAAGTGAGAAATCCCTCCCACCCTAGGGGATGTGTTTAGGGCCAGACTGCAATCCTTTCTCTGCTATTTTCCTATTGGGATTTTGGGAGTTTGGGCATGCACATATACATGCCCAGCATGAATTTCAACCCACTGGGTTATTATTAGTAGTATTAATAGTATTTTTAAACTTGCATGTGTTCAGGAGATAGAGGGAGAGGGAGAGGGAGAGGGAGAGAGAGGAAAAGTGAGAAAACAAGTCACCAGGTCAGGGACTTGAACTGTCACCAGCCATGTGAGAGTCCAGCACCTTATCTACCATACCACTTGCTGGTCTACAAAAAAGTTTTAATGAAGAAAGAAAGAATGAATTTTCAGACAGTGACCAAGACTGGACAGTATAATTATTTTAAGCTGAAGAGATGTGAATTAGTAATATCAAATTAGAGGGAAAACAATGAAATATGTTAATTAAGATAAGGATAAAAACAGCATATATTGGTTTAAATAATTATGGAAGCAGTTTTAAATAATGAGCAAGAGCCAGACTGCATGAATATCATCTATCTTGCTTATTCTCTTCTACATTAGACAACTGGACAGATAAATGCTATTATCAATTTGGGCTGTCATTAATTGCTTGTGAATGCAACATATGTTGAAGGGCAATCTTGTAAAATGACAATGTGAGATGAGTGCTGATTTTTAAAAAATCTTAATAGGTGACTTTCTCAGCTAACCTTGAACATCAAATCT
The DNA here is from genome assembly GCF_000334495.1 of Tupaia belangeri chinensis. Lineage (NCBI taxonomy): Eukaryota > Metazoa > Chordata > Mammalia > Scandentia > Tupaiidae > Tupaia > Tupaia belangeri. The sequence continues at coordinate 1,837,978 of NW_006159803.1, read as the reverse complement.
ATGAAATCAAAAATGAAGTGAAATGCTCCTTCATAAAGGGACTCCTAGGCTTTCTGTTGACTTTTATTGCAGATTTATTTTAAGAACTTATTTGTCAAACTGACCTTTCAACTTGGTTACCACATTTTTTAGACTCTAGAGTAAGCTCTCAAAAAATATCTGATGTATTTCAACTGCATTTTTTTATTTTTTAAACATCAGAGGACATGTGCACTCCTGGGCCGAGGAGGGAAGATGCAACCCCAGTGGCGTCTAGTCATGCCACAGTCTTTTTTTTCTCCTTCAGTTCTCCATAACATAAAAGCCAGTGGGCCAGGGCTGAAACTCTGGTCAGCCATGTGGGCTCTGGCTTCCTCTGTGCAGTACTCAATAGCTGTGCTACAGGGCTGGCCTCGTTTTTTTCAGTAATATCATTGATTCTGTTCTGTTGCTGCACTTTTGGGTGGGTGTTTGGATGCTCAAGGAATGATAAAGATAGCAACAGCCACCTAAGCCGTAGACAATCTAGGTTGCTCTCCACTCTGGCAGGGCGTAGCAAAATGAGTTTGTCTTTCTAGTCCTGTGTGACTAGGACTTTCTTATAACAGGAGGTAGACTGGGCAAGAATACATAAATATGTAAATGACTCATACTGATTTCAACCAAACTGAAAGGAGAAGCAACAGAATGACACCATGTACAAGTGTCACACACATGCATTCAGCGTGCAGACTCAACTCTTTACTATGTGTTAAACTCTTCTTATAGAAAAGTCCCTCCATATTTTTCTTTAGGAAGGATCTCACTAGATATCACGTGTTCCTGCTTCTAAATACTCTATAATGCGTTATGTACATTTATTTTTCATTATCAGTCCTACATCCTAAAGAGTTCCTTTTGCTAGGGCTTCTGGGAGTATGTACTGAGAAAACAAAGACTTTTAACACTTTCTGGTCAGATACTCACTCCATTCTTGGCTGCCCTCACTTTCGTGGGTGAAAGAAGGGAAATCACACCACAGTTGTGTCATTTTAAATTTAGTTTTTTTTGGGGACCAGCAGTTAGCGTAATGGCTATGTTGCTGGACTCCCATGTAGTCAACCGTGGTTTGAGTCCCAGACCCAGTGGCTTAAACTCATGCCAGGCGCGTGTGCGTGCATGCCCAAGATCCTGAGTGGAGAATGGAGAAGGGATTGCGGTGTGGCCATCCCCTCTGGGGGGTGATTTCTCGCTTTCTATCTCTCTGTCTTTCTCTGTCTGTCTGGCGAGTGCACGCGCCCTATAGCAAAAACCTCTCCAGAAAAAGAAAAAAAAATTAGTTCTTTTTGTCTGTGTCTCCCTGAGGTCTAGCTGACCTTCATGAATCGCCCTAGAAGTGCTCACCGATGCCCTTTGTTTTCACTTGATAACTCTATCCCCTTCCCCACTCATGTACCATACAGTTACTCTGATTGGTATTATCCATGTAAGTGCATTTTGATAATAAGTAAATTGGTAGTATTGATGGTTTATAGGCACAATATAGAAGCAACATAGATATTCTACAAAAATTAGGGAAATCATTAAGAACAATGAAAAGATAGTTGTGATATTTACAGCAGGTGGAGTGGGGTATTGCAAATAAATGTGAGCAAGCTGGATTAGCAGCATTCAGAAAGCTCATGTTGTAGGAGTTAGAGTGAAGGAAGGGATGTATAGAGAGAACACAGAGAAATTTGGGGGCCATGAAACTACTTGGTGATACTAGTGTTGGGTACATTTGCCAAACCTATAGAATAAACAATATCAAGAGTGAGCCATAATGTAAACTGGGAACTTTGGGTGGTGATAATGTGTCAGTATAGACCCATCGACTGTAACAAACTCCAGTGGGAGTTGTTGAAAATTAAGGGAGGCTCTGTGTGAGGGGACCAGAGGGTATATGGGAAATACTTCTACCTTCTGCTCAATTTTGTGTTAACCTAAACTGGTCTAGAAAAATAGACTTTATTTAAAAACAAGTATAATTCATGCTTACTAACATCTTGCAAGCACCCAGAATATACCCTGAAATTTACTTTCTGTAACTCCACATGAATGAATTAACCTACATGGACAATTGTTGGGCCCTATGAATATATCTATCTGGCTTCACTGACTAGCTATCTCTTTCAATAGGCATTACAAAACCTACAAACTCCAGTTCTTTATATTCTACTTGGCTAATACTTGCTTCCCATTTACCTCTAGGTTTGAAGTTTGAGGAAATTCAAGAAAGGTTTGGTGAGGAGTTCTTTAATATATGCTTTGATGAGAACGAGAGAGTCCTTCGAGCAGTAGGTGGCACATTGCAGGACTTTTTTAATGGCTTTGACGCTTTGTTGGAACACATTAGAACTTCTTTCGGAAAACAGGCCACTCTGGAGTCACCGTCCTTCCTATGCAAAGAGCTCCCTGAAGGTACTCTCATGCTCCACTACTTCCACCCTCACCATGTTGTGGGGTTTGCAATGCTGGGGATGATTAAGGCTGCAGGGAAGAAGATCTATCGGCTGGACGTGGAAGTGGAACAGGTTGCAAACGAGAAGCTGTGCTCTGATGGGTCAAACCCAGGCAATTGTAGCTGTCTTACTTTCCTCATTAAAGAATGTGAAAATACTAATACCACGAAGAACCTTCCACAAGGAACCTCCCAAGTTCCTGCAGACCTCAGAATTAGCATCAATACCTTCTGCAGAGCTTTTCCTTTCCACTTGATGTTTGAACCCAGCATGTCAGTGCTTCAGTTGGGGGAAGGCCTAAGGAAGCAACTCCGCTGGGACACTCACAAAGTACTGAAGTTCGAGGACTGTTTCGAGATTGTGTCTCCAAAGATTAACGCCACCTTTGAAAGGGTCCTTCTGCGACTGTCCACCCCATTTGTGATTAGGACCAAGCCTGAAGCTTCTGGCACTGAAAATAAAGACAAGGTAAGTGGTCATGGATACGAGATTGGTGAGGGGAACTAAAAGAGTGGATAATTATTTCAGTAAATTACATGCTGGTTGTACTTGTAATTATTTAGGCAAGGGAGCTTAAAGTGCCATTTAGAAGATTACTGGTCCCTGGATGTATGTAAAAAGATTTGGCCCTATTCCCAGCCATTTTGCATAGTGTCTGCCTCATCCATTAATTTATTTCAGCATATAAAAAAGAAGCCATTTATTAATACTAGCCATAGCAATTACAAAAATGAAAGGCCTCACTAAAAACCTGCTAATATAAACCCATGAGTATTTCCATTGATTGAAGTAAAACTCTAAGAGAAAATGGCAAGACTGATTTCAACATTATAGGGCTTGAGTGACTTGTCCTGAAATAAACATAGATAAAAAACTAGCTGTACTCTGAATATGTTCTCTTCTCAATTTTAAAATCTAAGAACGTCTGGTTTACATCCTCTTTTTGTCTTAATTTTCAACTTTTTTTTTAGAATTATTTTATTTAACTTTATTTATTTAATTTGATGGGGGGGGAGAAAGTGAAAGTGAGAAAGTGAGAAAGTGAGAAAGTGAGAAAGCGAAACAGCGAAAGAGAGAGAGAGAGAGAAAGCCGCCACATCTGGGACTTAGAGCCCTCAACCACCATGCCACCTGCCAGCCCCCCTAATTTTCAACTTTTAAAGAATATTTTCTGTGGGGACCAACAGTTAGTGTAATGGCTATGTGGCTGGACTCCCATGTAGTTGACCGCGGTTAGCGTCCCGGACCCAGTGGCTTAAAACTCATGCTGGGCGCGTGTGTGTGCGTGCCCAAGATCCTGAGAAGAGAATGGAGGAGAAGGGATTGCGGGATGGCCATCCCCCCTGGGGGGTGATTTCTTGCCTTCTGTCTCTCTGTCTGTCTGGCGAGCGCACGTGCCCTATAGCAAAAAAAAAAAAACCCCCCCAAAAAAAAAAAAAACAAAAACCTCTCCAAAAAAAAAAAAAAAAGAAGAATATATTCTGCAATTTATCCTAAGACTTCTAATTAAATTTTAGCATTGAAATAAAGACTCATTCTTTAAATCATGTTTATTCCTTGCAAGAATACAGTGAGTTCTAAGAATATTTTTTGTGGATTTCTTTGAATCCCTTTTGGGAAATCTGGGTTATAAATGATAAATAATTGATGAAGAAACACCAGAAATAAATCTCAATATAGCTAGGTTTACACAAATATTCTGTCCCACAGGTAAAATATTTTAAAAGGGCAACACTAAAATAATAAAGGAAAATTAGCCATGACCATTTTTATATTCAGCAAGGTATTTTCAGTGATTAAAGGTAAAAATGTTGATTTTTACTATAGACATTTGAATGTATAGTTATTTGCTTCAAGAACAACTTCTTTTCAGCATTTTTTAATCAAGGTAAGTAAAGTTCTTTTGGGTTTTTTAGCTTGTTTTTAAGCATTAAGGAAGCTCTTGGTGATTATAGAAATGTATAGGTTGCTCTGAGCTGAAGGAAAGAAGAGTTGCAAAAATAATGTAAACTCTGTGAATGAATGTCTACACATATTTTGGAATATCTATAATAATAAATTAAGTGAATGAGGAATTAGCCTCCTGAAAGCAGAGCCAGAGATGTTCTTGCATATTTTTTACAGCATTAGTTTCATAATTAATTCTTATGGTTTGAAGGTCAATGGAAAATTTTAAAACAAACTGAGTATGGTGGAATGATTCACATTTATTCAGTATGGCTGATTCAGGTTTAGGACAATCATTTGGTGATGTTTTTCTCATAAAAATTCAGTGACTTAAAAACTTCTAAGGGTAGACCTGGATTCCAGTTTGGCACACTTGGATATTTTAATCTGAATGAATTATTAGTTTTTATTATTTGACCACACAATGGTGTTTGAAATAATATATTTTTACATGTGTATATTATACAAGAGGAGATCCTTCAAAACGTTCATGGAAAGCACATATTATGAAAAGACTATATATTAATTTCAAAATAGTTTTGCACCCAAATGAACTTACTCTTTAATTTCAGTTTCCCACAAACTTTCTGGAGTCTCCATATATATGGTCAATAATTTCTACCCATTTCTAAGCCCTTTAAATGAAAAAAGTGTGTTAAAATTTGTATTTTTTTTTAGTTGCTTTAAAATGGGATTTATTTATCTTTTAAATTTAGGGAATAAAGCTATCAAGTTGTATTTTACAGAAGCACAATATTCAGTTAAGAGTATTTGAAGCATTTTGGGCTTTAAATTCAAGTTAGTATATTTGAAAATGTGCCTAAACTAGAATATACTGTTACCAATGTTATTTCCTTTATATATTGTACAGATCTGAGAAAAATTAATTCAGTTAAAAGTTACTGCTTTATATTTTTTCCCCCTATATTTAATTTGGCTTGCATTTTTATTTAATTTGTATACCAGGGTAAGAAATAGACATAATGAAATGATGACTCAAATGTCAAGGCCCCCTGCCAATTCGAATAATAAGGATCTGTGCTTATTGAGAAGATGCAATTATCATTTAAATATGTTAGTGGCAGTTTTAAAAATAAAACAGTAGGCAGGGTTTTTAGTTAGAAGGATAGTAATTCTCTCATCCTTGTATTTCTGCTTACTCACTTGGTTGGCCAGAATGGGCCCAAATTGATACAGTAAAGTTGTGGCATGGGGTCTTAACCAGATGAATGACATTTTCAAATGAATATGTCACCAAATTCCATATTTGTAATTTCTACAAAAATGGAAAGAAGGGCAATCAAGCTTAAACATTCGTTGCTGTTGATAAGTTCAACCTTGATATTCATTATTTCTCCATAATAGCTGTTCTTCTTACTAGATAATTCACATCTGAAGTCTCTTTTTATAATTGACTTTGATAAGAAAGTGCTATTTAAGATTATTTAGAATATTTATTGCTTAGTCTAACAGTAGATTCATATTCTACCTGTTCTATTGGTTAGTATCAACAAACCATCATCCTTCATGTAAAACAAACAAGAGCTAATTAGCTGTATGACAGTAAGTCATTTGCAGATTAAAATGAAATTCTTTTAATAAACCATGATTTTGGTCATTTCGTGTTGTTGGTTGCAGGTTAAACTAGAGGTAGAATAAGCTCATTAATAATTTGGTGAGATACTGTGAAATAGCCACGATTCTCACTGTCAGAGTTGACATCTTGATTTTGGGGTAACAGCAGGTGTCAGCAGCAGTAGTGAGGGTGGCACTGAGGCATATAATTGCCTCAATCTGAGAGTCTTGGGTTAAGAAGGAGCTCTTCCAGATGTCTTGAGCAAGCTTCATCCCATTGCCTGATTTCTACCACTTCTTCTCTAAGTGACCCTCCATGCCTCACATAATCTCGCTCTCTCTCTGTTTACTTATTTTCCCATGTGGCGTTCCTGTGTTTTCATCCTTTAAACCTGC